>NW_025336087.1:28605990-28785302 GCF_004798865.1 Varanus komodoensis | reverse complement strand
CAAAAGAAGCAAAGGACAAGATGACATGCTCCCCTCCCACAAATCCATGTACAGAAGCCAACCAACTGGACTATTGAAATCTCACGCTATCTCTGGTAATGAGGGCATCATGAGAAACACAGAGATTTGCCTCCCTTTCCTTCACTGCTGCTCACTAGCAGCTGCTCTTAAGGCAACTGTCCTACACAGCCCAATGGTAGAGCCAACCCTGGTCCAAAGGGCTCAGAGTAGCCCTCAAGCAGCACATGAATGTTCTTCCTGAAGCCAAGCAAATCTGGGTTTGGCAAGTGCCAGTAAAGAAAGAAGACCATCTGCCCTGAGTTTCATTATGGAAGGAAGGCTGCATATAAACTTTCATAAACAAACAAATGCTTCCTCCCGTCTCCCAATTTATCTTCACAGTAACTATGTAAAGTAAGGTCAAGGTCACCCAGGAAGCTTCATGACCAAGCAGGAACCTGAACCTGGTTCTCCCAGTCTTAGTGTAACAACCACACCAGACAAGCTTCCTTAGACACATGTTTCTATCCACTTTCTAATACCAGCACAGTATGGCCTAGCTGCCATTGTGCCATAAAATTCAATATACCTACCTACCTAATTAGCCTAAACAAAAAGCAACTCATGATTCATATGATAGCAGAATAGTATGTTTCCAGTCATTCTTACGAAGAAGGAGCATTTGAATTATCTATGTTTACTGGCTGCAGATGACTGAGTGGGATGAATAGATTGTTTGTATTGCACTGTGATAAGGGAAGAAACTGCTGGAGCAAAGGAAGAAAGACAAGGATGGCTGAAGAATGGAAATAAAACAAAGTGTTCCAGCCTCACTAGGAGGGGGAATATGTACACACAATCTTCATTTTTTTGAATTGTCACTCAGATGCCTTTGCTCCATAACAGCATGCTGTCTGCTCGACTGTATTCATTATATGATGCACTTCTACCAGATAAGAATATGTATTAGAATAGCATGAAAGCGGAAGTCCAAGTGCTATCATTCCCCTAAGCTCATAACACAAAAGAATGAGACCAAAATGTGGAAAACATCTGGAAACCTCTGGACTTACAGAACATCCACATCAGTAGGATTTGGAACTTTCTGGAGTCTACAGTCTAATTAAATATATCTAAATGTATCTTTGCCAACTATAGGTAAACCACAAGACCCAGAATTTCTGTTTTCTCAGATATTGGGATTGACAAAATCTGAAAGAAGAGACATACAGAGCTGTTGTAAACAGAGACCAAAAAGATTTGAAAAAGAAGAAAGGTAGCTACAAAAAGAGGAAAGAAAAGATCAGACACAAAAGCAAGAAAATAATGGTTAATCTATTGTGAAAGGAACTTCGGAGACCAGAATGAGCGCATGTACAACAGGGTACGGTTTCACATGAAAAGGGGGAGAAACAACAGCCAAATTAGAAAAGACCTACCAAAAATTATTTCTACACAGAAAAAGCCCAGAAGTTCTTTAACTTGTGATTGCTAGCCCTAGAACAGATCTTGACTCTGCTGTGCAGCATAAAATGCTATCTCTGGGCAGAGAGAATTTCAGCAGATGATTTTTTTTCATATATCAAAGGATCCTCAGACTTCTTTGTCCTACTGTTGAGTCTGTTGGTTCAGATGACATGATAGCCTCCAGTCAAAGACTGAGTTTGAGCTGACTGTGGATTGTTGATGAACCATGAGTTACCTGAGTTACCATTAGTACTGTGAACTATTATGTTGTCTGAACCAACAGGATAACCTGCTTTGTTAACCACAAACAACACACAGTTTACAACCCAACAATCATGGGTTGTTTCTTGTCAATAAACCATGGTTTGTTTGAGCAGGTAGGTTCAGACAATGTGATGACCCATGGTTCAAGAACATTTCACGCCCAAGCTATACTGAAACCTTGAATGTGGGTTATTGTGTTATCTGGACCTAGCCTACATTTTCTAGCACATCCCTTTCTTACACTTCTTGCCCAGCTACATTCTCTCTCTCTCTCTCTTTCAAAATCCAGATCCTACACTTTCTTCCTCTTTTGCCAGAAGTAGAAAAGTGACAAAATTATAGTCCAGAAAGCATATTTTGATCCTGAGCAGAATACTGATATTATGTGTCTGAAATGCCTTGCACACCATATGCATTTATCAGCAGCAGCAGCAGCCACAAGCAACTGCAGATATGCTTCTACCACCAGGCTGATAGGATTGTAAGACTGAGCATATGCTCTGGCTTCCTTATCCAGGACAGATAGTCATCATCACAATGAAGTAAATGCACATTTCATGACAGAGTGTGAATATGATTAGGGGTATTTTGTGGTTGTTTCCAATCTTACGGTTGGAAACAAGCAATATTGCTGGATGACTGTGTGCAAAATTTCACCATTCCTGAGAGGTGAAAGAAAGAAAATAAATGCAGTAGCAAGAGCCTTGTTGCTTGGCAATCAAGGCAAGATTCCCACTTGCAGCAAAAATTAACAGCCAGGAAGCAAAACGGGGAAGTTTGAAAAAGATGATTCTACTTTTTTTGGTGTCTTTCTGGAGCTGGTGATAAATATAGTCAGTTACATGAGGATGAATGGCAAGAACAGATCTGGATTCTTGCTTGCACACTGGTGTGGCTCTTATCTGGCTATGACAGCAGTTCTAATACGGTTCAGAGCCCTTGCTTGCTTCATTTGTTTAGTTCAGAGCACAGCCTGTTTAAAAAAATGAAAGAAAAGAAGAACTGAGGAGATAAAGTAGACACACATTATCTCAGGGAGCTCAACACAGTTTTAGCATATTTTTTCACTGCAGCGTGAAATACGAAGTTTTAAGGATTGCAGGAGATGGTAGGAATCTTTTGCAGACCTTGTCTTTTCACTATTTAATGATATCACAATATTTATTAATAAGCAGTAACAGTTGCTAAGTGCTGTACTAAATATATTTAAAAGGCTCCCCTCCCCGCTGCTCCCCACAACAAACAAGCAAGCATCCAAATGAGTTGTACGTTGCCTATGGGCTTCCAATTTGGCTCATATTGGAGATACTGCGTTTTTCTAAAGTGGAGCAGCTAAAGCTAAACACTGCACAGAAAAACAAGAAAAATGGTTGCTGAAGGCCCACAAAAGGTCACAATTTGAAATGTTTTGGAGAGCAGAGATAGCATATAATCATGACTCTGTTAATGATAGTTCCCACCAACAAAGTGCTGTTCCATTGTTGGTGTTTGTCCTTTGCCGCCCGTGCAATCATTTCCTTAGTACTGTGAGACTAGGTGTGTGCACACCTTTTTATCTAAAATATTCATCTGAACAATCAAGGTGAAGCTATCTTTTTTTTTTTAACTCAGTAAGAATAGTAGCACAATGGACGTAGGTGACTTGCTTTTTTCAGAGGGAATAGCCTAAAATAGCGATGGTGCTCAGCTACTGAATCATTTAAAACAAGCAGTAACTGTGTAAATCACATCACTTTTCTAGGCTTGTTTTTCTATGTTTCAGATCTATTGATTTGAAATTCTGCATCAGCCTTCCCCAGCCTGGGACCCTTCAAACCCGACAGGGCAATAAATGCTGCCAACTGAAGCTGGAGGGCATCAGGTTAGGGAAGGTTCTGCTACATGTTCTGGAGCCCATCTCAGCTCGTGCTGAACTTGCATGATGGCTCCCTTGCATGGTAACAGTTCCACAACAGCCTAACCCCTCTCTAGGCCTTAATCTGAGGAATGGCACAGGCTGCCGTTTGTGACGCAGTGGTTAGAATGCTGGGATTGCAGAGATCCTAGCTCTAATCCCCACTTGGCCATGAAGCTCACCGGGTGGCATTTGGCTAGTCACTCGACTCTCCGCCTAAGGCACCCTACAGAATTGTTGCAAGAAGAATTGAGAAAGAAGAGGAAGACTTTGTAAGCCAACTCAGGTTCCTTGCAAAAGCAAAAGATGGCAGGATATAAATGTAACAATAAATAAGGGAAATAGAGCAACCTAGCAATGGGTAAACGAACCTCAAAATTCATCCAATTCACCCAAACAAGAGTCCTCCTTTGATACAAAATCCTGTCCTGTGAATGCACACTTTTGCTTGTGTGCAACATCAAGGTGCACCTTAGGGCCATAACGCAGCATGATGTCATGCGCCAGCAGATGCTGTGCCAGCTTTCTGACTGGTTGCTTTCATGTGGCCTGCATGCATCATGATGCCACGCTATGCTTAGTCACTTAAGCAGTAAGGACCTACTGCATCCTTCTTCTCCAAGAGATGCAGAGATGAAGAGGGAAGCAGCTAATGTGACTGTAATGCTTTGCAGGATGTTGGTGGTAAGACAACTGGACATTCAGTTGGGGAAATCTGAGTCCTGTGCATGCTGTGAAGCTTGCAAACAATTAATACTGAACACACAATACTTGTACCAGGGAGCTTATTATACTAGCAAACTTGTAATAATCAATGCAGACGCGCTGCAAAGGTCAGCATTAACAAATGGGCAATGTTTTCCCCAATGAGTTGACTAATTACAAAATTCAGTTTCTTCATGAGTGGAAAGTCTTGCACCTACAAAAGCAGCATATCATGAAGAGAGGCAGCCTAGAACCAGTTTCCTGACATTCCACTTTGTAGGAGTAGGAGCCATGCCATGTGATTGAGGGAGCGACATTCAAAGAGAGATTGGGGAGCAGCCCTGCACTTGCCCCAGAAACAATTTGGACCTCTAAGCCTTCTTTTTGACATCTTGGAGCTCCTCAATTGAGTTTTATGGGACTGCCTCCAAAATTGGTCTCGCTGAAGTTCCACTCCTACGCATTTCAGTGGATTTCCTCTAAGTCGGACTAACCTTGAATTCAACCTACAGTGTCTGAACAAATGCCTTTAGGGGGATGGGCTCTCACTTGGGAACTAGGGAAGGGTAGCAGGTGGTGGAGGCAACTTTCCTGAAGATGGGAGAAATCCACTAGACCTCTCCCTCCCCTTGCTCCCAACTTTTTGAAAAGTGAAACTGCAGGGGAGTTTAACTATTACCCTCACGATCCCAGGCAGAAATAGTTGGCATCGTGGTTGTTTTGCCAAGTGCCATGGAAATTATATTTCAAGGAGCTGGGGGGGGGGGGCAGCTTGTGAGTTTCAAAGAGGCCATCAAGGGAACTGCCAGACACTTACTGTCTGTCCCTGGACCACGCGACACATCTGGTGCTCCTTCCAGGATAAAGCAGCAGGAAGCTGCTTTGATCTCTGAAGGGGTTGTGGAATGTCAGCAAACTACAATATCAGACCAAGACGAGGGAATGTCTGGGGAACCAGGAGGGGACTAGTTGGTCCAGGTGGGTGGAAGTGATGGCCAGCCAGCCGGTGGGAATGGACAGACAGCATAGCAAGAGATGAAGTTGGCAACTGGGGCTGATGAGAACCCCAGTCTACCAAAGAGAGAACGGGGGGAGGACTTGGGAACTGGGCACAGTTCACACCAGAGGTTGAGCAGGCTGTCAAATATCGAGGTCCTTCCCAATGAAGAGGTGATGCCGGTTGCAGGAGACAACACAGGTGGGAGATTCAGTTGATGGAGTAGTGGGAGGAGTGCCGACAGACAGGGTTCCCAGCATCCTGCCCGTGGGATGGCACAGGGGGAAAGGGTATAAGGGGGTGGAGACTGTGAGGTGTTAGAGATGGCTCAGTACTGCACTCTGGGTGAACTCAGAGACACCCGACAAGAGAGATGTGTAACAATGAAGTTTTGTGAAAAGAAACTCTGGAGCAGCACGTTTACTCAGGAGGAGGTCCATGACTCACAGCAGACTGTGCCAATGCAACTTCTGCTTTTCCAAATTCAAGCAGCTGTGCTCACATCTGCAAGCACAGAATCTTTGCAAACATTTGCTGTGAAGGTTTGACCCGTTCCTGCATTCCAGCGGTCCACCATTGTGCAGCTCAAACAGCACAGTTCAGCAACGGGTCATCATACAGGACTCCGCATTCTCTGTGCAGTTCTGCCAACACCCCTTCGCCACACCTTCCCCAGCTTCCCACCTGCCTCTTGTTTGGGCAACCTCCCTTACCCAGGGCAGCAAAGGAGTGTGTTTCCCCATGATACACAGTTCCTTCTCTCCAGGCACCAGTTTCTTAAGAAATAGCAGCCGAAGTAGCACATTTTATCGAAGCTGACCAAGTGATGCTCCTCCTTGGCTCCTTATCTGATCACGCCTTGTCATCCCAGCCTTCTGCTTGGACTCTTCTTTATCCCAGCCTTCTGCTTCTGCCTGTTACATGCCTCTGCACTGTATTCATTCAACTAGCTCCCCCCGCCTTGTAGGTCCTTCCTGAAGATTTGCTGCTTTAACTGTAGGCTATGTTTAGACAGAAGCTTTTCTGAGACTTGACCCAGTGCATCTTCCACTGTCTTTTCATAACCTCCTGTCAAAGGCAGTCAGTTGCATCCAGATTTAGGCTGGCAAAAAGGGACTCCTGTCCACCCCATCTTCCCCTCTTGCCCCATTTAAAAATTGCTGAGCAGAGGGATGCAAACTCTGCTGAATGAGTGAACTAAACTGTGGAGGAAGGAGGCACCTTCCATGGACATCAGGTAGTGGCACCTTCCATGAGCGGAGCCCTCCCGTCCACTGAAGGTACATCCTGGATTCAGGATTGTTGGAGGAGTTGGGTAATACATGCATACCCTGGCATGGTGTAGCAGTTAAGAGTGTGGACTGGGACTCAGGTGTTCTGGTCCCTGCTTAGCTATGGAGCCAGCTGTGTGACTTGGAGCCAGTCACAGGCTCTCAGCCCAACCGACCTCACAGGGCTGAGGGGCTAAGATTCAGAGTAGTAGGAGGAGAATGATGTAAGCTGCTTTGAGTTTGTTATAAGAAAAGAGCAGGATATGAGTCTAATAAATAAATACTGCCCCAGACAACCATGCCTCTTCCCTAAGTCTCAGGAAAAATAGCCTATAGACCCAATGCTGTTCGGTGCTCTACTATGACCTGACCCAGCTCTGAAAATCATAAAAATCTGTCCCCTCCCTTGTCTTGTCAGCCTAATGCATATTGCAATCTCCCTGGGACAGAGACCCTGTACCTCCTGTGTTCTGCAGTTTCTCGCGCTCTGCTGATGCCACAGAAGAGTTCATAGAACGTATCTGGGCAAGCCGGCATCACGGTGGAAGAGAATAATGGGTCTGCTGGAATTGCACGGCTTCCTAACATTAGAGATTAATGTGGGTGAAATGTTTGGGCACTGTTACATGATGTTTTGACAGTCTCTCCTTACTTTCACCACTGCTAGCGAGCCTTTGTGAAGTTTCATACCCTCCGGATAATTGCTTTGCTGTTGGTGTTTGTTCATTTGTTTGCCTAAGAATTGTAATTTTATTGGCAGCTGCAGGCCAGCAAGGGTTAAGCAAGGGGCTAGAATAACAAGGGTTCAATCCTTGCTGAATTTCTGGAAAGTTTTTTGACCACAGTTGACATGACACAGGCAGTAGCCTTGTCAGACGTGACAATAATTCACTTGTCACAGGAGAAAGAGCAAGAAATGTTTAATGCAAGCAGAGGTGTCTGTGATTGATATGCAGCCCAGATCACAGCCAAGAAACACAGTGAATGGGCAAACAATGCTAAGTTTGCTAACTCCAGTGGGGAGAATATGTCTCCTGTTACTGTGAATCAGAAAATTTGACTATCTGTTGAGCACACATTGGTGAATAGTGTCCCTTTACATACCCTGGCAGAATTAATGTGGTCTTTAGAATAACAGACCTATTCCCTCTTGTCAAAGCAGGACAACCAGCATATTTTACACTTTAATTATTTGAACATTTACAGTTGCTTCTTATTTATTGTCAATTGCTTTTCAGACCAGTTTATTCACAAGCAGAAGCAACAAAGAGCACCCCAGAAGATTTATTCTGGAGCAGCTTGACAATATAATGACAAGCAGGTCAAAGAGACAGAGGGAGAGAAAAGGATGCTCCACCGGTTGCCAGTTCACTCCCAGGCTGCATTCAGACACTGACCTATAAAGCTCTAAACACTTTGGGACCAGCATATTTTATGAATTTCCTGCCCTGACCCAAAGAACTTCCCTGGGGCTTCCATCCTACCATAGAAGTCCTACTTGAGGCTGTCATGATGGCTGAAATAATTACCGGAAGGGACTTTGTGGTCGTAGCACTGGGCTCTGGCATCGTTTCCCAAAATAAGTACACATGGTGCACTCAGTGCCTTCCTTGAGGTGATTGTGAAGAGTTTTACTTGTCATGTACCTGTTACTGCTTGCAAGTGTCGTTCTTTTCACTCTCCTGTGTTTTATTTTGATTATAAGGAAGTGGCCTTGTATGCAGCTGAAAAAACACAGGATGCTGATGTAGAACCTGCAGAGCTCACAGGGACATAATCAGCAGCTCCAGAAACCTGCTCTTGTAAGCCCTCTTGTTGTGCACCAAACACAAAAGCACAGCCACATTGTGTGACTGCATGAAATAGGCACTCCAAAAGCCAGCAGAATGGACACCAATAGTGCATCCAGTTTAAACATAGTATAGAATTAGTGGTTTAATATTATTTTAAAATATTCATAGATTAAAAATTAATTTAAATACACACAGAGAGAGATTTTAAAATATGAAACATTTCAGTACAACATTTGTGACAACTTCAGTCACAAACAGAAGTATGTTACAGTCCTACTTAAAAGCTGAGCCAGGACCAGTCAGGAACCAAAATGAAGCTCAAGGAGGGGATGTGGATTAACAAGCAGCCCCTGGATTCCACAGCCAATCAAGCTGCATGAATAAGTATCATGGCTTATTTCACCTTATCTTTTATACTGATATTGAGTTGCAGATGCTCAGTTGTAATTATTGTTTTTTTAACTGTTTCTGAGAAACTTGTTGGTTTCTTAGGATGCCTGAATGAAAAGGTTACCAAAAGAGAATAATGATGTTCTAATGTTCCCCTGAAATTATCACCTAGAGGAGAGTTTGGGGTGTGTTCTGAGGCTTTGGTTGAATAGCTCCTCAGTGCAGTAGGACCATCAGATTGCCCTGCCCTTGTGCTTACAAAATTGGTAGATGCATTCAATTCCATTTGGCAGATATATTAAAAGTTGCAAGACTCTGCATAAGTAGGAATCGATTTATAGCTGCAGGAGGCAACGCTGTGTAAGACCTTAGGATCTATCGTGCCTGTCTGCAAGCTTTCCTCCTTGCTGCGCTGGTTTCCCCATGTACCCCAAGTCAGATCCAGATTGTATCCTCTGAAGTAAGTTTGCAGGGCCAAAGGGGCTGCAGGGAGAAATGAGAGAGAGGACAGTTTTATTGTACAAATGGAAGTCTGCTCACATGAACATTTATATCACTCCATATATTGCATTGCCAGTATTTGCATAATTACAAAGAAAATATCACTCCTGGAAGCTGGTCTTAAGTTGCCTGTTCACTGCAGGTATGCCTCTTTGATGAGCACTTCCCTTGGAGAAGCTGTTGAGAAGTGACTTGGCTCTCTCCTTTCTCCATGAAGCGGGGTCTCCTTGGAGGTGAAAGGTATCTGGATTCATAATAGTCTGAGAAATTAACATGGCCCACTCTGCATTTCTAAAGCTTGAGAAATCTCATGTTCTCAAGCAACAGACACCTTCAAGCCCACTCCTCACTCCTCATCCTGCTGGATAAGAGATTGAACCGGTATGAACAACATGCAAAGCTGTAATGGAAAGTCTAACATGCTAGAAGACTACAGTGCAGGGCAGAAAAGGTTCCCTATAGGTGGCACTTCAGCTGCATCTTTTAGTTGTCAAGTCTGTTTGGTGCAAGCCTACCCTATGGAGGGCCAAAAGAAAAAGCATTTTTCTTCTTTTTTTCCTTCCTTTTGGGAAGTTTTTTTAAACTTCCTATTTTTTAAACTTCTTTCAGACAGTGCTTTCCTTTTTTCCAAGAAAGCCCAAATATAGGTGTAGGTTTCAACATGTGTTGACTTCCTGCTTCTTTATGCCCTAGGATGAGCTTGTGTCCTACTGTAAGAAATCAGTCCTCTATTTGCAAGTATTCCTTATCTAAGGAGCTGTCTAGTCTTAAGTCCAGTTTTAAGACAAAGCAGGTGCTTTGAAGTTGCCCATCAGCAATTGACATCTGGGATGCTATTCTATTCAGTCCTAGTGAAGGCATGAGCAACCTCTAAAACAATCCCAGTAGCATTTGCTATCATAGCTTTTCCAGCTCATGCTAGCACAATCTAATCTACATTTGCGTTAATGTCAAATAGGATACTGACCCTGGACAATATATAACGGTAGGTCCATAGCTTCTTTGGTCACGGTTTTCCCAACTACAATGAGAAGTAGCAAGTTTCTATTTAAATTATAGACATCTCTAAATTCATTTTGTGAATAAGCAAGCCCTCCCAGCCTGCAACAGGAGGGAGGAGCAGCATCCAGCATACCATGGCCTGAGGTGCTGCACCGTAGACCTGCAGGCCAAATCCAACTCTTTAAGGCTGGCCAGACAGCCATTCACCCAGCTCAGCTCCAGTCCCATTCCATTTTTTCCCCAAAAACCAATTGTTGCCTGGCATTTGCAGGGCTATTCTGAAAATCTGAAATGCCTTTCCTTAGGCATAAGCAAAAGCTTTAAGAGAAAGTAGGTTGGCGGTTTTGGAATCCTGGCCCAGCCCCTTTTCTCTTGGGTTCCTCCTATTCCTGTAATGGACCTCCAAGGGCATCTCCATAATAAAATTTGGCTTTCAGGCTGAAAGAGGGTCTGCATCCCTGAACCCTTTTAGGCATTTGTAAAGAGGCAGTCTGTCATCTATTTCTCACTCAACCTCTTTCAGGACTGAACTGAGAGGAAAGCACACTTCACTCTCAAGTGGATGATTAAATTGGAGGGGCTGGGACAATTAGCCTTCTCCTATGGCTGATGCCCACAGTTCTACAAACCATTATTCTTCATCACAGAGTGAACAATGAAGTTCTATGGAGTGTCTGCATGAGGTTGCCTATTTCTTCCTTTCCTTTCCACTGTGTTCCAATAGTTTACAAATTCTCTGAGCTGGGAACAACGTGTCCTTGTCTGTCTGAAGAGAGCAAGTGCCTGAAATAAATAACATTAATGCCCTTGCCTATTTCATTGTCTTTACAGAAGTGATTAATTCCATTTCCCAAAGCCCGGCAGATGCTGTATGTTAGGCTGGATGATCAGCCTGGATGATTTTAGACTAGTCAAAGGATACCAAGCACCTGCCAGCATGTCTCTCAAATGTCCATTGTCCCCACTGATGCCACGGACTGGCATCAATTATTGAAGCTGCCCTCTCTTGCAAAGAGCCGTCCTCAAAATGCACAGTTCTTTTCTGTTCTAGAGCTCCCTGTAATTAACGATCAGTCATTTTCATACTGCAATTATTTATTTATGATGAAATAAAAATATGATGAAAAGCAAAGAATTGAGAGGGAAGGTATTTTTGCTCATCAGGATTTCCCCCCACTCACACTCAATAGCAGCATGAAACAACTATAGCAATATAAATGATAACTTCAGAAACATAACACAGACAACAGGAAATGGCTGTCAAAATCCACTTCTTTCTTTGGTGTTCTACGCAGGGTTTGTACCAGTTGAATTCCTCTTCCAGCACAACGCTATGATCCCCTGACATCAGACTGTAGATTTTTTCAGAGTCTGAGCACTGAGGTCCTCCAGTCTCAGTTGTTAGACTCTGAGAGCTGAGCTTCTGCATCACTTTCTTGCAGTGGAAAAGCGTGCCAGCTGTTCCCAAGGGAGGGGCATCCAGGGGGCAGGAAGGTGAGGAAGTCCCAGCCACAGAGTCACACCCTTCCCAATTGACATCCCAGCCTCCTTGCTTCCTCCTTGCCAGTCCTAACTATAGCCAGAAATGGTCATCTAGATGAACTCCAGGGCATGATGCACCCTTTGCATCTGGCAGTGAATGCTCATAAGCCTCTGAGTTCAGAGGCTTATAAGCATTCGCAGCAAAAGTGTTATGAAATATATTGCATTTTGATTTCCTGGTTTTCTGAGGTGTTTCCTCTTTTTTTGATGCTTCTTAACTGGCCACCCTACACACCACGGATGAGGGTGTGACCATGAAAGTTACACGTCCATACAGCCAAGATCACCCATTTCATTCACTCCCTCTTTGTACTGATGAGGAGACCCAATGTGTTAGGGGGTGCCTTGCTTTACCATCATGCAAACAGGCTGTCAGGCAGAAACAAGTCGACTGAATTCTTGACACAGAGCTGGTTGGGTCTGGAAGCAAGTACAGAGACTGGAGTGTGTATTTATTTATTTTCTATACTGCCCAATAGCTGAGGCTCTCTGGCGGGTTCACAGCAGCACATTTTAAAAAATCATCCCAGCAGAGGTGTGTGGAAAGGCCGGGCAGCAGTCTGAGAGGACTTTTATAGGCTCAAAGTAATAAGAGGTAAGAAGTTGAAATCTAGCATGGCGTATTAGCACATGGTATTTTCCCACTTTCAGCTTCCATCTATGTCATTAAAAAAACCAAAACACAAGTTCCATTCTGCAGCAGGGAAGCATCATTTTCTACTTTTTCCAGGTGCAAAAATATTCAGAGCCAGGCGCTGTGATGTGTTTGGCTAGTTTATAGACAAATGCTTAATAGCTGTATCTTTCACTCTCTCTTTTTCTCTTACATACACTCGCAGCAAGACAAAACAGGTCTTTCCTTCATCATACCACAAAAACTGGATGTGAAAGCCACAGGTTAGTTGAACTACTGTTTGATGTCTAGAGATTGTCAATCCAGGCCATAATGAAACACTTTAGCAAGGTGTTACAAAGGTTTAAATTGCTCCTATTTGTGCTTTGCTTCTTTGGCAGAGAGAGAGAAGGAGAGAGAGTGGTGGAGAGCGGGGGAAAGGCCTTGTCTTTGGTCTTCAATGGATCCAGCTTTTAACAAAAGGTGCATTGATTTTTTTTTTTAAGAAGTCTGAAAGCTTGCTCTTTGAACTAATCCCTGTAAAGCTATGGAAACCAAGGCAACACAAAAGGAACAGATGCAAAAATCATATCTTAGTATGCATGTTTCACTCATCCAATAGAAAGAGAATAGATTTTCAATACACAAATAGGCTGGTTGGTAGTAAGATTATAATCAAGTGTATCTGAAACTCAGCAATACATATGGGTCATTATCAGCAGCTGCCAGAGGAATCCAAAATGAGATGGAGAATGACCTAAAATAGGATTATATTTTTCAGAATGGTTTCACCATGAAGTGACCTTTTCTACTTATCTCATTATCTTATCCACACACAAAAATAGATGAAGTAAAATATCTAACATAGTTATTGGCTTTTAAGCCACGGTGTATACTCAGAATCTATAAGAATTAGATTTGCTTAGCTAGTTATAGTTTTCGAGATGAAGATAGGGTACATCTTTTATACACTAACTTTTGGTGTTAGAATCACGGCCATGAAATTCCCCTCATGGGCTCAATAATCACTTCATCTTAGTTCCACTGATTAGCTATGTTTGAGATAAATTACATCACACAGAGGATCAGTGTGGTACCTGAAACTACCACTGTGATAATGAACTGGCCCTCAGTGTCTATCTGGTCTTTGACCACGATTTTAGCATCCATAGCCTATAACGCCTCTCTTTCCAAGGATTTCCATTTCAGAAAACAGGAAGCCTTTTAACGTATACAGTCTGCCAGAAATAGCTAAAGCCATCTTTTTTCATACTGTATTACTTTCGAACCTAGCATTAGTTGTATTGGGGTGACTTTGTCACCCCACACAAAGCTGCTTTTGGCAAGACAAATATTGCATTTGAAAGACCTTTCTCTGACTACAGGTTTTCCCCAGGAGGTTTGAATCAGCACAAAAACAGGCTCAGGCTTCAGCTACTACAGGCACTAAATCTTTCTGTCAGCAATATATAGCAATAAATTCTCATTACAATGCTTGGCCTATCAATCTTCAATCTGCATAACAATAGTTTGGCCTACAAACTTACGTACGTCAAATCAGCATTAAAATGGTTTTTGACAAAGGATTTTAATTTAATTGCTGGAGTTTTTAGTTCCAACTCTCAGATTTCAAAAGTGACCTGTAGTGGACCTCCTTTTGTGCCTTTTATTGAAGTCCAAAAATACCCCATAGAACTATTCTTATGCACACATCTGGAGACGTTTTGTCTCCTGGACATGCTTTGGTTGGGTTCTAAAAGGTAGGAGCCTAAAATCTGTGCACAATTTTTTAAGACTATGAATATGACAATGTCCTAGAATGACTAGATTGAAGGTCTACTTATGTGGAAATCAGGCAACAAAATGTGACCCTGGAGTCATCCAGGCACCATTCAGTGCAGGATGAATGTATTAATACTTTGATAGTTCATCTCTGAAAAAGATCAGAAGATCTTATTTACAAGCCATTTCTCTAATTAGTAAAATCCCAGAAGAAACATCAGAATAATTATGATTATTTAATTCATATAAATATGAATAAATTTGTCACTTGGTCATTCTTTCACTCTGGTCTTTCTGGGCAGCCCCACTCTTGCCCACCGAGGATGCTGAGTGGCTTGCAACTCCCAGGAGACTCTGCACTGGGAGCCCTTTCCCCTAGAGAGGTTAGCAAGCTTCTTTCTTCACTCACTTTCAGGTGCCCACTCTGGTTTCTCTTTCTCCCTCCTATTATATTCCGTTCACAAATACCATTTTCCAGCTTGGACCAGAGGTCTGAGTGAGAGTTTCTAGCAATGTCAAGAGAGGGATTTCTCTCTTCCTGCTGAGCCACCTCGGCTCGCCTACCTGTGCTTACTTAATAGGGCCCACAGGAAAGTAAAAGCAAGCAGACTGCCTGTCCATGAAGACTGGCATGGGGCAGGGAGCTCTGCCTGTCCTTTCCTAATCCTAAGCAGGCACCTCGCTCAAGGCTCTGGGTTTTTTGCCCAGAAAAAACGCTCCAGGTGGTATCCCACCACTCGGGCAGACACAGTTGG
The DNA here is from genome assembly GCF_004798865.1 of Varanus komodoensis. NCBI lineage: Eukaryota > Metazoa > Chordata > Lepidosauria > Squamata > Varanidae > Varanus > Varanus komodoensis. The sequence continues at coordinate 28,770,326 of NW_025336087.1, read as the reverse complement.
CTCACCTCACAAGCCACTTTTGGTTCAGTGGCACATTACAACCATTAAACGGAGATTCCTGACATTACCAGGAAAAGCTCACAGCATAACATGGGACACTTGGGGTGGGAAGGGAATATATATCTTGTTGGAAATATCTCAGTTTTGCTTTTCCTTCTGTTAAGTCACCCATTGTAGATCACTATTAAAACTATGAGAGTAACTAAACAAAAGTGACTCTTAGTCAACAGATGTCACCAGAAAATACAGTTATTATTGCTTCCTGAAAGTGGCCAAGAAGATTTTCCTCTTTTAAAGTACAGCAGCCATTGGCAATAGTTAGCAAAGGATCTGATTTCACAAAAGGTCTCCTCCTTTGAAAGGCCCGCTACAGCTGAGAAAACCCACACAAGTTACTGGGTATGTGTGAATGTCACTGGGCATCGTCCTTGTGGACAAAGAGCCACTGTGAGCATAGCTTGTCTTGTGAAAATGTACATTGCTGGCAATGATGGGCAAGAATCCACCCACACTTCTGGAAAAAAATCAAAGATAAATGTTCACACTTGTCAGTATATACACTTTCAGTGTAGACATTACTGCTACACAAACATGGAGCCCTACAACATTTTTTACAGTCACTTTTCAGCTCAGAATGATAGTTCAGGATATGAATTATGTATGCAATTTTACTACACAAACCTTATACCACCAACTTAAAATTCACATTAGAAACTAGATCCTGTCCCATAAAACATGATGTCATTTTAAATGTTATGCTCTCCACCTTTTACAAAATGAGGACCTGAATATTCATCAAGTCAAACCTTTCATGCTTCACACCACAAAAATTCATCTCAGCTTTGTTGGCATTTCTGATTAGGGTGGCATCTCCCATCTGCTCTGTCCTCTACCCCGCCTCCTCCTTTAATTTAGGTCCTCACTCCAAAGATGCAGGAGGTTTCAGAACAGGGCAAACTTTGAAAGTGTAAGCACTAGATGTCAAATCAGTCACTCTTTTCTGAATTACTGTATATCCCCTAGTTACTGAATCAAAGTTATCTCCTTTTAAATCATATCTGTATCAAGTCAATGTCAGATACAGTGCATGGTTGAATAGATATATTACCTGGCAAATTAAAAGACTGATATAGTACAGCTGCTAACATTTATAAAAGCAATTACACTCAGAACTAACTGGAGAGGGCTACTTGTGGTCTTCTTGATATATTAACTTCGTAAGTGGTGCTTTGACCATAGGGATAAGGGAAGAATGTTAAGCTGCTCATTTCATGCAGGTACATTTGTTTGTTCATTTGTTTTGAATAATTCATGGTAAACTGGCAAATTTTGCATTCCTATATATTTTCTTTCCAGAAACTGACGTGGCCGTGGTGCAGGAGGCAATGGTTTGCTCCTGGATGGGGTGTATTTTCTTGGATCATCTTCCTATGATGTCTCAATGTACTCCTGTAATATCATGGGCAACATTTTAGGTGTTGCTGCTTATCTTCAACACTTTGGGACGACAATGGGGCTTGTGTAGAAGGTCGTCCCATTATATTAGGAAACATCCATTATTTCTTTCCCTGTATCTCATCGTGAACTCTATGAACAATCAATGATGTTCTTTGTTGTTGGTCTAGGCCTACAAAAATACAAATTTAGAAGCATGTAGCATTCATGAAGCAATATACAATTGTTTGTATAACTATGCACTGAGATCCTGTATTTTATAGTGTTGGCAGACTGGAAGAACTGGGGCTTGGGAGATCCAGATTCTAGTCTGTAGTCAGCCATATAGCTCACTGGATGACTTTGGAGCAATCATTGATTCTAAGCTTAATATACTTCACAGAATTATTTTGAGGATAAAACAGAGGGTGATGTCTACTTAAATCACCTTGGATTCCTTGCAAGAGGAAAAGAGGTGGGATACGAATGTAATAAATTTAAAAAATACTATAATAATTCTCATGGCACACACCAAGCTTATTCATGGCCAACACTTAGTTCTTGAAACATAATCAGCCAAGTCATCCAAGCCTGGAAGAGTACATTTCCCATTATATAACATTTTCTAATTAAGCAGTGTTCCTGTAACACACAAAACACACAGTTTTCCAAATAAAAATTATCATGCTGAAATACATTTATCAAGCTTCTACTTGTTTGCTATCCAGTCTGAGAGAAGTGAGAAATCTATCCCAAATGCAAAGCAATATTCCCTTATTGCTTTGCTTGTTCATTTGCTTTAGTTTCCTTATCTGTATGCTATTGTATATGTGTCAGAGATGCACCCAAACAATTCCCCAAATGAGACTCCCTCTGATTTCCATCATGTGGACCCCTCAAAGGGAACAGGGCCTGTGTTGTTTAGGGATAACATTTTCTTTAGCATGAATATGTGGAGTCTGCCCTTGGTTTAGATCAGAACCACTGTGTACTGGGAGGGGAAGGTTAAACCATTCCCCTTTTTACTTCCAGTTTTCCCCTCATGGGGATGGGGACGATGCCAAAAAAATCAAACGGTATCAGTGAGGCTTCCCCACATTTTCCCTTTTTTTCCTTCAGTGAGAGATGGAAGATATTTGAAAAGAAGATCTACAAATCACTTCCTCTAATGGCAAGTTCAGGTAAAGTGTGTTGTAGTTTTGTAGCCAAAATGAAGCCACTGAGGAACAAAAGAGAAGTATCAGCATCCTTGGGCGAACCCTGAGATTTGCAGAAATACAAAAAGACATCCTTTTAAAGAAGCCTAAGGGGAGAATCTGTCAGCCCAGTGAGGACTGAGCATGCTCAGAATTCAAAATAAACATAGGAAAGTTTTAAAAAAATGGAACATGGTGGAGGAAGGCATGAAATAACAAGCTTGAAGGAAAGGGGACCCCTATTAGGAGTGGAGATGGCACTGCAACATTTTATTTCATGCCCCACTTGCTGGCATTGTTTGCAACCAGATGTGCTCAACAATGGGCATATATCTAAGATGCTTAGGAAACATAGTACTGGTGGAGTTCTATTCATTCCAATGAGTTACTGCATTTCTGTCAATAGCCATTGTCCTGAAAGGGACCACCATCCTTTTCCTTAACAGTGTGATCCCAGGGACATAGGAAGCTGCCTTCTACTGAGTCAGACCATTGATCTCTCCAATATGGTGGCTTGACCGGCACCAGTCCCTTTGGTATTTCAGGTAGGCTGGCATTTTCCCAGCCCTCCCTGGAGATGCCAGGGATCTAAACTGGGACCTTCACTCTCCAAAGCATGAGCTCTGTTCCTGAGACACAGCCCCTCTAATCCTAAACATGTCTACTTAGAAAAGCCCCATTACACTGAGTGGGAATTGCGTTCTATGCATTCCTAGGGAGGAGTGCATAGAACTGCAATCCAAGAAAGCAACTCTTACAAGCTGATAACCCATAGATTCATGCCAGGCTTTAAGTCAGAATTCTCCCCAGTGTTATACTACTCGATGCAGAAGAACTGAAATATCAAGGTAATAAACTATTTTCTAAATTCTGGAAAGTGCCCAGCAGACCTTAATGATACTCTCAGCCTTTGAAGAGATGGCTTTAGATGCCTGATGTCAGTATTAGCGAGTCCCTCAATTATTCCTGACAGATGCTTGCCAAGGAAGGAAAGCCAACAGTCTCGCTAAGCACTGCATTGATGCATTGAGCCCCATTTTGCCAGTGGGCTCGGTCAGGTTCTTAAGAGATTGAGCATACTCCTAAGACATACATCTCTTCTGGTGTGACGGCATCTAGAGCTGGAATACTGCAATATCCCTTTAAGAGGATGAGAGCTCCAAATAGAGGTACAGAACACTGGCAAGGTTTTACTTTGTACAGTGTAACCTTGAAGCTTTTTATGCCAAATAGCATTTATCTAACTATAATGTATGATGAAGTTAGTCTTACACACAAGCCATTGGATCTGTAGTTTCTCCATGAAATATTTCCTATTATCTAGAATAAAGATACTCCGTTCAGTAGAAAACAAATATAAATTAACCCTTGAACAGATAACACTTATTACAACAGTTACAGGCTCATTTCAGGTGAATAGATGAAAAGGTGACTTTAAAAATGCAAAAGTGTACCTGTGTTTCTGTGTGAGGTGGGAGAGGGGAAATAAGCAACAAGGTCATCATTTCTGAAGGCCTTCTTATGTGACAGACTCATTCCTTTAAAATAATGGTTGTAAATTAAATCTGGAAAGGCTATGAAGATGGAAGATTTCCCCTTAGAAACACTGAGAATGAATGTCCTGCCACACTTTTGTTTCAGATGTGTATCTTTTATTAATAGGGCAATTCTACAGTTGTTTGATCAGAGGGAAGTCAAAAGGGAGTCAGAGGGGCTTACTCACTTGTAAATGTGTTTAGCATTGTAGCCCAAAGTCCTCTGACTGGGGGCATAGTTGCAGTTCTTTCTACTTGTATATCTTCTTTTAATCTAGGCCATGTCACAGAAGGCGAAACTGGGGGACTGAATAACCCCACAGTTAGATAGCTTCATGACATTCAAGGTCAGTATAGAGTGTACTTTATTTGCATAGTGAAGGTAGAATCCTAAGGCTACAAAACACCGTCTAGAATTCTGACCTTCGAAAGACATTCCGATGTCAGAGCTGAGGAACCCTTGTACCCAGCACAATTCCTTCTACACTGGCTCTAGCTCTGAAGATAGGGAGACCAATCTCAGAGCCCGTGGTGGGCAGATATTCTAGGGGCTGTGGGGAGAAAAGGAATGAGCCTCTTCTGGGTTAAGAACATAAGATGTGTTCAAGCAGGGCCTCAGTCTGACCTCCTTGCATCAATACTTCAGATAGCTATCATCAAATAAATAAATATGTAATTATTTACTTTTCCAAGCTATGTTCTGCAAACTATCTTGATAGAATCCAGCAAAATTATTTTTAATTGAAATAGAAGTGTGCAAGAATGCAATAAGAGCACAAACCAGAATTTTCTGATCCCTATTGACCTCTACCATTTTTCAGCAGTTTAAGATTTATGAGCACTGCAAGCATAAATTGTACTTCAGCTAACAATCTTGCATGCTCTTGTTATTTAACCATTCTTTATTAACAACAGCACCTAAACAAGTCTGTCTCCCATATGGTTAATTCAGCATCACCAGTGGTCACACTGCCCATCAGGTTTTAAATAAAGAATTGGTCCTTTATGCCAGGGAAATATCTGTGGGAATCATGTAACTGACAGGAGTGAAATCTGTAGCCATTCACTCATATGATCAAGAACAATGGAAAAAAATGGACCATCTGTCATGTATGGTCTTAGACTACCATCTCTATCATCTCTTCTGCATACACATGTTCTCTGTTTCCCACCATCAGCTGCTACATATTGATTTCAACAACAAACAAGGCCTTCCAAAACAGAAGCCACTGCTTCTAGTTTGACCATGGAGAAGAGTTCTGAGTGAGACAATTAGGGCAGCCACTTATGAATGGCCAAAAAAGAAGAAATGCACCACTCAGAAAGTGGACAAAAGGAAGTGCTGATCTGCAAATGATGTACATATGCTAATTTCAAAATGTTTAAGTAGAAATACAGTACATCTTCCCATGGTATGGAACACTGCAACCAGATGACTTGTGTGCCTGCGTGTACAGATTAGATTCCTGCTGCAAATGTCTGATGGGCTCTTACGGTTCTTTATTGTCAAATAGAAGACTTTCTTCTGTTAAAAAACCCCACGATCCATGGCCAGCCTAGAAACAATACATTCCTATATTCTGTTCCTAATAGTATTCAAGGTCATCTCCCTCTGACCTAGCCTCATAACAACATGAATAGGAGTGACTGAACTAAAAGGAGATTGCCTCTGGGAACCTTGAAACATTGACATCTTGCTGGTTAGATAAATGATTTGTAACATTAATTTCTTCTTCTTGGTAACGGGAATGAATTTCCTCTAAGAAAGCGAACAAGCAGAAGGGCTTATACTTTGAGGGCGTCAAATTTTCTACATAACCTCTATAGATTGAAATTATTTTAGAAAGCAAGTATTTAAGAAAGGTGGGCGGGAGGAGGAAGCGAAGGTGAGTCCATTTAAGAATATATATTCAGGGCATTTTCTTTTCAATATTCGCTCCCTTCCACCTACCAGGAAGGATATGAAGACAAAGAGGGCTATCTTCCCGGCTGGGAGATTATTAAATCTCCAAATGAATCCTTAGAATATGAAATCACACAGTTGTGTTCAGAAATAATCTTATGTAGACAGAATTTCTGTTCCCCCAGGGGCAGTGTGCACATTAGCTTGTACATTAGTACAAATTTTCTGGAAGCGCATTCGTAAATTGAAAAATTAAAGTTTAATAAGCTTTGAGAAACCTAAACTATATTTATCTTAGACATGGAGGAAACTAATCTCTCCTTCTAACCTGCCCCAAACCATGTTGTACAGCCCTTATTTGAAAAGGTGAAAATGTTTGTAAATGTAGTTTAGAATTATGTTGGTTATCCAGGTCCTTTGTTCAAAAGAGACTGCCGACATGATAAATACTCTTTCTTGGGAAACAACCAAAATCCAGTTTCCCCAGCAGATGGAGTTTCTCAGTGGGCAATCCTTTGTCAGGTTGTTTCCATGAAGCGCCATCTTTGAACTACGGTACATTAAAATCTTGATACAAAATGTTGCTGTAAATCAAAGATGTCTTTCAGAAATTATTTTGGGGTTTGATTTTGGTGTCATAAATTTAAAACATAGTATAATGCATAGATAGTTCTCCCTGAACCAGAGCTCATGTGTGCTCTGATGCACCCCTCATGCTTCCAGCTGATGTAAGTTTCCTGTGCACCTAAACAGAATGAACTTGTTTTTACTGGGACATTCGCCCGATAAAATGGGGCCCCATCCCAGTTGTGGAACACCCTTTCAGTAAGGTATGATTAACCCTTGAGTGTGTGTGTGCATGTGTGTGTGTGTGCAAATTGAAAAACTTCATTTACTCAAGTGATCGGCTCCTGTCTTGTTCCTGTCTGTACCTCCCTAGTTGATTGTTCCATGATAGGATTTTTATTATTATTTGGTTCTTCTTTTTTCCCCATTATCAATATTTGTAAGCTCTTTTGTAATCCTGCTTTGAAGGAAGAATGAAGCATAAATACTTCATTTGAATAAATCAAATAAACTAATACAAGAAATTGGTTGACTAATTGTATGGCTTTTGATCAATTAAATCTGCATATGAATAAAACAATAGTTTCATATTCATATTCCGTATGAATAGAACAATACTTTTGAAAGGGAAAAAACATTATAGTCAGAGAACATGTGCAGAACTGGCAGGGGTAGTCACCATCTCAGAAGAGGCAGAAATATGGAGGAACATGGGAGACCTACAAGAGCATTTGCAGGGTTCCAGCCAGCAAGATGTGCTCTCTCCCAGGATGTGCCATCCCATTCCATTTCATTCCATTTTCCTGGTTTCCTGTTTTCACCCCCTTCCAGCAATCCCCCATCATTCATTGGCAACTTCACATGTTCCTCCCAACAGATATATTTGCCTAGTAATAGCACTTACTACGGCAGCCAAGCCAGTGCTCAGAACGATTCTATATTACATGGGCACCATGTTAGATTCTGAAGATTGACATTGGCCATTGCACTGCTGAGGGGCGGGGGGGGGGGGATCAGACATTGCAGTCTGAGAAGGGGTTGAGTAGTGTCAAGAAACTATCTTACCAGCCAGAGGCTCTGATGATTGCATGGGGCTGGGTCCTGCATGGATGTAGAAGATCCATGCAATACTTGGTATATAACAACTTCTGTGTCTTTCTATACTCATATAAAGGGATGCATGTTCTGTCACCTGTGAGTACCCATGCCAGAGGTCCCCTCTCCCTTCTTCAACCCACTACATGGACCTGGAAACCTATACTCGCATCATTTCCAGATAGCATGCATTAGGCTGGAATAAAGAGGATGGTATAGCTATTCCCAGATTACAGACTAAATGCACCCTTGTACACAAATAAGTTAGTGTGAAACTCACCAGTCTCACCAAAATGCCTTTAACATTTCCCAAACTTCTTCAAATGTTTTGCCTGAGGAGGAACATCTAATTTTCTCCCAATTTCCTGGGAATCCCACAAGCAGGACAGGACCACAACAACAATCTCCTACTTGTATGCCCCATAAACATGCTGCCTCTGCTACTGGAGGTAGCATACAGCCATCAGGACTAGTAGCCATGGTTATCTTATCCTCCATAAATTAGTCTAATCCCCCTTTAAAGCCATCCAGTTTCACAGACACCACTACATCGTGTAGTAGTCATTTCCAAAGTTTAATTATGTGCTTATGTAAAGGCATAGTTCTTTTACTTCCCACCAGTCAGATTCATAGGATGAACCCATTGTGCTCTATTCTGAAAGAGGGGGGATTTCTCCCTGTCCACTTTCTCTACACTGTGCATAATTCTGCACACCATGGTCATTTTCTGAGACAAGAACCCTGTCTTTACCCTGGGGAAATATCTCTTAAATGAACGCAAACTATTACCTGGTTCAGGCTATACTTGTAAGAGCTTTGCACAAAATGCAATACATCTCAAAGACACAGTTCATGGCTCAACTGTGCCACCATCATAAACTGTTTTAATAATCACCTCCTTAAGTGGGTGAATTGAACTGAAGTTCTGCAAAGATGACCAGGGATCTTTAAGAATTCTCAGTATCCACACCAAACTGCATTCCTCAAGGTTTTTGGAAAGGAAAGGCTGACATTAAATTAATATAAAACTGTTCAAATCTTTAAAGTGCTTCAGGAGGAACCAGAGACTGGTGGTGCAGAACTTGCATTGCATGGTGATGGTTTAGGTTCTGTCCCTGGTAGCTTCACTTCAAGAGATCAGCTAACAGGAGATGGGAAAGTCCTCTTTCTCTCTAGATCCTCAGAGATTAACTGCCTGTTTTGAGTTGGACAAATATTCTAAGCAGCAAGGCACCTCCCAATACCCCTGTTTCTTCTATTTATGTTTTACATTTATATCCAGTCTCCTATCCAATCAAGATCTCTAGACAGTTTACCTAAAAATGGAACAAAACCACAAAAAGCACAAAAGCACTTGACTAAAACATAACCTACAATATATAAAATATGCAGTAGATCCTTCTAACCATTAAAATACTGGGACATTAAAAGGGTTTGGCCTGACTCTGAAATAAATAAAGAGTCAGCTCCAGGCCCACCTCTCTGGGAAGCAGATTCCAGAGTTGGGGTGCTACCACTGAGAAGGCCCATCCCTAAGTAGCCACTCTTCTAGCCTCTTTCAAAGAGAAAGGACCTCAGCAGATGATCTCAAGGTTTGGGCAGGTGTATATGGAAGGACACATTCTTTCAGATATCCAGGCTCTAAACTGTTTAGGGCTTTATACATTAGCATTAGATCAGGCCCATTAGACTTCAGTTGGTAGCCAGTGAAGATGATAAAGGACTCTCATTGTGCTTTTGTCCGCCAGTCTTTGTTCAAAGCCTAGCTGTTCTGTTCCATACCAGTTGAAGCATCCAGACCAAATGGCATTCTTTGATGGTTAAGGAGAAACTTCCTGCTTTTCATGCTAGCCACTTCAGGCAACCCGTGTTGGGTGCCATGAAAGGACAGCAAATTGTTCTCATTTTGCTTCAGGTATCAAAGGATCTTGAATGACTATGGGTTGTTGTTGTTGTTGTTAGCCGGGAAGTCGTGTCTGACCCATCGTGACCCCATGGACAACATTCCTCCAGGCCATCCTGTCATCCACCATTCCCCGGAGTCCACCTAAGCTCACACCGACTGCTTCAGTGACTCCATCTAGCCACCTCATTCTCTGCCATCCCCTTCTTCTTTTGCCATCTATTGTGCCCAGCATTAGGCTCTTCTCCAGGGAATCCTTCCTTCTCATTAGGTGGCCAAAGTATTTGAGTTTCATCTTCAGGATCTGGCCTTCTAAAGAGCAGTCAGGGGTTGATCTTCTCTAGGACTGATTGGTTTGATCTCCTTGCAGTCCAAGGGACTCACAGGAGTCTCCTCCAGCACCACAATTCAAAGGCTTCTATTCTTCGGCACTCAGCCTTCCTTATGGTCCAACTTTCACAGCCATACATTGCAACTGGGAAAACCATAGCCTTGACTATACTCACGTTTGTCAGCAGGGTGATGTCCACTTTTTAGTATGCTGTCTAGATTTGCCATAGCTTTCCTCCCAAGGAGCAAGCATCTTTTAATTTCTTGGTTGCAGTCCCCGTCTGCGGCGATCTTGGAGCCCAGGAAAATAAAATCTGTCACTACCTCCATTTCCTCCCCATCTATTTGCCAGAAAGTGAGAGGACCGGATGCCATGATCTTAGTTTTCTTAATGTTGAGTTTCAAGTCAACTTTTGTGCTCTCCTTCTTCACCCACTTCAAGAGGCTCTTTAGTTCTTCTTCACTTTCTGCCATTAGAGTGGTATCATCTGCATATCTGAGGTTGTTGATATTTCTCCCAGCAATCTTAATTCCAACTGGTGATTCATCTAGCCCCGCCTTTCTCATGATGTGCTCTACATATAAGTTAAATAGGCAGGATGACAGTATACACCCTTGCGAAACTCCTTTCTCAATTTTGAACCAATCAGTGGTTCCAGGTCCAGTTCTGACTGTTGCTTCTTGACCCGTGTATAGGTTTCTGAAGAGACAAATAAGATGGTCTGGTACTCCCATCTCTTTAAGAACTTGCCACAATTTTTTGTGATCCACACAATCAAAGGCTTTAGCATAGTCAATAAAGCAGAAGCAGATGTTTTTCTGGAACTCCCTAGCTTTCTCCATGATCCAGCATATGTTGGCAATTTGATCTCTAGTTCCTCTCCCTCTTCAAAATCCTGCCTGTACTTCTGGTAGTTCTCGGTCCACATACTGCTGGAGCCTAGCTTGTAGGATTTTGAGCATCACTTTGCTAGCATGGGAAATGAATGCAATGGTGCGGTAGTTTGAACATTCTTTGGCATTGCCCTTCTTTGGGATCGGAATGTAAACTGACCTTTTCCAATCCTGTGGCCACTGTTGAGTTTTCCAAATTTGCTGGCATATTGAGTGTAGCACTTTTACTGCATCGTCTTTTAAGATCTTGAACAGCTCAGCTGGAATACTGTCACCTCCACTAGCTTTGTTGTTGCTCAAACTTCCTAAGGCCTATTTGACTTCACTTTCCAGGATGTCTGGCTCGAGGTCAGTGACCACCCCATCGTGCTTATCAGGGATGTTAAACTCTTTCTTGTACAGTTCCTCTGTGTAATCTTGCCACCTCTTCTTAATCTCTTCTGCCTCTGTTAGGTCCCTGACATTTTGGTCCTTTATCATGCCCATCTTTGCATGAAACGTTCCCGTCATATCTCCAATTTTCTTGAAGAGATCTCTGGTCCTCCCTATTCTATTGTTTTCTTCTATTTCTTTGCTCTGTTCATTTAAGAAGGCATTCTTATCTCTTCCAGCTATTCTCTGGAATTCTGCATTCAATTGGGTGTTTCTTTCCGTTTCTCCCTTGTCTTTCGCTTCCCTTCTTTGCTCAGCTATTTGTAAAGCTTCCTCAGACAGCCATTTTGCTTTTTTGCATTTCTTTTTCTTTGGGATGGTTTCAGTTGCTACCTCTTGTACAATGTTGCGAACCTCCGTCCATAGTTCTTCAGGCACTGTCTATCAGATCTAATTCCTTAAATCTATTTGTCACCTCTACTCTATATTCATCAGGGATATGATTTAGGTCATACCTGAGTGGCTTAGTGCTTTTCCCTACTTTCTTCAATTTAAGCCTAAATTTTGCAACCAGAAGCTCATGATCTGAGCCACAGTCAGCTCCTGGTCTAGTTTTTACTGACTGTATAGAGCTTCTCCACCTTTGGCTGCAGAGCACATAGTCAATCTGATTTCTGTGTTGACCGTCTGATGATGTCCATGTGTAGAGTCATCTCTTGGGTTGTTGGGAAAGAATGTTTGCTATGACCATCATATTCTCTTGACAAAATTCTACCAGCCTGTGCCCTGCTTCATTTTGTATTCCAAGGCCAAACTTGCCTGTTATTCCGGTTATCTTTTGGCTTCCTACTTTAGCATTCCAATACGCCATGATGACAAGGACATCATTTTTTGGTGTTAATTCTAGAAGGTGTTGTTGGCCTTCATAGAACTGGTCAGCTTCAGCCTCTTCGGCACCAGTGGTTGGGGCATAGACTTGGACTACTGTGATGTTGAATGGTTTGCCTTGGATTTGAACTGAGATCATTCTGTCATTTTGGACATTTTGTATCCCAGTACTGCTTTTCCTACTCTTTTATTGACTATGAAGGCTACTCCATTTCTTCTGAGGGATTCTTGCCTGCAGTAGTGTACCTGATGGTCATCTGAATTAAATTCACCCATTCCTGTCCATTTTAGTTCACTGATTCCTAAGATGTCGAAGTTCAGTCTTGTCATCTCTTGTTTGATCACATCCAGCTTGCCTTGATTCATGGATCTTACATTCCAGGTTCCTATGGAGTATAGATCTTTACAGCATCGGACTCTCCTTTCACCACCAGATACATCTGCAACTGAGTGTCCGTTCGGCTTTGACCTAGTCGCTTCATTCTTTCTGGCGCTACTAGTACTAGCCCTCTGCTCTTCCCCAGTAGCACATTGGACACCTTCCAACCTGAGGGGCTCATCTTCTGGTGTCATATCTCTTTGCCTTTTGGTACTGTCCATGGGGTTTTCATGGCAAGGATACTGGAGTGGGTTGCCATTTCCTTCTCCAGTGGATCACCTTTTGTCAGAGCTCTCTGCTATGACCTGTCTGTCTTGGGTGGCCCTGCACGGCATAGCTCATAGCTTCATTGAGCTACACAAGCCCCTTCACCACGACAAGGCAGTGATCCATGAAGGAGTATGAATACCAGGTGCTCAAATCTCTTGAGCTGGCCCTACAGAGAGGCAGCACTGAAAGAATCATCAATGAAGAACATTCTATGGCAAGCTGAGAACAAAGCAACTCTCCCAATCGCAGGCAAACTGGGAGCAAAGGAACACTCATCACACCTGTGCCCTGGGAAAAATGAATGTGGTATAAGCAAAGAAAGGAGATGATGGGCTTGAGCAAATTCCACTGATCAAGAAACATTAGCAATGCTGGCATTTAATGATGGTGCAAAATGGAGGAGCTGAAGCGTTGATAGTATATCCCCCACTGCAATCCAATGGCCAATCTGAGAATGGATTAGGGAAGCCTTTAGATCCAAAGCACCACTGCAATTATTTAATAAAAGGGGGACATTGGTCTGGGTTGTTTTGTTTTTGCTGTTGGTTTTTAGAAATCTGAAGAGCTAATGTAGATAAAAGGGCTTTGGAAAACCAGGATCATAATCCTGAAATTAAGAGAGAAATTCTAAACCAAGAAATGAGGCAGAATTTTCCATCCCAGAAAGCTTCAAGAAGAGGTTCCTTGCAATTGGATTTGAAGCTGCAAAACTAAGCAATTTTGGAGCCAACAGTAATAAAGGGCAATATAGTGAGAAAGCATGAAAGTAGCTTGAGATCAATCACAGAGTCTGGCATGCAGGCCCAGATTTCTTGCTCATGCATTTTTTATGCCCATATATATTATAAACACACAAGGATCAGCGCCTGTGTGCTCCGTATCATAAACAATATAAAAATAATGTTGTTAGGGTTCTTCATATTTTCTGAACAATTTCATTTATGGGAATGTGTTTCTGTGTGTAATTCAGCACCTGTACGGTCCGGATTATACATTATTTATTTCAAGTATGAGTAGATTTGTGATTTCAAGAAGTTTCTTACTCTTAAAATGAAATTTAGGGCAGAGAGAAAGAGAGCGTGCATGCACATGAGAGAGGAAATTTGCATTGAAATGCCTGTTGTGTCAGTATGATATTATTACAATGACTTAACATAAGCCATTTAGTACAAGACCAGTTTGGCTGGCAATAGCAAAGGCTGTGGAAGCAAATGCCGCGCAGATAAGATATGGAGGCCGCTTCTGACCACTGTCTTCTGTTCCACCCCCTTCCACACTCACACATTTGTTTCTTTGTGGAATGACATCTGCATATGACTGCCTCCTTTTTCATAATCTGTTCAAAACAAATACAAAGAATTGTAGTCATACAAACCATTGGAAAGCTCTCCTGTTTAAGCTCCATTGGGACGAATAGACCTCTCATCCAGCTCTCTTTCAATTCTATACAATATGTGTGAGATGGCCTGGCTACATTTTTCCACTCTGTGGATAAGTGTAACCTCCCATGAAGATTATTGCATTCGGGATATGTGGGGGTGCCTTTGAAAAAGGACTGGAAACATCAGCTGGTTCAAGCTGCTGAGACCATTAATGCGGGATGGCATACAAAACCAATGAATGCCAGTGCTTTAGAATCATATGTAACAAGGGTGGCAAAACCAAGACTTGTGAGCCACATGTGGCCTTTTGAGGGTTTGTTTTTTGTTTGTTCATTTGTTTTTGCAGTTCGTTTGTTTGTTTTGTGGTTTGTTGCTCTACATGGGCACCTGCTTGCTGCTCTCAAACATCTGACATTTATGATATGTGGCTCTTCCATTGAGCGAGTCTGGCCACCCCTGATAAATAAGATGATCTCATATGTCAGCCCCAACCAGTAAGGTTGTTAGTAGAGGTTGGCATATATTATTTTATTACATCAACGCTTTATGATCTGCACTGATGCTAAAGATGCTGGAGAGAAGTCATTTCTAATGAAGGCAGCCTGGTTGTGGAATGCCCTCTCCAGAGAGGTCTGCCTGGCACCTACATTGTGGTCCTTTCAGCATCAAGTGAAACTCTGTTTGTTTTCCCAACATTTCTAAAGCTGTAGTTCTAAAAGGGAAAAAAGTGTTAATAAACTTTTATATCTATGCTCTGCTACTGGTCTCTACGTTGGATTTTACTGTGCATACAGTTTTTGACATTGTTTTACTATGTGATGGATTTTACGGGTGAGTTTTGTTTTGAGGACCAATCAGAAAGCTTTGGCTAAAGTGCAGTATAGAAATGTCATAAATAAGCAAATAGGAAATATTCCCAGTGCATTGCCACTTTTATTTTCTTCCTGACTCTTGAGTGATAATTGAATTCCAGTGCTATAATTACTGCCCAGATTGTGTGACCTTTTGGGCAATGCACAGGGCAATCACTGGCCTCCTTCCTCCTGAACAGAAGCCACCGATTTTGCATGCCAGCTGGCACAACAGGATTCTTTTCTCCAAAGCCATATTCTGCTTATGACACATGGGCTGAACATTCTGAAAGACGGCTCCTGTCTCTTAATTGTTTGTGATCTGCTGACTGTAGAGGTCGGTTTCTGCTCAGGGAATAAGCTGATGTGTACACTTGAGGATCACTGCTGAGGCAATTACTCTGAAAGAAACTGCAAACAAGCTGCCAGCAGAAGGAAACGTATCATTCTTCCTTCTGAAGTCCAACTATGTCACTGCTCTCATCCACATTCTGCCCACTCACTTAGCTAACTTGGCAAGTATATTATGCCTCTATAATTAACTCATCATAAAAGCAGCATAAAAAGGTGTGATAAACTCAGAAGAAAAGACAATAGAACAAAACTGGCAGAAAGGAACTGAATGGATCGACCATGCTCATGTTTTACTTCCCACAAGACCCAAAGTTCTTCCACCTGGCTTAGCATTCTTCCCCTGTGAGCCTTTGGCAGGCAGACCAAGGACAAGTTGAGGGACACCAGACTCCTTAGCATGCCTGGACATCTTCAAGCTGACAGTGGCATGTGCTCTCACTGTCCAAAGAGTCCTTCTTTTCTGAGACTGGTCTCCATAAATTCTATTTTTGTCCCTATCTTTGGAGCTTGAGGATACCTTGTTAAACTTTTGTCAGAAACACAAAAACATAGAAAACTGCCTTGTAGCAAGACAGACCCCTGGCTCATCTGTTGACACAACCACTGGCTGTCCATGGTTTCAGACAGAGTCTTTCCTGCCCTACCTGGAGAGGGCGGGAGCTGAACCTTCTGAGTCCAAAGCAAGTGCTGCACCACTGAGTTACAATCTCTCCTGTCTATGAGTTCTAAACCATATTGTCTTTCAGGTTTCATCTCCCTCCCCAAAATCTCCAGACATTGCATTTTTCAGAGGCTGCATGGGTGCATGTGTTTCTCTTCCCCATGCATGTGTGGGCACATGAATACGAAGGACCCATGCAACAGACAGACCTCCACTTCACATTCCCAAGGGTTGCAGAGGTCTATTTTGAACTGTTGAACTTAATTTGCAGAACAATTTTGTTTTGCTAGTATAGCCTTCACCAAAGAACAAATGATTATGATATCAGGCAGGTTGCGTGGAACTATTGACAATATGAAATTAAGCATGTGTGGAGGGGAGGGGGGAGGATATTAAAGTATTTGAAATTTGTCCAGATTTTCCTTTGTGAAATACTGGAAATTGTGCAATGAATCATTCCCTTTGCAAAGGAAAGCATTTGGTATATTGTTTGGGGGAGGGGGGGCGGAGCAGAAATAGTAGCCCCTTTAAGAAGGACAATGGCTGTTATTAGCTTGGACTGGTTCCAGCCAGCCCTTGCAGGCACACATAACCTGAATTAGAGCACATGAGTTCCTTGCCCTTTCAATAACACTCATTTAATCTGGAGATTGACTCCAACTCCATTGATCAGAGCAGAGTGGAATAGAATTATGCTCACAGATATTTTGCTTTTAGGAGCTCTTCCACTTCACTGCCCCTGCCAAAAACTTCACTCCTATCAGTGGGAGGGACCCTGAGTTAGTAATCAGGGCAAAGTCCCAGATAAATCCTGGACCAAATAGTTCTGGGTCCACAATATTCTTGCTTTTTGTTCACATCAAAGCAGAACAGCTGTTCTCACACTGAGTTCTGCTCCCTTGCTAAATTTGGGTGAATCCAGGGACTAGGAAATATGTCTGTAGCCAGCAAGTGGGCTCGTTTGGTGATTAATTCTGTTCATTTCCCGGTATATTTGTTTCAGTAAATGTTATATTAAGTATGACATGTGCACATTTGATCTATCAGGTGATAAAGCTGTTCTAACATCTATTTCATTTTATATTGAATATTGCTATGATTTAGTAGGCACTATTTTGTATTGGGGAGCCACAAAAGTGTTCTTTGCAGATACAAAATGGCTGTAATTTATTGCTTTTATATATTCTTATTTCACTATGGTGGGTTTTTCCCCCCAAACTCCTCTACCATAAAGTTGGCAGCTCTCCGTTAGCTTTTGAGGTAATTCCTTAGTGCGGCTAGTCTCGGCACATTTCATCACCTGAGGGGTGCGGATCTGTTTCCAGCAACTCCACTTGCCTTATAGCTATGGGTCACCCTTACGTACATGCACACAAACGGGGTCTTTTTTTTTCTGGTAAAGCAAGACAAAGGTGCTTCAGTGTTCTTTCTGCATCACATCGCATCACATCATAGCCAAATTTCGTTACAGAATATTTTGTGAGGTCCTCAAAACAAATGAACAAGTGATTGCTGCAGTTGCTCGGATCATGCAAAATGTCAGCCACTGAAAACTATTCAGGTACACAACTGCAGTTATGGATCCAAATGACTGACCCACTTAAGTGTGTGTTTGAGAGAGAGAGAGAGAGAGAGAGAGAGAGAGAGAGAGAGAGAGAGAGAGCATGACCAAGTTGAAGGTGACATGTGAGGCAGATCTGAGTTAGAAGGGTTGTATTATAGCCAGAATAGGGCACAGTGAAATGATGCCAGAAAGAGAGAAGAATGAAGAAGTACCCCAGAGGTGTGGAAAGAGCTGGACAAAGCACTGGGAAGGGGACTCAAACTTGAGGAAAACCATTAATGAAGAACAAATCCAGCAGGAAAAATGAGAAAAGCAGCAACAATGTAGGGGAGCAAAAACACAGATAATGAAGCTTGGATACTTTTTTCACAGCAAGGCAGGTGGCATCGTCTGCCAGAGAAGTACTTGTCAGTGTTGTAAGCTTGAAGGTTGGAAGACTGGACTGGTCTGGCACTTTACGCCTTTGTGAGGTAGGCTAGGTTTAGGCAGAAGTAGCCCAAGACTCAGGTGCATGATTCTTTCAAGTCCCCTTGAGGGTGTGGCTGTTGGATCTTTTGAGGATATGGCTATATAGGAAACAGCCGTGATGAACCCCTGCATCAGAATTGATCTCCATGCTGGAGAACCATCTCACTAACCTACTGGAAGGTGAGCAGAGATCAAAGGATGGACCTGTTGACCATGATGCAGAAGCTCTGGTGGAAAGTGTTTCCACAATATGCCTCTGCCCTTATTGGCCTGTGGCTGATGAAGACAACCTGTTCCTATGCCAGGCTTCAAGGGAGCTGGCAAATAATACATTCTTTGTAAACAATATTTAATGGTATTTCCATTAAAAACATACATAATTTTCAGGGTTCTTTGAACACCTGAAAAAATGAAGTAATTGAAAGCATGTAATTGTAGGATACATGTAAACTAAACAGCTCATTAAGAAACAGGGCTCATCGGAGATGCTAATTACAAGTCAGTGTCCATAGACATTTGTTTTCAACTGCCTTTCCCAGATATGGCCGTTTTAAACTGAATGTATGTTTTCACTTAGCAGTAAAGTCAGCATCTCTTTCAGCCTGCCCACACCATTTTTCAGCTCCAGCAGCAGCTTGACAGTCCAAAAAGGCTGCTTGCTTCCACAGTGTCTCAAGTATTTAAAAAGCTTTTAAAGCCCCAAACCTATGGGTGATTGTATTGAGGCAGTCAGATGGAAAGCAGTCAAGGTAAAATAGACTCATTTGAAAATGGCTGTATTGTTGCTCACTTGGTTAGTCTAAAGTTGACAAGACCTCTGTCACCCTTGCCAACTCAGCTGTTGACACCTTCAGTTTCCTGTGGGTGGAGATGATCCCTCCCTTCATTCTCACAGGCTCAGTCTTACTATTAGGCAGAGTGAAGTGGCTGCCTCCAGTGGCAGCTGCAGGGGCCTGAGGAAAAGCAGCAAGGGGTTTCCCCCCCATAGAATCATAGAATAGTATGGCCAGAAGGGGCCAAGGAAGCCATTGGGCCCAACCCTCTGATGGTGCAGGACACTAAGTCACATCATCCCACTCAGATGACTTTCCAGTTTTGACTTGAACGTCTCTAGTGTGGGAGAGTCCACAACCCCTCTTGGCAACTGGTTCCACTGTTGTATTGCTGTGACAGTGAGGAAACTTTTCCTGGTGTCTTGCCTGAATCTGGTGTCCCACAGTTTAAGTCCATGGTTCCATGTCCTACATTCAGGGATGAGTGAGAGGAGGTCTTTTCCTTCCTCTTTGTGACAGCCTTTGAAGTACTTGTAGAATGCTTTCATACCCCCTCATAGTCTTCTCTTCACAAGGTTAAACATGCTTCGCTTTCTCAGCCTCTCATTGTAGGGCTTAGTTTCCAGAGCCTGGATCATCTTTGCTGCCCTCCTCTGAACATTTTGTAGTTTTTCTGCATCTTTTAAAAATCTGAGTAGTCAGAACTGAACACAGTATTCCAGATGAGGTCAAACTAGTGCAGAACAAAGGAGAACTAGTACCTCTCGTGTTCTGCAAGTGATACTTCTAATTATACATCCCAAAATAGCATAATTAGATGCCCTTTTGGTGTCTGCATCACACTGCTGGCTCATATTTAGCTTGTCTACAACAACTCCATGTCTTTTTCTTTTTCAGTGCTGTTGAGCCAAGTATTCACCATCTTATTCTTATTTATTATTTTTATTTGTATGCCATTACACTAGCCTGTATCTGGGATGTGTTCATATCCTGCATCAATGCATTTGGGTTTATTCTCTAGGTAGAGAACTTGGCATTTGTTCCTGTTGAATTTCATTCTGTTGCTTTCTGCCCAGCGTTCTAGCTTGTCCAGGTCACCCTGGATCTTCTTTTTGTCTTCCAGGGTGTTTGCTGTTCTGCTCAGTTTTATGTAGTCTTCCTCATCCAGACCACTAATAAAGATGTTGAAGAGCACTGGTCCCAGGACTGAGCCCTGTAGGTACCTCCCTTATCACCTCTCTCCAGACTGAAAATGTGCCATTGATGAGGACTCTCTGTGACTGATTTTGTAGCCAGTTGTGGATCCACCTAATAGTAGTTCTGTTGAGCCCATGTTTTGCTAATTTATCAGGATGTTTTGGGACACTTTGCTAAATGCTTTGCAAAGTCTGGATAAATTATGTTCACAATATGTATTTTCCAGGGATTGATGGCAGTGCTATATATGCCCGGTGGCTTGCCTTAGCCTGTCTAAACTGACCTACTGTTCAGGTACCACAGAAAACATCACTATATTGCCAATACTGGTGTAGAAATCAGAAGCCAGTCAAGTCAGCTTCCATACATGGATGGATGCTGCAAGGGAGACAATCACCCCAAGAACAGCAGAAAGAGTGAGAATGATGCAAAATGTCCCTTCTGGTTAGTGTATAAAAAAGAAAATCATTCCTTGAGAAAATGAACTAAAATTGGCAATTCATAGCCAAATATTAAGAACTGTAAAAATAGAAAGGTCTCAGTTCACAACATCTCTATTTCAGTTGACCCTTTTTGAATTTATTTCCACTTTTCCAGAAATTAATTCATTATGGCGTCTTTGGATGCATCTCAAAAAGAACTTTCCAATGTGGGAAGAGAACTTAAATTCACAGCAGCTGGAAGTTCTTCTTGGATAATTGATTCAGGTATGCAAATAGTTCAGTGGTGGAAAGAGAAGCAAAAATAAGTTTGGATGGGTTCATGATGAATGACTATCCATCAACCAAAGGAAAATATTTATACATCGTTCCCAAATTGGTAAGAAGCTCCTTGGGTTCACCTCTAATTAATCTAGTTCAATTGAATAATAGATTCTGACTTATACCCCTGTAGACCTTCTGTAATAAATTTACTGAAGAATATATGGGTTCTCAGTGAGTTTTCTTCCAAATGCAAAACCAACCTCCAACGCTCCATATTTAAATTACTCAGCCAAATAATAACACTCCAAGCTCTTCCAGTTCCTGGGGCCTCCAGACAATACTGCATTTTAGCAAATAAACAATAACAGGGAAGGTGACCTTAAGCATTTGATCAAATAAGTGCTTTCCTTGAAAAGAGGAATAAGTGTGCTGGCCCTTTAAAAGAGCCATATCCAAACTGCCAAAATGGCAAGCGCTCTTATGAATTCTTCTCTCTCTTTACTGTGAATGACTGAATGAAGACAATTAAAATGTCTCTTAGGCGCATATATAACACAGAGTTTGAAATGGCTGTCAACTTCTCTTTCTCAAAGCAAAAAGATGAAAGGGGCAGCTGAAGGGTTTTCAGTGTTTAAACCCTCAGCTATTCAAGCAGTACCTATTCCATTTTGATATAACATTTTTAATGGGTGTTGTATGAAAGAAGACTGCTTTCATTTAAAAAACCCATGAGGAGAGAAAGAATTTCTGGCTCCCCCCTTCCTTTGCCCTTCCTTCTTTAGTTACTTTGTACTGCACTCCAGGAAGAAACAAATTCACCCAAAGAGCTATATACCCAGCAAACCTGAAAATTATTAGAGGAAGTATTCACTTGCCCCCTTGCAGACAAAATATCTTCAATCACTGAACATTACTATTTGCCTACATTCCTCAGACTCCCATCCTGAAAACATCCGTTCAGGCACACTGTATGTTTAATAACATTTTCAATTAATTTCCCCAGAACAGACATTACACTAACTGGCCTATAATTTCTTAGATACCTCTTGGATCCCGTTATAAAAATTGCTATAACTTCATCCATCCTCCAATCCTCTGATACTGAGGTTGATCTTAGGGACACATTATATATTCTTCTCAGAATATCATCAATTTCATGTTTGAGTTCTTTAAGATGAGTTTCAGGATGCATACCATCTGGACCCAGTGATTTCAAATTTCAGTGTGTCAGTAAGGCTGAGAACTTCATTTTTTGTCAGCACAGTTTGCTTCAGTTCCGACTTCCTTCCTGAACACATAGGCATCTGTCCTGCATCTCTTCCAGTAAAGGCTGATGAAAAGAATTAATTCAGCTTTTCCACAATCTTATGGCATTCCCCTATACATTCATTCCTGAACAATCTTCTATACAATGAGTTTAATATCTGGTTCCTTAGTAGCCTGATAGATGCATTCTACCAATGTAATGGAAATGTTTTGTCACCATAGTGCAAGGCTAGAGATATATTATTTTTGTGTGTGAAATCTTTTCCATTTGTGTTTTATGGATTGTCAGGCATCTTTTCTTATGTGGCTGTACTTATGCAAGTGTACATTAGCAGATTGGCAGAAGGGCTCCCACATGTGTGCTGGAGCTGGAACCACTGTGCCTCCAATTATCAGTTGCTGGGGAACATGTACAGGAAGGTGCTATTGATCCTATGCCTCACTCTGTGTGGGCAGAATGCCGGACTAGATCAGCCTGTGGTCTGATCCAGCACAACTCTTCCTGTATTCTTAGGAACCCTTCTGCAACTGGCTGCTACTTGCCACTGCTGGTGGGTCTCTTTGCACCCTTCAAGCATGCTGCCATCCAGCTCAAGCTTCCACTCTGCCGTCCACAACACCCTTTTGGTCGTTTCTGTTGCTTGCTGTGGAGGTGACTTATGGGGACCCTGGGAATGAAGGCCCTCCGAACACTCCTATCCATGACAGTCCTGGTCAGCTCTTCTAAATTCAAGGCTGTGGTTTCCTTTATGGAGTCGATCCATCTCATACTTGGAACAACCTGATCTAGATGCATTTCAGCCACCCTGCCTGAGGGTTGTAAAGGCATGAATGTTGCATACAGTACAGCCGTCTGTCTGGAAGTTGGTGAAAAGCACAGCTGGTCCTCATCACCGCGTAGACATCACAGCACATTAACCAAGGTATCAAGGAACACTTTAAGGTCTGACCAAGGAAGCACCAGTTTTCTATGCTCCCTAGTCCACAATCACATATCAATTGCCATTGCTTCCACCTTTTAAAACATCTTGGAAATTCATCAGCTCTTTTGGTTTTAGGATGACCTGTGCAGAATCCAAGTCCACATCAACATTTAAAGTAACACAAGTAAGTCTCCTGACACCTAAAAATGCTACATTCAGTTGTTTTATCAATAACTGAAAATCACCCAAAACATACAAACACAAAAAAGCAGCATGGGGGTGGCTTTTGCTTTTGATGCCTAGATATACTGTATGCAAAACACCAAGTGAAAGTATTGTTGCTTCTCAACCATAATTTTTCTTGCACTGCTTTCAAAGTCGCATCCCCTAGAGCAGACTCCCTCAACCTGGTGCACTCCAGCTATGCTAACTGGAGCATGCTTGGAACTGTAATCTAACATATCCGGGGGGGTGGGGGGGTACCTAGAGGCAGAAGGCTACTCCAGAGCATTGCATTTATTAGGCTAAAAACTTGCAGCACCTGCCAGGAAGTAGCCTTCTTCTAGTTTAACTTCAGATCAGGCTATACATCACATCCCAATTCCTGCAGTGCTAGAGGTAGGCAATAGCTGCTTCATTTATTTTTACAGGTGTGCACTTCGATGCCCTCTCCACATTCCTCAGCCACAACAGCAGCTGCGATGTGTTGATCATTGATGTTTTTTACATCATTGGATATATGTTCCCTGAAAGCTCTGTTGGAAGTTGCTTCACATGAATGAACAACATTTGGGGATTGTGCCGTCACGCACACTCCAGAATCATCAGTTATCTCCCTGCTACACATATTTCAGACCAAATTTATTGAAGAGTTAATTATTAATAATTTCCACATTATTCATATACAATACAGAATTAGGAATGGGCAGTGTAGTGACCAAGTTTGTTGATGACACCAACTTATTTAGGATTTAAAACAAAAAGGGAAAGAAATGACTTCCAAAAAGATCTCTCCAGACTGCAAAATGGCAAATACAGTTTAGTGTAAGCAAGTATGAAATGATGCATAGTGGGGCAAAAACTCCCAACTCAAATATAAGCTGGCAGGATCTCAGCTAGCAGTGACTGATCAGGAAAGAAATCTGGGTGTTGTGGCGCCCAGCTCAATGAAAATGTTGACCCAGTGTGCAGTTGCTGTGAAAAAGACAAGCTCCATGTTAGGCACAATTAGGAAAGGAACTGAAAATACACCTCCCAAAATCATACTACTCATATACCAATCTAGGGAGCAACCCCACTTAGAATACTGCATACAATTCTGATAACTGCATCTAAAAGGGCAAGTGAGGGGAGAGGATACCCTTTCACATGGCCTCCAATCTGGACCACTTTAAAAGGGGATGGGATAGCTGTATGGAGGAGAGGGTTATCAATGGCTACTTGTCCTGATGGTATATGAGGCAGTATACCTATGTACGCTGGTTAGCAAATGGGATGGATGCAGTTGCACCCATGTCCTCCTTGCAGGTTTCTTGTAGGCAGCTGGGTGGCGAACAGAACACTGGACTAGACAGACCTTTTGTCTGATCCAACCCTTTTTATATTCTACTGTGCTTTAGTGGCTGCCCTGCTTAGTAACAATCAGCACCACTTTCCATTGGATTCCGTCACCTTATATGGATATTCCTGTGTCGGCATAGTCTGTTGCTCATGGAAGATTAAACACTTCACACCAACTACATGAGCGCTGTAGTCAGTCAACAGAAAGAGGCTACTTCAAGCAAATCTCCCAAGCTAAAAATCAAGAACATGTAGGCCCAGGCTATTAAGGCTTGTAACTCTGACGGCTCTCTCCCTTTTACCAAACCTTCATCCTTCTGCACACATCATAAGCACTCAGGTGTTCCTTCAGCAAGGATCTCCTGAAGGAGCCTGTCTCCTTTCTCTATTGACGCCACATGGACCAGCTGGCATGGTGTCTGTTCAGTCAGCCCTTGATTCATCCATCGGTTCGTGCAATTGCTATAACTGTACTAGCTTAAGCCTTTCTAGAAGCCCTTATCCTTTCTTACTTTTCCTTCTGGGGGTGGCGGGACTTATTCTGCAACTTGCCCCCTTGCAGAATGCCCTGCCTGCATTAGCTTATTTTCTCAAAAACATTTTTACTGGAAATTCATTTTTTGTTCTTATCCATGTAGAAATGTCTGTGTTGGAAAGGGATGTTAGACTTGAAAGGGAAAGTTTAGTCATTTGAGACTTCTATTCCCAGGCTCATATTTCTAACTCTGACATGCTGTCACATCTCCTTTGTTATGGTATCTTAACCACAGAAGTGTTGCCACTGTTGGCCAACATGTATTTTGCATTTATGATACAAATCTCTATGAAGATGCCATCCTAGACCAATCCCATCTGACTTGTTGGTGCAGGCATTATAAAATAATAGCTTCTATTTCAAGAGGGTAGATTGAATAAGAAAACTCAGTCTGCGCCAAACATTTTAAAAATCTGGAATTGCAAGTGCCGGACTTCATATTAATATGGAAGGAAGAGGAAGTGCAAATGCTTTTTCCTGGCATCACTGGATCCTTTGAAACAATCACAGCTTGCAAACCATAGTCTAGAAAGCTTGAAATTAGGGTGGCCTTGTATTCGCATTTACAGCAAACAGTCCTCTATTTCAATAGTGCCCTTGTGAAGACCTTGCAAGCCAAGTTCACTATGAAGATAAAGAACTGACGGAAGAAAGAGTTGGCCCTGAAGTTGTCCATCAGCAGCACTTGGAAAGTAAACTGAGCAAGGCACACAGGACACAAACTTCCACACTATGGTGAGATGTACTGTGCTTTACTTAAATTACTGTAATTATTTCTAATTTCACATCTATACATATATTTTAACATATGCAAATTTAATACTGATTGCTTGGTGATGCATTTCCACCTTTGGGATGATTCATAATGAGTATTGGGATTACGTGCCCTTCCCTGCCTCTCTTCTTGTGTCAGAATGACATGCTGACCCTGGTTGCTTTAAACTATAGTTTGCTATTATGTTTGAAATGCAGAAATGTGATCTAATTCTCAGTTTTAGAAACTGAGAATTTTTTCATCAGAACTGGGCCTCATTGTGGTGAACTGATACTAAAGATATTCAGATTCTGTTTTGCATTGTTTTGTTTCTCTCTTTTTTTTCCAAGTTTACTTTTGCATGTGCTCAGTATAGTCATTGCCCAGGAATGGATGGATGTTTAGGTTTTCCTTAGCATGAGCAAAGGATGGGGGAAGACATAATATAAGCCCCAAGATGAGAGGAAAGGTTTGAAGAAGCATCAAAAAAGACAGAGCCCCAGACAATAAAGTCTGTGTGCAAATCCACGGAGCTGTGATACACTTAAAGCTGCAACTTCCCAAAACCAGTTTTCATTGGTTACAGGTTAACTACCTTTTGAGAGAATTAAGTAAATCCTAGACAGTTTACAAGTATAGAAGCCATTAGACAAGTAGAAGCAAGATGGAGATGAATACAACAGAATTCAGGACTGTGTGTGCACACCAGAACTCTGCTTATTCAGTTTCATTATAGGCTGGCCTGGCCACCTTTGGGTTGTATATGTGTGAGTATGAATGAGTAGTTAAGTGTAGCTACTGCATTTCTTTCGGGTGTGGGTGGCATCCCCATACCATCTGCTGTCTTGATAAAGTTTTAAACATGAAACTCAGTGTGCTTTGTCAGCTCCACCTCTAAGAAGTCGTAAGTGTTTCGGCCTTAAATTAGCAAATCTGCCACATCTGGGCCACACGAGACATGACAGTAGCATTCACATTTAGCTGTGATGTGCTTGAGCAGTGGCTGGCTGTGGCAATGGACTGGATGAGGCGTAAGCCGAAACGGCAAGACTTCAACGCTGTTGGCAGGTGGTTCCCGACTGGATGGGGTGGCACTCCCCCTGAAGTTCATAGCCTGGGTGTTATTATTTATTATTTATTTGGAACACTTATATGCTGCCCCATTCACAAAGTTATCCTAAAGTCATGTTGTCATCTTTGTCATTTGGAGGTCAGAAAGCTACTCTGGCACAGAGTGCTTTCCTCCAGCTTTGGCTGGTAGGCCAGCTATGCCTCCATCTGGACAGGGATAAGCTGGCTTCAATAGTCTATACTTTGCTAAACTTCAAACTAGATTACTGCATTGTGCTCTACATGGGACCGCCTTTGAAGATGCTTTGGAAACTGCAGCCTGTGCAGAAAGCAGCAGCCAGATTGACGGTGAGGACCAGATGGTCTGAGTACATAGTCCTGATTCTAGCCCACCTGCAACCGCTGTCTGTGCACTTCCAAGTCCAACTCATGGTGCTGCTTTTGACTTATAAAGCTTCACATGGTTCGTAATCCCATTACCTGACAATGTTTGCACTAAACCAGCCTCTGTGAATGCTTCTACAAAGGAGGTTCAGAGAATGGCAACAGCGGATAGTGCCTCCACACACACCCAAGTCTGCCTGGCCCCACCACTGACATCTTCTCATACCAGGTCAGAACTTCTCTCTGCCACCCAGCATTCGATAGTGTGTTAGCAGGCTTCTATTGTTAGGGTTTTTCATCAGATTTGGGTTGCTTTTAATTTTACCTGTTTGAATTATTGGTATGTTAAAGTTTCTATATGATGCATTTTTATGCTGCTACCAGCCCAGAGACTTTGGGCTTGGTGGGTGGTATACAAATGCAATAAAAGAATGAAAAGAACACATTATTATGTTTAAGAATAGAAGGTAACCATGGCTCCCAATTCAAAAGGACCCCTAAAGTGGGAGTGAGGCAGCTTTAACACTTTGCCCCCCCCCTCCCACTGTAGCCTCAATCCACAGTTCCCCACTCCTGACACATACACGCCCGCCCTTTCCTTCAGAAGGCAAGATTTCATTTGCACCAGTGGTGAATTGAGTAAATGGGATCGTGCCTAGCTTGGTCTCCTCTCCCAGACCAGAAGGAATGTCCACATTTCTCCTTGCTGGCAAAGGAGGAAACTAATCACATGACTCTGGGCAGGAAGATGTGACGCTTTCGTTTTGGGTGAGAGGAAGGCACAGAAGAAGCAGAAGGCACTTATGTTTCCTGTTCCCTCCTGACCCATTCCATATCTGTAGTAGCTGCTCTCAATCACCAGAAATAGCTCATTTGATGAGAGGAGCTTTACTTACGTTTACATCATACCAGTAAAACAGCCACTGCTGCCATGCCTTCTAGCATGCATTTCCACATCAAGGGAAGGAGTATGGTAGGGGATGCGTGCATGGGGGGGGGGCTTCTATAGTGAAGATAATCAAAATATTTCTATGAGAGTTGAAAGTGAGCAAGAGGATGTTGCCGTTGTTTGCGCACTCATGTGCACACCCGCACGCACACCTGCTCCCCTTGGGCTTAGGTTATTGTTACTAACATCCTGTGTTTGATTTGGAATTTGTAAAGCTCCTTTGACATGCTGAATGTGAATACTTGCTGTGGCTGCCACAGCTGCACTAAAGACAGAAATTAGTACACTCAAGGTCAGGCAGCTGGGATGCAGCGCCTCATATTTCCATTACATTCTACCTGCTGCTCAGCAGCTCCACAGAACCTGGGCACTATAAGCAGGCATGTCATGTTCAATTCCCTTTCTATTGAGCATTTTATGCTGCTCTCTACCTTACACTGCCTCCTAAAAGGCAGCCTCAGAAGGGAAAAGGATTATTTTCAGCTGCTCCGGCCACACTCTGAACAAAGTCTCAGGGCAGAGCAGAACAGCTGCAGAACTTAATTTAGCTTTTCAGTAATGAATTCACTCAGCTTATTCGTATGCAAGTCACGATGAACTCCCCACAACTTTCAAGTATGATCCAAAAAAACCAATCTTTTTAAATGGAGTGAGTCTGCCCAGTAGCTCTAGACCTGAGAGGTTTGCGTGACATTTGGAAAGTCTCCACTCTTGTTCAGGGAGAGTTAGCAATGAGTAGGAGCTGCTGCTTATGTAGACCATGCAAACATGTACTGAAGCTGGACAGATTTCAGGTCGGGTGGGAGCCAATTGTTATTATCAGTCAGTACTGCTGTATTTTGGGAAACAGGCAACAGAGAGGAGCAATTGGTTGTTTTCCTACCTTTTCTGCTGGGTGAGGATGGATTCAGACTGCATTTTTCCCTACCCTTCCCTCTACTCCTCATAGGGGAGGAAGACCAGATGTGTCACTGTTTGTGAATACTTTAGGACACAGTTCAATTCTGAGCCAAAATTATTTTGGACAGAACCCCAAAGACAGACCTTTCCAAATGCACGGAGGCTCGGTCTTGAATGACTCACAAGCAGAAAAGCCAACTATATGGAAAACTTGCATGTGTCCATTTTCACATCTGGGGCAACTCAAATGGGGGATGTGTTATTTGCAATTTCTTCTTAATTTTAGTGCTCTTCAGCCCCACCTCCCACTCATGTCCAGTGACTCTGTGATATGAGTAGCAGGATCATGCCGGCTGACCACAGTCCCTGCCAGCACATAATGAGATTAAGCATGAGATTTAAAAAAAATAATAAAACCCTGTGGAAGAAGCAGAAAATGAGTTTCACCCAGCCAGCTCAGAGCTTTGACTCTTTAGCTCTAAAATGTCCGGGCTTGCATACTTGGGTATGCAGTCATGCTCATAGCACTGAATCAAGCTTGCTACCTCTTTTTCTGAGAGGTTCTCCATCTTTAATAACTATCTGGTAAGCACAACATCGCTCTCTCCAGGTACTGTTTGAATTTGACCAATGGGTGAGAATTCCATGTTTATAGTGTGAAAATGTGTGGCTTTTTATATTTGTGATGGGAGGAACTTTAAAATGCAACTACAGGAGAAAGAAAATTCATTCAACCGCCATGCACACATGTGTACATTTGTATATAGGTAGCCCATGCCAGCAGCCCCACTTCACACACCACTGAATGCAAGGCTGCTGGGGTTGTGGCTAGCAGAACCCGTGGTAGGGCATGACTAGTAAGCATGACCCCACTGCCTTCTCATGCACTGACTGAACATGTGATGGAGCCGCCAGCAGGGTTCTTGCTTACTGTATGCTATAGGTGCCCAAGTGTAACATTCATTTTCATTAGCATAGTGCTTTAAAATGCATGTCTCATTCACTTGCACAATAGCGCTATAAGAGTGCATATTACTCATTGCATTTTACTGGTGCTTAGCTAAGAAAAGCAGATGAACAGCTTATTTCATTAACAGGTTGGCACAATTTTTTGGCTGATCTTCCCCACACCCCTTTGCAACATGGCGTGCAATTGTTTAGAAGGGCATAGCTGTCCAAGGGTGCAGGGCCTGCAACTGGGCCAACTCTCTTCTGCCCGGTCCTTTCAGACACATTTGATTTGCCAGGGAAGAAGGTGGATGGGAATGCATATTCTGATGGTTATCCAAATGTGTTTCTGATCTGCGTGGGATGGGCTATACCAGAAGGAAGGGTAGCAGGTTATTAAGGTTCAATAAGAAGTATAGCAAACGTTACCATTGGCTAAAAGCGGAGTAGTTTCTCGGAGCCATGTAAGGACCTTATGGACACCAGCTTGTTAGGAGGAGCACTAGGGAGAATTGCCTTGAAGCTGCCTTCCCAGTCATTCTGTAGACAAGGCTGCTTTTGCTGGGAGGACAAAACTGCTTGCCTTACAGAAACAGTGCCATTCCTGCCATGCACTCCCCAGGGAGGCTTGGGGTAGATTGCATGCTGGGTGTTTCTGAAGTGGGGGAGAGAAAAACTTTATAAAATCCATGGCAAGAAGCACTATCTTTTGTTCTTGGCTTAGGGACAAGGATTGACACACCAGTCACCCATGGAAATTCAGAGGCACCCCCTGGTTTTTGCAGGGAAGTATTATGGCCACAGAGAAGGGAAGGGAAAGGGGTTCTTTTGCTTGTTTATATTCTGCATCCATATATTTTCATCTTTGTATTCAATCATTGCTGTGGTGTCATTTCCTCCTAAATCTAAAGTAATGTACCTTATTTAAGGACCAGGACCCTGCACTTATTTACATTCCACTCAAACTAGTTTGATGCAAATATGCAAAACTATTTATTTATGTATTTATTTCTACAATTATATACCACTTTGTACCACAGCAGCCATGTGTTTACAGTTTAAAAATAGTGTTCTTGAGTAGAGCTGGACCAGGGTAAAATCTTGCCAGGAAGTGTCTACTAGGAATAAGAGAACCAGCATAGTATGGCAAACCAGGGAATCCTGGCTTATCTAAGCATTTCATATTCATTCCTGCATTCAACAGAAGGGGGGATGCCCTTAATGGGAGCCAACTGGGTGACTCTGGGCCAGTCACAGACTATCAGCCCAACCTTTCTCACAGAGTTGTTGTTGTAAGGATAAGATAGAGAGGAGGAGGAGAATTGTCAGCAACCTTGAATTCCTTGAAAGGGAAAAAGTTGGAATATAAATATAATAAATAAATATAATAATAAAGAACCATGTATTTTGTGTGGTCCCCAATGGGAGACAACTTTCAGACAAGCAAGGGTTCCGATAAAAACAGCAGAAAAACAACAGTGGAGATTTGAGAAACACTGCTCCCAAATGGACATGAAAAGATGTGTCAGTGAGTGGAAAGGTATTAGTGGAGGAGGGGCGGTTCAGCTCATTTCACACATGTGTACACTGTAGACAATGATTTGCCTATAGCCATGCAATAAGTCTTCAGCTGAACTATGATTGGACTTACATTTTCAAACATCAAATCCCAAACTCCCCCTGAATTCCAAGTTGCCACCGAAACTTCCACAACCTCAAGTAGAACACATTCTTCGGATGTGCCATGGAACTCTTCCTCCTCCCAGCATGGAGAAAACCCGGACCTCCTTGGCCTTCCCGCTGAGGTCTGCAATCTCGGTCGTGATGGCTACCTTCAGGTTGTGCTTGGGGGCTTCCCAGAGCCTCCAGTTGGTGCTTGTGCTGAACTAGACAGGAATCTGGTCTGTTCAGCAGAGTTCTTCATATGATATCTTCTATGGAGTTTAAAGATAGGAATGTTGACCCAACCAGGTTTACCAATTCTATCTGTGCAAGTATTTGCAGGCATACATGTGCCACTATACTTGCTGTTGCAAGGAACATGGCCAGCTGAGGCAACTGAGGCCTCCTTCCATTTTTATGCCATAAATGCTTTCTGTGTATAGGAGGGATCCTTGGAAGCAGATCCTCTTGGTGGTTTCAGAGGCTAAAACACACAAGCCTTTAGCTGATTCTTCTTCTATTCTTTTCAAAGAACCATAATATTTTTTAGCTCCACCTATGTTGCACTGAGAAAAAGAGCAGACCCTTTTGGTGAACACTTATTATTATTGCAAAAGTTTGTAGCTACTCAGAAGGGCTTCCAAGAAACAATTTTAGGACTTGCTTCCTTCTTTACACCACCTGGCAAAAAACTAAATCACTGCTCACCTGACCCCTCTTAATTATATCTTCTTTTCCTTGCATTTCAGAAGCAGAGCATCAGACCTCAGACAGCACTCCTCATTTGCATTCCTTGAGTTTTGTAGAACTTTTTTTATTTTAAGGTTTCCTGACTGAGAGGAGGAACACCTAAACTGGAAGAAGCAAGAACTTAATTAAAGCCATGCTGGATAAGTCCAAAGGCTTATATTCCAGGGTTCTGTTTGTACAGCGGCCAACCAGATGTCAATGGGAAGCTCACAATACTATGCTTCTGCTCTTCAGCATCTGGCATACAGAGGTATCCTGCCCCTGATTCTGGAGATAATCAATATTCATCATGACTGGTAGCTATTGATAGTGTTATTAGGAATGGATGAGGAATGGGTTTCTCCACCTTTTTATGCAATTTTACCCAATTACATGCAATTTCTGGCCAAAGATCCCAGTTTGTGATGCATTCTGCAAACTTCCCCACTTATCTCAAACACACATTTGACAACATGCAGACATTTTCGAAAATCTCCAAAGAAAAATGAGTACATTTCTAAAATGTGCAGAAATGCATTTTAGTCAAAAATATATTGTTGTATTTATTGAACCTGTTTTGTAAGCCTTCCGGAGACACACAGTGATTGGACGGGTTAGAAATATCGCCAATTAATTAATTAATTAATTAATGCATTTGAAAAAATATGCACAAAACCATATACGAATTTCTGAGCAGGAGAATAAAAGGCTCAGGAAAAAAAAAAAAACAGAAAAAGCAAGCATGGAAGTACAAAAACAAGACCTTGAGCAAACTCAGACTTCACAGATTCATGCATGCCCATGTCATAACTTTTACCAAGTCTTCTGGAGAATACACCATCTTATTCCAACACTGAAAAACCAAAGGTAGACCAGCAATGAGTGTTGTCCCCATTGCTTTATTTTGGTTCAGTGGGACCACTGAACTACCAAGGTTTTAACATACCACATTCTGTTCAGGCAGCAAGAACAAATCACTGTGGACAGCAATATAATTTAACCCACCCCTTCCTTTGACTCACAGAGCTAAGGCAGAATAGTACATTTTGTGATGATTCATTCAGTCTGCCTAAAATTCATAACAAAGCACCTCTTATCTTTGGGCCTGATCGACATCATGCACAACTGAACTTAACATAACGCTTCACACTGAGTTTAGTGAGCTGTTGCTTGGGCCCTTTGTTCTATACCAGAATGAATCCCTAGCTACTGCATGCAATAGGCATTTTCACACACGTACAAATAGCATATATTGAAAGAGGTAGAAGAAACAGATAATGCTCATCTCAGCTTTCCTCCCATAATGAGGGAGGGGAGCACAGATTTGATTTTTTCAAAAACAAACTCTTCCAATAATAATGGCAGTAGTAACCACAAGACTAGATTATTGCATGAGCACCAAGTAAATAAATACAGGTAAGGTGAGTGTGTCACAGAAGAAAAGTGGCACAGTGCTGCTCAGAGATACTTATAATGAAGTCTTTTGAATGTGACTGCTGCTTCTGAAATGTTTTTCCTTAAGTGTCACAAATGTAGCAGCAGCATTTTGTGTTATGCAAGTCAATTTCTAAATAAAAGCTACTTTAATTTATTTCTCGTGTGTTTAACTTATTTTCCCTTCCACCAAAGCTCAGGGTGAGCATATAGGGCTGCATCCAATGGTGTTATTCTACTAGCAATTCCTTCCCACTGTTGGGGTGGTGGGAAGTTTCAGGAAGATGGAGAAGACTGGGAATTCTGTTGCGGGAATGGAATTCTTGTGGCATCAATGCTGGCACGGATCTCATGTTATCCGTGCAATAGCCATGCATGGTAGACTCGGGAGGGACTGTGATAGGCCCAAGCTGAATCCCGAACACAGTGGAATGCATTATGAGGAAATTTGAGGGGGCAGAAAAGTCTTCCTTCTATGAACTTCATTATGGGTAGAAACTTATGCATGCTTAGTTAGACAAAAAGGCCTATGACTCTCAGGGGGCTGGCTGAGGCATGGTGGGAGTTTAGGCCTTTTTTTCCTGCCCAAGTAGGCACGGGTCTGCAGCTCATAGTACTTTACTTCAGGATCCAAGCACAATTTAGGCCAATTCATGCTGTGCACCAGAGGTCTCAAGGATCCTGACGTTTTGGGGTGTCAGATATGGCTGTAGCAGGAAAGAAAGGCAAATAATGTCTCCTTGCATTAACTTGCTTAGGCTGCAAGCTGAACTTGTACAGGAGACCTTTATGTAATGAAAAGGCATTGATTCTTGGAAATCCAAACCCTTGAACTAAGCATAGCAGAACTTCATCTGTTGGCACAGATCACCTGAGGGGGTGGAAAGGATGAGCCCCCTTTCCATGCCAGGGCCCATGGTTTGGGCTCTGCAAGGCAGCGAGACTGCAGGCAGCAAGATGGCAGAGGAGAGCTGCAGCCCTTCCCTCCCTCCAGCCCTGAGGCCCTTTCATATGGGTTTGCTCATGCAATCTGGACCCTCCTTTCCTTTCTCTGAACGAAGGGTATAAGGGAGGGCCATTTATAGGACTTGGGCTAATAACGAATACATGCACAATAAAGTCAGACTGCCAGCAGATTATAGAGTTCGGCTTTATTAATGATGCTGCTTTACTTAATTAAGGAATCCATTAATTGATTATAAACCTTGGTATTATGGAATTAGGATAGACCCCAAATGCTCAGGAGGGAGCTGCCACAACATAGCAACAGCTCCTCTTCACTGCTTAGACATTCCTGTCATAGACAGCGCCTCTCAGCTCCCTGGGGCCCTTGCCTCTTTGCCCTTGCCTATGCAAAAGAGTCTCAAGGAGCCAAAAGAAATCAGACTGAGGGCAGAAAGCTCTGCTCCAGCTCCCTTTATCTCATTCTGCAGCCCAACTATTTACACAAATGCTTTCTGGAGGAGCAAAGAGAGCTCGCCTGACTCAGAAGGCAGCAGGCAGCAAGCAGCTGCCCGAGTCTAGACTGCAGCCCATAATAAAGAGATTAAGAAGCATATAGAATCAGCTAACTTGGCCATTTAATTATGTGCCATGCTGTGTATTTGAGCCACACATCAGCAAATCATGCAAATCATTTCATGTTCCTCAGTGACAGTTTGCTTCTTGAAGAGCAGCCTCCTTCCTCTCTATACTATACATGGAGGTGTTCTCACCGTGACTTAATCCCTTCCATATTATCTGCAAAGCCAACAAGGTGTCCAGCATGGCTGTGGTTAAGCTGCTGAAGCATTATGGGAGTTGCCACACTGGCACACAGAACTAGACCTGTGTGGTAAAGTGGTGGTGTCCTGTGTGGAAGCCTGATCCCTCATCCTCAGAAGAAGCAGGTCCTGACGGAAGACTTTGGGGAAAGGATTCTGTTGCAGAACAGCATCATGAGGCTTTCCTGAGGCTCACTGCAGCCTATTACCACAGGAAGACCCTGGAACCTGTTCCCTGTGTTGGCGGGTAGGCCACACTGCTGCCCTCCAACTCTGAAGACTCTAGCCATAAACACACCACCATGCCACGGCCTCGCCAAATCATTGCAGCTTCAGGCTGGGCCCTTTACAAGAAAAGGCCTTGGACTATCTGAGGGCTAGCCTAATCAAACTAAGCATCAGACAAGTTTGCTTCCAAACTCAGCACTTCTTGGAGAGTAAACAGATCCATCATGGGCATTAAGTAACCCAAGGCTCCCCAGTGCTTGGTGGTGATAAGTCCTTGAAGTGACAGAAACAGGACTAAAGAGAACAGGCAGCAGATGGTCAACCAGTGAAGGATATTTGGGCTGGCATTGCTGTTCCACTCCTGTCTAGAGCATCAGTGGGACCTGATCCACACTACCTTTCACCTGAACATTTGCTTTCTTTAGTAGAATTCAGGGCTGAAAGGTCTCATGCTGCTTTTCAGTGCTTCAGTCAGGAATCTTCCCCAGTCTTACCTAGAGATGTCAGGAACTGAAACAGACACCTTTTGCACGCAAAGTATGGTGTGTGCCACTGAACTACAGATTTAGGATATATCTGAAGAGCCAGAAGCTAGAGGCATGATGAGCTGGGATACTTCAGATCCTCCAACTCCATAGACTCCCTGGGTTGGATGTCTTCCAACATTGCAACTTTAGCATCTTTGCTGCCTCCTACATGTTACTGTACCAGCTGAGGCAGGTGGTGGAGTCTTCCTCCTAGCTGGAGGTCTCATTCCATTCTGTTTCTGGGATAGCTCTAATGAGCAGGTGGTAGAAGCAACAAATAGCAAGACACTCTTGGGAATGTGTCAAGAACTATCTTTAAACTTGGGAATATGATGCTATGCAGCAGAGAGACATATTATTCAAAGGGAGAAAGTAAAAATTCCTGCCTAGCATCCATGATGCCACAGATATTATCATCATCTATTTCATTTCTAGACCACCTCATAGTCAGAGCTCTGTGGAGAACCCTCTTCAGAATATATCTGAAGAACTCTCTGGAGTTGGTTCATGGCATTAGTATTTTGAGGACAACTTTGTTCAGCAGTCAGTCTTCCCTGAGGAATTAACATTGTGTTCACTGGTCCCTGTACATCTCTTGTCTTCTGAAGTGTGCCTTTCTGAAGAAGAGAGCTGCAAGAGAAGGAAGATGTGCAATACAAATGACAGCACAGGTAAATGGTTAATTCATGTAAAAGTGTGTAGGTCATGAAATTCCAGAGGATGGAGCTTTTTGAATTCTTGGAGGTTGTAAAGTAGATATTTTTTTATCAGCATTGCAATGTCTGACTCACTGGCGTGTCATATGATGTTCACCCCAAAATAACCTCCTTACTCCACTCTGCCACTATATCCAAGATTTCTTCTTAAACAATTATATTGCAACTTTCTTATATGTTGTTCTTCCACAGTGCATATTCCAGTGTATGCTAAACTGTCAGAACTGTTCTGGGGGAAGGGTAGTGGCCGCAGCAGAGTGGTAAGCTGGGAGGCTACAATGAAAATCTGTCCTATTAGACTTAAAAAAACCAAACCAATTTGCTAATGCACACATGCAAAGGTGTAAATCTGTGATTAACAAAAACCTCTCACATTGCTTCAACTGCTGAGTGAGGAACAAGAAGCAGAAAACTCTCCAGCATGCCTGTCTACTCTGAAGTATATCATATTACCTTCAGCGGTGCTTACCCCTGCAAAAGTCAGCACATGGTAGAAGCTGCAAGGAACAACAAGCTGAAAAAGACGAATATTGTATGCCTACTCAGAAGTACATCACATTGCTCTCCATAGCACTTTGACCTGCAAAAGTCAGCACGGGAGGGGGAAGAGGGGGCTTTGCTTTGGCTTCCAGGAATCATCTGTAATTTATTTTTAACTGCTCCTTCGCACCAGTGAATTTGTGCATAATGGATCTAAAACAACCTAAACAAATGAACCCTAAAGGCCATTTCCCTGCATGCATCCCCTTTCCAACTTCGACTTCTCCAGTAATTGCATTTGTGTGTGACACAAGGTCACATTTTCAAAACAGTGCAAACTGCACTACATTCATTAGCATGTGCCCCAACAGTGCTAAATGCATTTTGCATAAAGACTGGGACAGCTCCCTGATAAAGGGAAGGAGTGTCGATCCCGCCCCGCCCCTGCACCGCACTCACATACCCTCCAGACTGCTGGAGCTAGATATCACCTTTGCCCTCTCATATATTAACCCATTCCCTTTTCGCAGCCTAGCAGAATATTTTTTCACATCATGAAGGATCAGTGGGTTTTTGTTTGTTTTTTTCCTCCTTGCAGAAATCATATTCCCTAGCTATGGAGGTGGCGTGGGGAGGGAGGTGTTTTAATGTAACTGAAGGTCAACAGTTTCCTTTTAGCCACTGAAACTAGAGGCATAAAATCTATGTCTCTTGTGAGACGTAGCCTACTGAGAGTCCTACACTAATTATTAGGCAGCAAGATGATGTTATTACCTTGTTATATTTATAGCATATTTACTGCACAGTCAATTGATTATGATGCTTCATGGTAAATGATAAATGGGATATGACCATAACAGTTTAAAAAAACATACACATGGAAACATGGACACAATTAGTAGAACAGAAGGTTATTTTTATGTGAATCTATTTCATTTTTTTATTTGAGAAGGGAAAAAAACTTTATTAACTTGCAAATCAAGCTTCCAGCAGCGTAGATTCATTTACAAGAAAAGTCAAAGGGCTTTGCTCATTTTGAATGGAACAGCCCCAGGTTTATTGGTCTTTCCAAAGTGTAGTTTCAGTTTTATTGCACATATCCCATCCCCAGTACCCAAAATGAAATGGGTACAATTACAATGGGAAGTCCCTGGCCTCTATTCACTTTAATACTACAAGGTTATGTTTTCCAAGACAATTTACAAGGATTGAGAATTCTCTCCCATGCTTCAAACCGCGGTGTTCCTCCCTAAGGTTGAAATGGCACAATCTCTTTAGCATCACCAAATTAGCAAAAACTAGTTGGTTGCTAATGCTAAGCAAAAAGAGGAGGATGAGAAGCATGCTCCATCCTGTTGCTCTCTCAGAAGCACCATGCAGTGTGGCAGATTATAGCTGTGGGAATTTGGGGTTGTAGAGAATGATGGTATGAGATGTAGAAGAGAAAAAGCTGGAGGAATGGAACATATTTCACTGGGGCAAAAGGACAGATAAAAGGAAAGATAGGAAAACAGTTGCCAATTTAAAAGCAGGCCCCAAAGGGATGGGGTAAGTGATTTCCCCTCATAGCCTCAGGCAAGAATGGAGAACCACCGACTGCCCTGGCCTTGGCTCTGGCCCTGGCCCTGGCCCTGGCCCAGGCCCAGGCCCAGGAGGCTTCTTAGGGCCTTTTGGCCTCCTCCCAGGCCACCACCTCCTCTTTTGGCTGGGCCCCCTCCTCGGTCTGCCCCTTCAGCACCCGTGGTACCCTGCCTTGCCTCTCTTCAAGAAACAGCTTATTGAAATAGACACAAATATATCCAATGGACTAAAAATAGTATGAGAAGATATTGGAAGAACAATAGAGTAAAACATATGGGATAAATTATGGATGACTCAGTCAAAGAAAACTGTATCCACAATCCTTAGGGAGAATTCATTAAAATTGTTACACTGATGGTATATTATGCCAGTGCATCTGGCAAGAATAGCTAATGCGAGCAGCACAAAATGCTGGAGAGCTTGGAAACTGCATGGTTTATGTATTCATATGTGGTGGTCATGGCAAATCAGTCTATGCATTTTATATCCTCCCTGGCTCTATTAAAAGGGGATGAGCAAAAAGTGAAAGAGAGCATGTTCCTGCTGTAGCAGCTAACAGGGGAACAGCTAAAAGATGGAAAACTGCACAGCTTCTGACACTGACTAATGGTGTGATCCTACGCACGTTTAGGCCTGAAAAAGGCCTGCAGCTCCCAACACGTGCCAGCCAGTTACCTACTGAGCTTCATGACTGAATGGGGACTAGAATCCAGGGTTCCTGAGCCCCAGTCCCCATTCTAACCACTACAGCACCCTGGCTCATGGCACTGTGGGTCTGGATGGAGGCATACATGCATGCGTGTGTTATTTTGTGTTGTGCCCAGGAACATAGGAAGGTTCTATGTGCCAAGCCAGGCCACTGGTTCATCTTGGTCAATGTTGTCTCCACATCAGCTGGCAGTGGCCTCAAATAGGAGACCTTCCCAGTTCAGGGACTAAAGGTGGGGTCCTTTGTTTGCAAAGCATCTAGCCTACTACTGGCCCTCCACTGTGGTAGAAGGATATGAATATGGTCAAAGCACAGAGATAATCAGAACAATTCAACTAAGGAAGTCTAACAATGTTTTCTCAGTATGTGGATTCATTCACAGAACATGACAAACAAATGGTTTCTGTGTTATCATGATTTCCATCCTCCCTGCTTAGTCCTCCCACTGTTAACATGTATTCCATCCACTATGTGCCTGAAATTCAATCCTAAGGTGCATTGTAACCCACAATTGTCTCCTGCTTCTTTAAAAAACCCACTATGGCTTGATGTGTTGTCTGAAACCAGCCTCTCTCTCTCTCTCTCTCTCTCTCTCTCTCTCTCTCTCTCTCTCTCTCTGTATGAGAGAGAGGGAGGGGGCAACCAATAAGATGAGACTATTAACCCTGGGAACTGATTGTAGCACACAGGCAAGGTTCATCAGCCCTCTGAAATAAGATGGCCTTATACCAATGACTAAATAGGATATTCAAACATGCTGCACCAGCAACTGAATCTTCTTCTACTCCCCCACACTTAAGATTTTGTTGTGTGAACTCTTGTTGTGCCAAATCCTCTCAAAAATGCAATAGTGCAGGTTTTATCTCTTTATCAATAATATTGTGTACCACCCTTCCTCTTTAATCAAAAAATAACGTCATCAAGAAAAATCCCAAGATACTGCAGAAATGAACATCTCTATGCAGTGCATCAAAACCCTACATATACACAACTCATTTAGTGTGGCCATGCATAATTTCGCTCTGGTTCTGTCCTGCAGAGAGAGGGTGGTCTCCCTCTAGCTATCTTCATGGATGAGAATGCAAGCGATAGAGAATCTTCTTGCACTGGGTCAGAGAGCCTGAGGCTTGAAATGCCAGTCATATTCTCTGTCTTTCTCTCTTTCTCTCTTAATGAGAAGAAAGGTCCTACTGGTCTGTCTTTGACCAATTTGCTGAGGTTATATATGATTTTTATTATAGGGGTAGGCCACTGTTTGAGCCTGTGAACATATTTAGCAATTTGAGAGATTGTTCTGGACCCTATCACAAAATGGCTGCCGAGGAAGTAGCACAGAACAAGTAATTTGCCCAAAAGACTGAATAAAAAGCTGAGGTGAGGGCAAAGCCCCAGCATAGTAAACAACTGCTTGGAAACCACTGTTTTCACCATAGACAGAATCCTATTCGCAGCATTTCCAGCTGCTGGTAAGAAAATATATACCACCTGGCAGTTACAGGCTCAAGGGCCCAAGAGTTTGAAAGCAGTTAACATGAACAGGAACTGGGCAAAAGGCAGGGTCTGTATTAACCTGAGGTGAACAGGCTGCTTGGTGCATCCGGCTCCTTTCTCTGAGGCTGCTGGTCTTGTTGGAATTTTTTCCTCAGGCCATTCAACAGTATAACGGATTGGAGCACTTCTCCAAAACAAAACAAAACATCGCTAGTGCTTTTGGAATTGTTGCTATTGCATCACAATGTTGGACTGCTCTCATTTTTTTGCTTGATTGTATTTTGACTCAATGTGGAGATGATCCTTAGAAATGGCTGTGTTAGAAACCATAGGAGCTGTTCACTAAATCCACTTTGTATGTATCTTGATCTGCAGCAGTAGTGTATGAAAAATAAAGGATTTCTTCTTTTTTGCAGGAATATTGATTCAAAAATGTTCCTTAAGATCTTCCAATAATCTCCTATGGCCATTTGGAATGACAGGATGCATTTCCCTGGCCATACAGATGCCCCTTCTTTTAGGAGGTCCCTCTGAACAGGCCAACTCAGAGATGACAAAATTCCAAGGCAACACGGTAGGCAAAGGGCAGGGAGGAAGAAAAGCTGAATTTAATCCAAATGTACTCAGACTGACCCCAGTGCTGTTTCAGGCATCTCCCTCAGACTTACCCTGCTGTCAGAGTCCCACCCACCCCACCCCAGCCTCAGCTGTGAGCTGTCCTCCTTGTGAGCAAACCTCCTACATGCAAGCAGTTCTTTTCTTACAGTCTAAAATTTGTTCTGAATTCCTGAGTTTTCCAGTAGAATCCTTTCCCAGGGCTTTTTTTTTTTTTTGGGGGGGGGGGGAATCATCCCTTTCAGGCAAAGTCTGTGTCCTCACAGTGGGTGCCTCCTGGTGAACTGGCAGATTCTGAGCATTGCTGGAGGCAGATGTCTTTGTCTTCTTCTGAGTCTTCAGTGGGTGCATGATAGTGCCTTAATTTTAAAAAATGAGAAGGGTGGAGCATCTTGAAGGGCATCAGGAAAGGTGTTTTGTCACAGATTGGTATCTCTAAGTGCCATGTTACCTATTCCTGCATTCAAGCCATTACTGTAGTATCCTAACCATCCTATCACCTGGAAGTTTTGAACATGCTGGTACCTACATGGGCACTTAACTGCTTTAGACTGGGATATACTAAAATGAATGATACTGATGAATAGGTATTGTATTCCTGGCTGTTTGGACCCACGCAGTTGTTGCCATTCCTTTTAGTATGTCCCCTTTGTTCTTTGCTATGCACCTCATTCCAGCCTTGAAGCTTTCTGTATCGGCTCCAAGAGTTCCTGCTCAGCTCTTTCACCCTGGCTATACGGTATGCTGCATGTCTTGACCTCCTAATTAACCAAGTGCTTCAGCTCCTGAGATTATGGTTTCAACTATCCCACCCCTTTGATAATGAAAAGCCCTAGAGATCATGCACACACACCTCTCTGCCAGATACGTTTGTCTTCTTCTGTAAGCTAGCAAATATGAGTTCTGAAAGGCTGCCATGAAAGCGCATTGTGTTCCGCTGTTTGGGGATGGTTTGCCACATCTGCATTCCCTTTCATTTCCATTTAAAAGCAGTCTCGAAACTAATTGCAAAGACAAAAGGAACCTCACTGGATGCATGAATCTGCTTCAGGAAAAACAGAGTTCTAGCCCTTCTATGCAGTTTCAAAGGGGTGTTAGAAAACAAGCAAACAGAGGAACGCCTACTCAGAATTCATTTTCTTTTTCTAAAAATCCATTCTCTGTTTCTAAATCTACTTGATTAAATACCTTATTCTTCTGTCGCTGCTGCTTCCCCTTCTTTGGGGTGTGTGGGGGATTGTATTTTGCCAAAGCTCTAGAACTTTTCTCCCATGTGCAACATAGAAGTGTAGGTAACCGGCAGTTAATAAGTTCACTGGGCCTGGATGAAAACTCATTAATGAGAGGCGAATGATTTGTTGACAATTCGTGGGGCACTTAAATCAAGAGATAAATATATTCTGAAACTCAGTTATCCCAGCAGAGTACATGGATCATTTTTCTTTCATTAACAACAGAGCAGAAACAACCATTTTATTTATATGCAAGCACACTTCCATGCCTAAAAGCTTGTCCCTTTAAAACTGTAACCACTAAATCCTACTTATCTCCTGATGAAGGGAGAATTATGAAGCTACAGGAGCCACACTCTTAGCAACTGTGTCCAATGCATATTAAAAAGTAACTTAAAAGTCAAGTCCTACAGAATGGTGCAGCTTCTTCAAGCCAAAACAGGATCAATAATTTAAAATCATGTAATATTAATTACTTAATCCAGTGTAACTGTATGGATCACATCTATTAA
This sequence comes from Varanus komodoensis, assembly GCF_004798865.1. Taxonomy (NCBI): domain Eukaryota; kingdom Metazoa; phylum Chordata; class Lepidosauria; order Squamata; family Varanidae; genus Varanus; species Varanus komodoensis. Next base: position 28,726,637 of record NW_025336087.1, on the reverse strand, counting down.
AGCATGGGTCTGTAATTTGATCTGTGAAATAATTTAATATGATATCAGACTTTTATTTAGGGCTGTCACCCAGCTATAGAATCTTAATCAATTAATTTGAGTTTTAATTTATTAGTCTATTAATGAATTTCATTTGCATAAATTTGAATATGAATAAAAGCACATATTCTGAAAAAGAAAAGCACACTTCCTTTGCTTTTATGTCATGTATGAGAATATAATTAAAGTCCCATCTTTGAAAAGGAATCTCCTCTGATGTGGGAAAGAATGAGCAATACCTTTTTTAGGGGCCAGTCATCTGGGGAGTGAGGCTGAGAGGCTCTCGTACTTTAGGACCTCCTTCTCAACCTGAACAAGAAAGAATACATTGCTGTTCCCAAGCCTCACAGCACAACTGCACAATTGCTCTGCTGCTTAGTACAGTACAGTACATTATAATAATTACTGTTGAGAAAGAGAGCAAGAGAGAGAAAGGTGTTCCTGATTAATTGGGGACACTGTTTTAGTCAAACAAAAGATTTCTAACTAACTAAGCAGCTTGGATTCCAACATTCTCAGGAAATATCCCATATGGGTCTCCCAACCCTTAGGACATTCTGTTGGTATCCTGATATAGATGCCATCACAGTAGGAGAATTTATTAGACTCCAACCCTTTTGTGACAGAAGTTCATACATCCTTTCCCTGTTGGCCTTCCAAAGGTAAGATGGTTAAAACTTTTTTTCTGCTTCAGTTGGCCTGCAAAAATTGACAGTAGTTTTATGCTCTGTGCCAGCCTTCTCCAATTTGTGTGGTCCAACACTCCTGATGACCACCAGCTTGAGGAAGACTGCTCTGCCCTGTTGTTTTACAGTTTCTTTCTTTTCAGGTTTTCTTGAATTGGTTTCTAAGGCCCATTTTCAGCAAAGTTTGTTGTTTAACCCAATAAACTGCTGTAATTTAAAAAAAAACATGAGCATGTGTTGAGTAGTTTAGTTGCTAGTTTAGGTATTGTTTTATTCTATTTTTTAAATTAAAATAATAACCAAAGTGGTCTACAATAAAAATAACTAACGGCACATTGTACCTCTATTTTGTTGTGGTTATTTCCACTCGTATCACAACCGTGGATTCTATTAGGCTTCCAGGTGGGTAATTCTCCACCATCAGCATTCCCACACAGGAACAAAATGCATCACAAAAGGAGCCACTTGTGTAGGCTTCATGACTTTGGCCTGATTGATTATGGGCAGTGGCTTGCTAGAAATAAAAATAACCAATATATGATCCAGTGTGTTGATACAATTGAGTCCTTAAGTTTTGAAGGTATCCAAATACCATCTGTTAACCTTCTAGTTGCTTGTCAGTACCAAAAATGTTTGAAGCAACCTGCAGTTTTACTTCTAGAAATGCAGGAAGTGACCTCATTCTGAGTCAGACCTTTGTGCCTTCTACCCCAGGACTGTTGAACTGGCCGAGAGTGGCTCTCCAGGGCTGCCAGCCCTATCTGGGAATGCCAAGGAGCAAACCTAGACCTTTCTGAATACAAAATGCTGCCAATGAACTTTCTCCACATCCACTGTGGTCAACACCATCCCAAAGAGGTGTTTGGTAGGTACCACCACTTTTTGGACAACTTGGCCTGGCAACCACCATGACTGAGGAGGATGTGGGAGATGTGGTAAGTCTCAGCAAGTTTCTACAGAAATGTATTAGCTTAATGTGTATCTCTGTGTTTACCAAATCTTTCCCCACCGACCCACCCACCTATGTACTGCCTTAAGGGCCTGAAAGCCCGATCTCCTGAAAAGGCAGTAGAATGCTTGAGGATGTAAAGCCTCTTGGATAGAAAACAGAGAAGTTGCATGCAATGGGGAAGCAACTGGATCTCCCATTGACAACAATTCAAAATTTAAATACATGAATATAATGAAAACAAGGGTGAGTTTAAGGACTGACTAAACCAATTAGGTTTTAACAATGAAAAGGTAAATAGAAAAATAAAGCAAATAACTAAACTGTCTTCAAGCATGGAATGTCTCCAAGGACCAAAGAATCAGGCTCAATCAAAGCAAAGGCCCATCTATTTCACTATTCTGCATACATAGTGGGAAGCCACCTACCAATGAACTATGTTCTGGAATCAATAAGCTAGACTACTGCACTGTGCTCTACATAGGGCTGCCTTTGAAGATTGTTCAGAAGCTGTAGATGGTGCAAACTTTGGCAGCCAGATTAATAACAGGAATCAGATGGTCTGATCATCTAATACGGGGGTCCTCAAACTTTTGAATAGAGGGCCAGTTGAAAGGCTGCGGTGACCATCGCGGGCCAGTGAGGTGCCGTCAAGCACGTGCGAGGTGGCGGGCATGCGCAGCGGTGGCTCGCTCGCTCGCTCGGAGATCTCCCAGCAAGTCCAAAACCATCTCAGAGCGAGTGAGCCACCACCTCCCCGCCTGCGCTGCAAGGCAGCGGCGAGCACGCGCGTATGGGAGGCAGGCCGTGGTGGTGGCTTGCTCGCTTGGAGACCATCTCTGAGTGAGCAAGCCACCACCTCCCCGCCTGCACGCCACGCGCACAGGTGGGGAACGGCAGCATGGGCTGGATGGAAGGCCAAGGCAGGCCAGATCCATCCCACGGGCTGTAGTTTGAGGACCTATGGTCTAACACCCGTTCTGGCCCACTTGCACTGGTAGGCTATATGCTTCCGAGACTGATTCAGGATTCTGGTTTTGATCCGTGCAACCCTGCTTGGCTTAGGACCATGATACCTGATAGAATGCCTCTCCCAACCTCTATCTTCCTGGGCACTACGTCAAGTTCTAGGACCTTTTTTCGAATGCCATCTCTGAGGGAGGCTCAGATGGTGGCAACAAGAAGAGTCTTTTCAGTGGTGGCCTCCCAGTTATAGAATGAGCTCCCCACTGAAGCCTACCAGGCACCAATTTTACTATCTTTTCAGTGCCAAGTAAAGACGGTCCTCTACTGCAGGGCATTTAATTAGTTATTGGGAACTGTTGGTTGTTAGGCAGGGTTGCCCTGAGATGTTTTAATGTATAATTTTTGATTTCTTGTTTTTAATTTGATTTTAAATTTTGTATTGCCAACTTTTATGAAGTTTTAATATGTTTAATGTATATTTTATATTGTTTTTAAATAAACTGTTGTGAACCTTCCAGAGAACTCCAGCTATTAAGCAATCAAGAAAAGAATTAATTGAGTGAATAAATACCTGTTGGAAGCCCACCAGTAACCAGCTGCCCACCCAGGTGTGCACCTCTGGCATGGAAACATCACACATGCCTTAATGTGTTTCTGGATGAAGCTCTTAATACCCAATTAACATGTGTCATTTATGGCAGATGAGAGCAATCAACATATACAGTGGTACCTCGGCTCACAAACTTAATCCGTTCCACAACTCTGGTCACGATCTGAATGATTGCAAGCCAAGTAAAATTTCCCCATAAGGTTCAATGTAAATAAGGTTAATCTGTTCTGTAAATATTTTTTTTAATCACAAAAATTTGAAACAAAGGAACAAGGAACAACAAAGTAACAAAGTACAGTACAGTAGAGAACTCTAACCTAGGTGGGGGTGGGGGTTATTGTTTGGCAGGAGAGTCCAAGTGATAATCGTGTGATAGCGATCGTGCTGGGGTCAGGGGAGACGGGCACAATCGCGATCGTGTTTGTGCAGCAACATGGCCATGATCATGGTCATCACCCAATGCAGAGTTGTGAACTGAGGCAAAATTTTTCTGCAGCTTCTGTTCGCGACCCGATTTGGTCATGATCTGAGGCATTTGTGAGCCAAGGTACCACTGTACCTGTAATCACTTCATGGTTTCTAATGCGTCTTCAATCTTCAGGATTAGGGTTTGGGTTGAAAATTACTCAAGATGGAATAGCAGCATAATGCGTCCTTATTACTAGAGCAAGGAGCCCTCAGTTTGGGAGCATTCTTGGTCAACTGACAAGGTCAGCGGCCTCCAAGGGCCCACCAATAGTGAATGGCACAGTTCGCTAGAAGCATCTTTCAATACATTGTGCATAGGGCTGTGACATGGGCTGGCCCTTGGTGAAAGAGAGCGGTGCCCCAGGAGAGGAGAGTGTCTGCCTGGTGTGTTTTGTGACAACAAAAAAGAAGGCACGAGAAGGATGCCTGGCCTGACCTGGAGAAGTCCTGAGTCCAAACATGGCAGAACAAAGTTATTCTGTGTGAGGGACTGGAATGCCCATCATATTTTTATTCTCTTATTTAAGGAAGCTCTTCAGACTATAAATTGGTTCAAGTTTTTAGGAATACGGATCATCAGTTTCTGACTTCTCAGTCCAAAGCAGGTATAACAACTGGACTTGGAAACTACAAAAAGGGACAGGGATACTTAATGAGGAATTGACATTTTCTTTGAAAGTGTCCAGAGCTGGCAGATGTAAAAGACAGTGTACTGGATTGAATGGATCACTTAATATATTCTGAGGAACTGCTGAAGAGTCTTAGCTATTTACTATTCCATATTGACTCAATTAATAATCAATTAAAATAGATAAGCAAGAAAGTAGGTCAGAGATAGGCTTTAAACAGAGATGAAATGGCTGTTAACTTTTATTAACTGTCTGCTGTGATAACAGAATATTCTAGTTTCGCACTCTGCCCGCTGTCCCCAGTTTGAAGTAGCCTGCCTTGATAGAATAACTCAGAGCTGAGAAGGAGCAATCAGGAAGTTGATGCAAAAGTTCAAGTTCTTACTCGACCATTAAGCAAAACTGCTATTTTGGTGGCTTGCAAAATTAACTGTTTGCAAGACTAGGTCTGTAGTTGGCGAGTGCAATTGCTGCTCAAGAGTGGCAATCCCACACTTAACTGGAGGATAAGTAGCCTTTCTTCAAAGCTTGCGGCATTTTATTCGGGTAGCTTTAAATGAGTCGAAGTTCCGCTTCCTCTTCTCAAGCTCTAATCATGGACTAATTTCTCTGATAAAACCACTCCAGGCTCTCCTTCTGCCTAAAGAGTTGGCAGAAAGCCCTGCATTTTGCTTGCTGTCTTGGCTGCTGCAGAGTCTCCAGTGACTGGAACTAGATCATTGTCTTCAGTGGTCTCATTTTACCCTTTTCAACCTGCTCCTCAGGCCTCTTTTCAAATGCTTACCTAGACAATAAGTGCTAACATTTCACTGGAAAATAAAGCAAGAATCAATTTCTATATTTGACATTCTGTAACAGCATTTGATGCATGAGAAGCCTTGATTCCCTTTTAGATATGAAAGATCCTGAATCCGATCACATTTCTGGGCTTAGATTGGCCTTTCTAACAGCAAAGTCTACTAGTCATTTTTGCACTGATTTCTTTTGCTGATTTTCCTCATATCGCTGCTAGAACGCACTAATGGAGTGCATTGCATTCTATCAGGTTTATTCAGAAATGAAGCCTTGATTCTTTCACATACCCCTGAAATGCTACTGGGAGAAATGGTTCTCATGATAGTTCCCATATTACTTTTGCCATCTCATGCATGGAGGGCAAGATAAGAAAAAAAACTAAATACACACGAAGTATGGAACTGGATGTATGTCTGATGTGAATATCAGATGATCTTCAGGAAGTTCCACTGGGCATGGCTCTCAGACTCACCTGTGTCCATTTAGTTTCCACAATATTACGGGCTTTATTTTTTAGGCAAGGATGGGGAGTCTCTTGTCCTCTAGACGTTATTGAATTACAACTCCATCACCTTTACCTATCCTGGCTAGGACTGGTGGAAAGCCACAAATTCCCCATTCCTGTGCTTGAGATTTTGGATGGCAATATATATTTTTCTGGGACGGTGTCCCACTTAGCAAAATACAGCTCATTATTCAATAAACGTACATAGTGTTGCACTGCAGGTCAACCAGCTGGATAACATTGTGTCCTACAATGATATCCAACATAATCCAAAATTAAGATTGAGATGGATGGATAGATGGAAAGATAGTTAGATTCTAATAGTGCAGGCTGATGTTAATATTCTCTCTCTCTGGGAAAAAGAAAGACATTGGGAATGTGCAGAATGCCATAGAGATTACTGTTAAATATTAAGTTTGAACAGAATTTCATGTCCTGCTTTTCAAGCTCTCTCAAGGGGGAAAAGGCAATTTGCATGTTGCATCCATAGGTCTGGTTTTGTTCTATTTTTTCCCCCCTTCAAATGTTCTGTGAAGTTTCAGAACATGTATTAAATGGAGTGAAAATAAGAAGCATTTGTTCTTAACTTGCTTTTAAGCACCTGTCCTTTCCATGACCTTCATTGTCAAACTGAAAAGAAGCAACTTGAACTGATGTTCTAGTGTCCCATTTATGTTCTTTAGTTACAACTTCAATGAATTTATTTTAAACTGTCTAAAGTTTAAGGAATCTACTTAATACCTTGGTAATATTCCATTCTAAAGGCCACCCGTTACTGTCTTGGGCAGAAAACGTATGTCCACTTACCGGAGAGTAAGCACACTGACATCACTAGGACCTACTTTTGTATAAGAATTCCAAAAGAGCCATAATGGATCAGACCAAGGGTCCATCTAGTCCATCACCAAGTTCACACAGTCGCCAACCAGTTGCACTCCTTGCCTGCTTTGGTGTTTCCCATGAGCGGTGGCACAATCCTGGTTGTGACACCAGGTTACCAGTATATATAGCCATACTGCCTCCAATACCAAGCAGACATGTGAAAGACTGCACTGCTAGCTCCTTTATCTACCACATAGTAGATAATGACTTTCTGCCACTGTCTACTAATGCCACATAGTAGAATGTCTTTCTCATTCCTTGCATTACACCAATGTGCAGTGTTGAACTGTTGTAATGTAGTATCTAAGAGACTGAACTGCAAACCAGAGCATCCCTAGAGCAGATCTTGCTCCACTGCCATAATCTTGCTAGGTGGCCAGACACAAGCCTTTCCCAACCTTTCTCCCATCTGCAGTGTTGAGACGGTATCACTGTCCTACCTAACAGGGTGACTGTAAGGTTACCGAAAATATGTATGGAGCCTGACTCTGACATAGAGGTCACAATCCTTGGGAAGTTTTTACAAACCAGAGAAAATGCACAAGTGTTTCACACCTCTTGCGCAACAGCTCCCATTCCCGTCAATGATACTTGTGCAAGAGAACTCCCTAGTGAGTCAGGGCAAGATCCACTGGAGTGTATCCAAGGTTAACCCAATTTAGGGGTAGGGAATTTGGTGACCAAGGGCACCCTGAACTTCTCCCTTGGCACCTACAACCTACCCTCCCTGTTAAAAATAGAAAAGCCCACATTTTCTTATTGACAGCTGGATTGCTTCACAGCAAAGCAATGATCTCTCACATCCTCATTTTCTGTAGCAGAGAAATGCTTTGGCCAGAAAGAAGGCAAGTAGCTGCAGTCGGATGCTCTCCTCTGCAGCGTGTCCAGGCACCAATAAAAAGAAGGGGAAAGGACGCTGGCCACTTCTTCTGGGGAGCTGTGGCAGTGGGAGGGTAGGAAGGGTACTGAGAAGGCAGCAAGGAAGGGGAGCAGCAAGAAGCCAGCAAGACTTCTGGGGGGCTGAGGGGGGAGAGCATCTAGGTGGTGATCCAGAGTGTGAGGGAAAGAGACAGTGAGGGCTGAGTGGCTGGCAGAGGCGAAGGGAGAGAGAAAGAGTTTGCCTTCTGTAAAGCCGGATTCTGCTAGCATTGCAAATGTGGGTCCAAAGGAAGTTAGTGTGCTGGGGCTCAGACCCCTCTCTGCCCTGTTCCCAATTCTTTAGGCATCTTGGTTTTTCTTAGTTGCCCGCCAGGGCAGTCATGTTAAGGTAGTGAGCAGAAGAGCTGCTCAAATCGCCCAATGTCCCCCAGCCACAAAAGAGTTAGCTGCTCCTGGTCCACTCTAAGCAGGACCAACTATGGGTACAAGCCACTGAATCTGATGCATCTTCAAAGGAGCTAATTACACCTGCTTGTAATTACTAGGCCCTTTCCATGACACGGTCATGCAATGACCATCTGTCATTCCCAGCATTTTCTCCCACTCAGAAATCACTACACAGAGCCACAGTTGTTGTCTTGGGTTGCACCATGCATACCTTCTCCATCCCTGATTGGCATTTCACAAACCACTGTATCTTACCGTTCGGTAGTGTTTGGGTCATATAATCAGGAGGCTAGGCACTTTTGGGGCATTTGTGAAGGCTTTCTCTCTTAAGGGATGCCAGTCCAGCATCCAGGAGATTCAAATCTCAGATTTGGAGGCAGCTGAGTGTTGTGCTTTGGCATAAATCCCTGGTTTGTGCTTCTTTTCTTTTCTGAGAGAGCAGCTGCTTGGGGGAAGGGAAAAGGGCAACCCACTGCCTGCTTCCAAAAGTTGGAATGTGTTTTGGAAAATGGATGCTTAGCATCTAAGATCCAGTAACCACATTCTCATATAAACTTGGTTCCTTTCATACCATCCAGGGATAAAGGCAGCTTACTTTTCAACCGGATAGTAAGACAGCTTCTTTCTATTTGCATTGGAATGCCATATGGGTCTGATTTTTGTACGATAAATTTGTTTTCCTATTTACAGTGTATCTTGAGTTAAGCTTTCTTTGCCTACACACAATTGAGCTGTTTTATTTGGCTCTTTTACTTGAGGTATGCCCTGTGTTGTGTGTGTGTGTGTGTGTGTGTGGCAGGGGTTACCATATGAAAACTGAGATGCCTCCAAATGCCAAAAGAAAGGCCCAGAAAATATTAATAGTGAATATGACTTACTGGATATCAGGTTTAAATTACTGAATGTACTGTCCTTTCCATAATTTTTGAATTTTCCAGCATGAATCACCTGATGGTAGCTAACAAAGAAGTTAATAAAATATTCCAGTTTTGTTCTAGGTTTGCCAAATTCTCCCATTTGAAGAAATCCAAGATTTTCCAAGGACCAAAACGCCAACCAAAGATCACACAAACAATACAATCCTTGCATATCTGATCAAAGCTGTCATATTTTTCCTGCATCATTTCACCGAGTGTGAGTTCATCCAGCAGTATTGACAAAAGAGCACTTCATTTGCTAGGAAAGAGCTATTTTTAACTGGGTAAATGTTACCAGCTATAAAGAGTCACATACATATTTATATGCCAAATATGAAGGCTTTTTTAATAGTAGAAAATGGCTAATACATTTTATCAATCCATGTTTTGCTGTAGAAAACTGTCTTATAGATAGGCAAGCTGGTGTTTTCCAGATGTTTTTAGATGAAAGTTCCCATAATCCCTGGCCTGACTTGATGGTGGGGGCATATGGATGTTGTAGTACAGAACCTCTGAAAGGCATCAGCTTGTCTACACCAATCTGTCTAAAACCAGCTGCACCAAAGGTTCTTAATTTACTGCCATTACTAGAGCTTGATTAACAATGCAAAACACCATGGTGGCTACTCAGAGTGCATAGCAGAATAACTTCTTGTGCTTGTGATTGCAGAGTGCAGACTTGGGATGTTTCCCCTAAAGCTAGAACCAGCCTCTGCACCAATGTATATCTTTCCCATAGCTATTTTGCCTATTATTGTGCTGAAGTATCATGAAGTGCAGTTTCTGATGCAAAAAATCACTGCTCTGAGCAAGAGAAAGATTCAAAAGAAAGCTCTAATTCTACTCCTTTCGATATTTTTCTACCATGTCTGTTTAGAAATAATAATCTCTGGATCTGCTGCTGTTTTAGCACCATTTTTGAAACATGAAAAGGTGAACACAGGCAATTACAAGTTGCATAATGAACACAGCATTTTATTACCCAGGAGGGTCTCCAGATATTTTGACCTACCGCTCTCATAATCCCTTGCCATTTGCTATGCTGGCTAGGACTGATGGGAATTCCAGGTCGAAATATCTTGAGGGACTCCAGTCGCCCATTCATGATTCAGCCAGTGGGATGCAACTATGCAGTGGTATAACTGATGGCAAATGAAGCCTTTAAACATTAACGCCTTGCTAGATCAGACTAAATGCCTGTGGGAAACTCACAAGCAAGGCAGTCTAGGGCAGGTGCAGGCAATCTTTTTGGAACTGTAGCTATACATAGGACTTTTTTGGTCTGAGGACACATTTGCCTGGCAGTCACTGTAAGGCAGTGCATGCTCAGTTGGGTGATTGCCTTCCCACACCTGACCTTGCAGGATTCCCACTTCTTTTGACTTTCTCCTCCTCTACCTCCTCCTTTCTCTGTGCAAGGTTTCCTTCTCCCACTACCTGTCTTCTCCCCCATGAAGTTGATATACCAATTTCCTTCCCAACAGCTTATGGGGCACACTGGAGCAGGTGATTGTGCAGAGGTTCTGACATCTGATGGGGCTGAAGCAGCATGTCTGTTTAGAGAGTCAGTGCAAAGATTCAGGTTTGGCTGGCTTCTTTTACCATTTTGTTTTTGCAAGAAAGTAATAGGGAAACACTTTTTCTCACCACAAAAGGCTAAAATATTGGGTATTTCCTTGGGGAAGATTGTAAATTTACAGTAAATTTAAAGCATCTGGTGCAGATGCTTTAAACAGAAGGGTTCTATCTCTTTTTCTTCCTAGTTTCTTGGTTCCAGATGATTGTTACCGTAACCACCAGTTCCCCTATGGTATGTCTGCTGGAGAAAGAAGGTGCCTGGAACTTTTGAAGCTCAGTCTTGAGTAGGAAAATAATGAAACATAGCTACTATCTATATGAAACTACTGCTTTTTTTCCTAACAGTAATTATAGGATTTGGAGAGGTCAGTTAAATGCACACCTTCCAGCAAACCAGGCAAAAGTATGTACTTTCTACTTCATGCCCTCAAGATGAGATGGAAGCTGAAAAATGGGATAAGCATAATGGGTTTGCAAAAACTCTGATTTTTTAGTACTTTGCAAACCTCTGATATAGATCAGTTTATTCAGCTAGAGACTGCTAAGGAAATAATGGATAAGATTGATGGAATATACCTATTTAAAAGCAAGACATCTTGATGTCTTTTAATCCAAGGGATGGGTGCATCAAAACTAGAATAGCATTCTGAGCGTGATTTGCATGTTAGTAAAATGACCCACATTTTAGAAGAAATGAGAGAGACTGACAAAAGAGCAAAATCAAGCTTCTTGGAGAAAGGTTTGCAACTGTTATGCCTCAGAAGACTGTGCCTTGAACAAGATCAGATGGTCAGTGCCCAAGAGAGGCGAGCATGTTGTTTCACCTTCAGGACTTTGTCACTTGAGTCTCAAGTGGATTCAGTGTCACAAGCACCTTCTATCAGCTTGGGCTGATTTACCACCTGTGGCCCTATGTGGACAGACAGCCGAGCCATGGTGATCCATACTCTGGTACCCTCTCGCCTGGACTGCCGTAATGCACTCTACGTGGGACTGCCTTTGAAAATGGTCTGGAGGCCTCGACTGATCCAAAATAGGGCAGCATGGCTATCGATGGGCACTGGCCCACAAGATCACATTATATCAGTCATCCTTCAGCTGCACAGGCTGCCAGTTGAAGTCTGGACCCAATCCAAAGTGTTTTTCTAACAATTAAAGCCATACACGGTTTGGAGCCAGCATATATGAAGGATTGCCTCCTCCCATACGTACCTTCCCAGGCCTTAAAATAATCTTTTTGGGTCCTTTTCAAGGAGCCTCCCCCACACCCAGGGAAGTAAGGGAGGTGATGACTAGAGAAGGGCCTTCTCAAATGAGGCACCCCAACTTTAGAATAAGCTCCCCAGAGAGGTTTGCCTGGCGCCTACTCTTTTTTCCTTTTGGTGCCAGGTGAAAACCTTTTCATTTTCCAGGCATTTTAATAGTTAACATTGTAGCTTAAATAGAGTTCTGTTAGATGCTACAGCTGTACTGTGCACTAATTGACTAACTGTCTTGGGGTTTTTATTATTGTTTTTGTATTGGTTGTTGTTGCTGTTTTTATTATGATTTTTTAATCTTCACTTAGAGGTCTTAACTTTGTAAATCACCCAGACAGCCTTTCTGGCTAGGAGGTGGTATATGAATGAATGAATGAATGAGGACTCCCAGAGAACAAAAGGATCAAGTTACACTTTCGGGGAGAAACTGAGCAAGCACACTGTGCCCCAAAGACAGTGAGAGAAACCAGTGGCAGTCTTGTTTTACCTGTAATGTAATGAAAAGAGATGCTTTGCTAGAAACTGCCATACCCCAGCCAGCAATGACCCTTATTTATCCACCAGTGAGAGTTCATCAAATTTTAAACAAAATCACCCCCACCAAATCACCCTCTAAGAGAGATCTAAAGAGGGTAGGCAGATATTTGAAAGAGACCATGAAATTTAAGCTAAAGTTGCCAGTCAGTAGCAATCCGAAACTGCTGGGCTACACTAAAGGGCCAGAGACAGCTGTGGCCACAAATCCACCAGTGAATACTGATTTTTGTGCGATGGAAGGCCAACCTGCAGGGTCAGCAGAAAACTCTACAGTAGTTCTCTCTTCCGGAGGGTCTGAATATACAGCTGCAGGAGCATGCAGAGAACTGATGAGGTTTGATCAGTTGTGGGTCGAGCTGGGGACAGACAAGAAAGACAGCCAGATCTGTATCAGGCTCTCTCAGTCTGAGAAAATAGCACTGTATAGCAAGCACACTGGGGTAGAGTTCCACTTTGTGAATGACCTAAGTGAGGAGGACCTGATCAATATGAGTTTCTGTCCAAGAGCAGAGAAAGCAGCAGGTATCCTGGCCAAGCCATTGCTAAAGAATGCCCTGCGAGGCTATGAGGCAAGCTAAGGCCTTCATGAGGCATGAAGAAGGGATGTTCTAGCCTTGCCTATTTATCTTGTCTATTTGTATGCTGCTTTCCTACAGAAACGTGCCCAAAGCAGCTCACACTGTAACAAATACAGTCCTTTGTTTATGATTTCAAATAGGAATAAATATAACAATATTCCAAAAGTAAAATAGAAACAATTACAAATAGCCATAATGTTGGCAGACAAATACATAACAGTAACCAACACTTAGAATATTCAGTGAAACCATAGAAATAAGCTAATTTAATCCAACTATTGAGCATTAAAGAGGAGAAAGAATAAAACATCATGCAAATATAAGCAGTGCTCCCTCAAAAGTAACTAGACCTCCATTCTGCATGGGTTCTTCACAGTTAGTTACAAAACTCTGGTTGGCAGGCAGTGGCACCTTGACCTTCCTCCCAGCTCTCACCTGGTCTACCTCTTGCAGTTCCTTTTTCATCTCTCACCTGGGGAGGTAAAGACTGCAGTCCTTCCACCCCTTCCAGCACTTACCTTCTGGCAGCAAGGTGTTAAGAGGTATATGGGTAACTTGGCATGCATAAAGTCAGTAGAGAAGGAAAGTCTTAATGGCAACTAACCTACTTGCCTGCACCAACTTCCTTCCCTATCTGGGAATCTTCCTTAGAGGATGCTCTCACTCTCCTGACTGTCCAGGAGGCCATGCTTAGCTGCCTGGCTGTTCTCCAGCCATGCTGATGGGCACTGAGCTGTACCTTCATGACCTAACCAAGATGCAAGACTCTTGGGTGTTTCAGAGTGCAGTGAAACCCTTTTGACTTTTAATCCTAAAGAGCCTTTCTGGTTGCTGGCAGAGCATATGATGAACAGCCTTGCAGCTGAGTAAGTTAGTGGTAAAGTCCTATGTCAAATACCCCAGCCGTGACTATATCCCCCTTTCCCAGCAGAAGTTCCACCACACTGAATCCCACCCTGCCTTCTCTGGCTGCTTCTCTGTGCCCCCCTGCCCCAGTGGCACTTGACTCTGCAGGAAGGAAGCAGGAAGCCAGCCTTCCAGACTAAGTCCCTTGCCAAACACTGGCCACTGTCTGGGTTCATTGAAAAGACTGCATCTGTTTAGTTGTTTGATAAGATGCTATTAGATACAAATCAGATTTTCCAGTGATAAAGAGAATAATGATAGGGTAGGTTTATACCACAACGGGACACCTGAAATCTGTGTTTTAACAAAAGCTAAATGCACTTGTATTGCCCCACTGTTCTCTGAACTGGCATCCTCTAGAGGTATTAGACTACAACTCCCATTATCTCTGGTAAGTATGGGGTGATAGGCATTGTAGTCTAAAATATCTGGAGGACAACAGGTTGGGGAAAGTTGGACTCCTGAATATTTGGCATCTTTACAGCTTCAAATTTCTCTGACAGCACTATTTGCACAAGCAATTTTGCAGAAGTTCTGTTCTGCTTTCTGGTTTACAGGTTTGTAATCACAGTTTTTCCATTCCTTCTGCTGTATTTACCCATTTCATTGTGAAGTGTCCCCCCTGGGCTCTCCCCAAGCCTCCAGTATGACTTCATTGACAAGAATGGAACGAGTGCAACATTCTATGCCTTTTCCCCACAGGGCAATTTGAGTGTTGGCAAAGAATGGCTTTCCAAATAGCTTTCAGAGATTTTGAAGACAACTTCTATCTTTTTTCTCTTTCTGAGGCAAAGGAATCGTTCTTATGAATGCTTTACCAGGAAAAAAACATTCCCTCAGCTGAAGAAGTCAAGAATTTTGGATTTCCAGGAATTTGCTGTGGAACCAAATGCATTTAAAACACTGAATTAGCAGTGCAACTATTGCATATTTTTAAAAGATGATCCATGGGCAGCTGCAGGAATTTCTCTAGCTGGGGAACAAGACTGCACAGCAGCTTGTGATTGTACTTCAAGTGCATGGTGCACACCGCTATAGCACACCTGTGTAAATTCCTTGTGTGTGCTCTTTGTCACTTAGCATCACTTTCCTTCACAGAATAGTGCAAAATCCTCTAATGGTATTGATGCAAAAGAGAGCTATATTCAGGAAGCATCATGAATGTCGACAAAACTTTAGCATGAAGGATAAGAAACAGACACTCACCTAGGAACATTGGTGAATGCTCTTTGGAACATTCTAGATCAAATCAAGCCAGAATTTTCCCTGGAAACAAAAAGGATTTTGCTACTCTGGACAAGCCTAACCGGAGAAGACAATCCTGCTCAGAAAAGTCAAAGGGAGGAGAAGAGAACTATGAGCAAAGCCACAGCCTTGCGTTTCCAAGAGCTGAGCACGGCTGTGAAGGACAGGACATTCTGGAAGGCATTCATTCCTAGGGAAGCCATAAGTCAGAGAAAGCAAGGGACAACAGTCCCTGCCCAGTCTGCATCTCAATTGCTTCTCTCTGCTTAGACCAGATGTCCAGACAGTGTCTTTCTCTGCACAGCTAACACTTCCCTTCGTTCTTTAATGACCTTTTAGGGTAAAGGCTGCTCTATATGCAGCACACAGTACAGTCAGGTACCTTGACAAGGTGCCTTTCTTTATATCTGCTGTGTGTGAAAAACACTGTGCTCTGCAACACGCTTTCTTAGCTTCAAGGTCAGCACTGAAGTCAGTTGTGGCTCCTGCAAGAGCTAAAAAGGGCCAGTTCTCTTCCCTATCAGTCCTCCAGGGGTATCCCAGGAGGCACTGCAGGAAACTCTGAGGCTCCCTGTTTGACAGCCACAATCACAAGCAGAGTCTGACCGCCAAGCGATCTCTGCCGTGCAGCCTGGAAGAGCAACAGTGAAAATGGGGAAGCTGAGCAGGTGCCATTTCTTCCTGTGCCAGAGGAGACCACTGTAATGGGGGGGGGGGGGTGATCCATATTCAGGCAGAAGGGGAGGAATCAGCTGGCCCACCCTCCCCATGCCTGTAAGTGGAAGGAGTGAGGATCTGCCGGCCTGCACCACTCAGTGGATTCCCCTCCTGCTTGCACATGCCAGAGGGGCAAAAATCAGCTGGGAGGTGGCATCCTGTTTGGGGCTGCTGCCTCAGCAGATTCCACCTCATGCATTTGAGTGAGTGGGGAGACTGGAAATTGGTGGAAAGGAGCGGCGTCTCTCAGTCTGTTTTCCCTCAGTGCCCCCTGCTTGCACCCGAGGGAAGGTCTTCCAGGCAGGAGTGGGGCACCTCAGCTGGGCGGTGGGACCCAGTCCCCAGCTGCACCTCTCGGCTCGCCCCCTTTCTCCCTGCCACTCTCCAGAGCAGTGTCCCCAACCCAGCACGTATCCAAGCGCCTTTCTGGCATGTGACTGTGACAAAGGAGGGGTGCCACCTGTCCCCCTTTCTCACGCTGCAGGACCTGGGTTGGGGCCACCACTCTGGCAAGTGGCCCTGAGAACCAGGGGCAGCGAGGGAAACTGCGGAGGCACACGGCCTTCGTGTGAATGGAAGGTGGGGGGGGGGGGGCAGCAGAGGGCACTTCAGTGGAACGGCCCTGCTCTCTCCACAGCCCGCCCAGCTGATTCTCGCCTCGGCTGCGTGAGGAGGCAGCCGGGAAATCAACTGAGCAGAGTTGCTCCTTTCCCATCACTGCCCAGCTGATCCCTGCGCCCAAAGAAACCCTTTAGGGCAGCCAGCCAAAGAATTTGCCCCAAGATGGAAAGCCTGGGATGAGCAATTTAATTAATTGTTAAAGAAAATATAGTTTTTATAAATACCAGAGTTTTCTATTCTAAAGTCAAAGCAATGTTATCATTTATAGTTGATTTTATAGAATGGACAAATTTTGATTGAGAATCAAATTGTTTTGATGGGATTATGGCCGATGGAGGTGTTCTTAAAGAGAACTTTAGCTTCTAAAAAGCTCAAAATGAAAGCAGCTGTGGATGAGGAACCCCACTGACTGCCATCCCCGGGATATTTTGGCTTCCCATTACAAGCTACTGGACATTTGGCTTTATGCACACTGGATGTTCCCTGTTCCCAAGAAATTGAAGTGCAAAGCTAACACATTTCTATAAATCATCAAACAGGGCTATCCCTAAAACTGCCATGGATTGCAGATCTCACCTAAGGTTCTCTTTAGGCTGAGAGTTTACTGTCAGCTTATATTTTTAGAATACAGTGTCAAATATAGTATTAAAATATTCCTGTAGGATAATACCTAAGGAGACAAGGATGGTTAAAATGGGAAGAAAAAAGTAGTCAACATTTTAAAAATATATTTTGGCCCCAGGAACCTATTAGCAAACCTCATTTATATACCCACGGTCTTCAAAAAGTTCCATTCAATAGGGGTTTTGCAGAATTCTGCCTGGTGTTTTTACAGATCGCCTCAAATAAAGTTCCATTTGCTCTAGAACATGTAAGTAACTCAATTTTAGCTTGCCTAGAGCTTTCTGGTGCTTAATAGTGTTTTTGCTTGACTACCCCATAGTAATTTCTTTAAAATGCAGGCTTAACTGCTATGGTTAGCTGCTTAGCCTGGGCAAATTAAATTAAGCCTCTTGGCATATGATTTAAACTTTGTTTCAGCTAATTGAGCATCTAATGGGTGAGGATGAATATGAGCTATACACAGAAATATTGTTTTTCGAAGCTTTTCTGATTAACAACCATTCAGATTAGTTTAAAAAAGCATTTGCACAGACATTTTTGCAAGTGAGTGTAAAATAAATCAGTCCCTGCAGGAGCCTTCACAGTTCTGCAGAGTATTTGGGGATCTATTCATTGCATCCCCATTTTCTTTCTGCTTCCTCGTCTACGTGTTAATAGACAAGGACGCCTGCTGATAGGAATGGTCACGAGCACCATCAAGCCTCCCTTGTAATGTCCTCACACCTGCCTCACTCCTGCATGTTCTTGGCTGCTCTGTTGCAATGTGAGCGTGGGCTTTTGCTGCTCGCATGTTATGTCACCTGTCAAGACACCCCCAGTCAGGCACAGTTCACCAGTGTCCAGGCTCCTCTTGGCTCGGCTGGAGCGATCGCCAAGAGAATTGTGCAAGCATTCAGTTAGAGAGCAATGTGTAGAGGACCAGGGTGGGCAGAAGGTGGATTAGGGTCTCCTGGTAGATCCTTGAGTGATGAGAAGTAGATCACCAAGGATATTTCACTGCAAATAGCAGGAACAGTACTACTCTTCCCTAACCTAAATTATACCACAAAAATGAAGAAAGTGGGTGAGTTTAAAAGGAAGAGAGTGTGGCAATAAGGAATGTTTATTTCAGGATAGTTCTGATATTTGAAACAAATTTCTAGACTGCGTATATTTTAAGTTTAAGTGTATGTTATTTGTTTCAAGTTACAGCTGGTGGATCTCAAGATTCTAGTCAAACCAAGTAGATTCTGGAAGCCTGAAAACTGAGTATCCTTGGTTAGGGCTGCATGGGAAGACAACATGTATCTTCAGGAGGCAGTTACAGTGCTACAAACTGTTCCTCCGAATGCTGTATCTTTAGGTGGAGGCCTTCTGACTGAAGATCTAGATGAAGCCTAGGTGTTTTTATCTTATCAAACTTGCAGTGGCTGCCACAAGAACATGCTATTTTGGAATACAGGAGGATCCCCCAGATAGATGAGGCTGGCCACTGACCACTCACCTTGATGGATCTTAAAGGAAGTACAACATAAGCTGATGGCCATTCATATCTGCTACCAAGCTGATAAGCAGACCTTGGAAGCCACGTGTGATTATGGGCTCATCCTGCAATGCATGTATATGAGTTCTGAAAGTGCCATGAGGTGATAAGCCTTGACACAGACCTCAACCCTGGTGGTGCTGGGTGCCGGGCACTGACTGCCTCGGGTCTCTTCACTGCTGTGCCTCTGGAGTTCCCAGTGACTGGAAGGAGAATCAGACAGTTTCACTCAATGATACTGTATGTTATATTAAATTTTGTGCTTTTCCTGTTGCTAATTTCTCCCTGTTTGTAGCTCATAGTATCATGCACTGTGTTACTTGGCTTTGTTAATAAACTACTTAATCTTCATCGATCACTGTGCTTATTGTTTCAAGAGCCTCTTGCAGCTGGGCTATAGAGTGGTAAATAAATTTAATAAATAAATGAATAGGCAAAATCAGGGTTCTAAAGCTAAATCTCTTGCTGAAATTTAAGTTGTGTTTGAATATTATTACGCCAATGGCTTTTTTATGAAACTTTGCAGATGCAGACAGAATTTACTGAATTACAGAAACAGACCATACAGTTGAGAAGCCAATGATAAGGGGAGCCCTGGCTATTGCAACCCTTGTCCTCTATAACAGTTGCAAGCATACAGTGATTATTATATGCTCTACCCCTTTTCAGTGATATTGTGTACATCATTCTCAATGGAAGGAATCACAACAAACCAGAGGAGCTTGCTATTTGCTGTTTCAGCACAGGGAGCTGTCCACACAACCAAGGGGCAAGGCAGGGGCACCTTCCTCAGCCTCCCACAATCTGCTGCTCTTCAGTGTGCTGGACTGCACAGGCCGTTCCAGCTGGGGCTGATGGGAAGACAGCAGGCTGGGCAAGGTGGGTCTATCTAAACTTGAGCTGAGGCTGAGTAGACTCAACCACATTTTGCATGTAGAAATTTGCCCACTCAGGTTGGTGTTACATAGTGGGATTAGATAAAATGAACCTGAAAATCTAGTACGAAGCCTCTCCATATCCTCTAACTGTTCATAAGGATCAGATGGGAGGGCTCTTTCAGCCTAAGGACCATATTCAATTTTGAAAACGTTCTAGGGTGCTGAAGGCTAAAGGGGGCAGGAACAGAGACAAAATTGGTGGGGCCAAAATTAAAAAAAAAGAAAAGGGAAGGAAAGGAAAGACTATATAGTAACCAAAAGGTTTTATTGTCAGGAACTGAGCCTCAGTAAAGACAGTTCAACCTTTTAGAATGAAAGTGGAGGAAACTTTTTTAGATTTGGGCTAGATTTGGCCTTATACCTGCTTAAGTAGGAGGCACTCAGGATGATTCAAATTGCAATATATTCCTGCTTTTCCAAAGCCTGAAAACTAGAGCCAATTCACTTCCATGAAAGAAATAAAAAGGGGCAGAGGAGTTCAGTTAAGAATTAATAGGCATTATTTGGCCAATGAATACCTCTCTCTTACTCTGAATTCCAAATTTATGTATTTAAAGTGGCTCAGATCCAGAGATGCCTTTGACAAAGAGAACAGCACTTCTGCTTGGACAAGGCAGCCCCTCCGACATACACACATACATGCATACATAAAATCTCCATCCATCCTGCTGCAGTTCCCTGTGCCACATCACGTGCTATACTAGAGGGTGCATCAATAGATTTTTGGGGGCTGCAGGAGTTGCTTGAGTGTTGCCTGCTTACCTTTGGATCCAACCCAGTATCTTTTTAAAAGATCTGCATTCTCACTAAAATGCTGCCATTGCCCCTTGCTCTTGCTTTCCTCTGCTGGCTCAGTCTGTTCAAGAGGAGAAGGTACTCCCTCCACCTGTTCTTGTCACTGCTGATTCTTGGAGAGGACAAGGGATCAGGCAGTAACATGGAGGAGGAGGAGGAGGAGGAGGAGGAGGAGGCCATGATCTCCTGGGATCAGCAGTGGACCTCTCATTGTGTTGGGAGCTTCAGCAAGGCTGGCCCTGGAACCAGATCTGGAAATAGTGATTATCAACAAATGTAAGTAAAACAACCAACCAAAACCCAGTTAAATGCTACCAATATCCATATAAATATTGATAAGGAACAGTTTAATCCAAGGGATATGTATTGCTCTGAAAACCTGGACCAGGCAAATGTGAAAGAAATTTCAGAACTTGGTTCCACCAGCTTCTTGTGGAGGTATTTTTTTCTTGGAAAATTTTAAACAAGTCCAGTTAAAGAACTGTTGACTTGGAAAGTCCTTAATGAGCAATACCTGCTAGACATAGTCTTGTGTGTTAGGGCCTTTGGTGTTATTTCAATTCAATAGTTATTGTGTAATATAAATTGACAGTTTTTAGCCTTGATAATGTAGATCATTATGTACTAAAAAGAGGACAATTAGATGGTGCTGCCAAGTTAAGCCTTCAGAGAAGTTAGCCAGAAGCCAATGCTCTGCTCTTTTCAGTACCAGATGAAATCTTTTGTTCATTCTTCCTTCTTGTTTATTCTTTTAGTCTCTCAATTTCTGTTTAAAGGGTGTTTGTATTCTAGTACACATGGCTGTTGTTTTTACCTTGATTTTATTCTGTGGCTGTTTCAGTTTGTTTTAGATTGCATATTATGTGATTATATTCATTTATTTTATACTCTTGTGTTTTCCTGACTTCTCAGAGAACTTTGGCTATTCATTGGTATCTGAATACAGTAAATAAGTGTCACGCCTCCACCCTCCACTGCACCTGTGTGCCTGCCAGGCCAGACCTTCACCTCTCCTCCACCCACCGCGTTCCATTGTGACCTCACCCCCACCTGACAATTGGTGGCAGCAACTGGCATAGGGAGAGTGAGGAGGGAGCTGGCAAGCACAAAGAATCATCTTGGACACAGCCCCTCCCAGTGTGGGGACCCTTCTTCCCATTTGGCACCTGCTGGGGGCAGCTCAGGCTAGGATTTGTGGCCAGTGGACTAAGGTGGACTGTTGTATCTGGGATTAATTTATTATACTTTGTAGTTATTTCTTTTGTTCTTTAGTATTTTGAATGCATGATTTTATTGTATTGTTGTGTGGTAGATATTTTTATATTTGTTTTACTGTTATATATTTATTTTGGAAATGTATTTGAAATTTATCATTAAATGTATTTGGAAATGCATTTCTGTTTTTACTGTTGGAAATGTAAACCACCCAGAGATCCCTGTAGGCTATGGGAGCAGTATAGAAGCAGAACAACAACAGGCATCTTTAGACAGAAAAAAAGCCCAGCATTCCTCAACCAGCTGCACTGGGAGCAGTAGGATCTTTTTGCTGCTTCTATATGCCCAGAATTCTGCCTGAAATGTTGCACATGTTTCAAAACAACACAATCCACACACAAATGGGAGATATCACCAGGCTCAGGAAAGTCTCCCAGTCTGCAGAAGACCAACTCACCTTTAGACAAAATAAAACCAGGGGGGACTTCCTTCCCCAACAGTCCAATGAAGATCAAGCACTTTCAGTGGCCATAGGAATCAACGGATATACGAGGGGTGGGGGGGACCCAAAAACCCCAGGAATTTATTTATAACAAATCATGCATTTATTTTTACATGTTCAAACTTCAGTCATCTTCAAAGTACTCTCCTTTTAATACACCTATTGACACTTTTTTCCACTGCTCAAAACAGTTTTTGAACTCTTCGATTTTGATACCTTTTAGTGCTTCTGCCATTTTTTGTTTCACCTCTTCCACATTGGCAAAACATTTCCCTTTGAGGGTTTTTTTTTTTTTTTTTCATTCAGGGAAACAAAAAAACCAAAGTCACACTGAGCAAAAGCAGGTGAATAGGGAGGGTGGGACACAAGGATAATGCCGGTTTTGGTTAAAAACTGCTGAACACTCAACTGAACAAAATTTCACCACTGCACACTGTTCTTGTAAATCAGCCATCATGAAATAGGCAAATGTGTTGAAAGTCTCCAAACTAAGACTCACTGAAGCTAAATGCAGCCTGTCACAATGGCCCAGCTGGTACACTGATGCAGAGGGGTTCCTAGAACACTCACCTAGCAGGGGAAGCCTGTACCACAAGGGGCCCACCTTCCAGAAGATAATTCCTAGGTTTTTTGTGTTTGGTCCCCCACTTTTGGATGGGGGAAGGATGAAAAAATGGAGGCGAGGGGAAATGGCATAGAATACGCTGAAAGGGTCTATGGCTGGTGGCTGCAATGCTGAATGGAGCACCACCCCTTGACCAATTCCCTGGCTCTCACGAGTTCTAACAGCTGGATGCACCTAGATAAGTTAAAGGGTTTGCAAGATAGAGTGCCATTTTGCAACATTCTAGATTCAGAGCTGTATTCTTGTTTGTATATCAAAATTTTCTCATTAAGACTTTTTTTTGAGAGTGGGAGTTAAATTTTCTTTTGTATGGATTATGAACAAGCTACCCACCTACTCTTGATAGTCAATGATAAATGTGGTAGAAGAGCTAGTCTATAATCAGTTTCTTTTAAAAAATTGACTTCTATTTCAAGGTCTTCCTTTTTCCAATTAGTCTCCCTAAATTGATTGTTTAATGCATAACTAATCTCAAACTTGCACTCTTTTCCTGATGGGGAAAGTTACAGCTCATTTTGTGGAAACCACAGCACTTATGAGTCACATTCATCAAGAGGTGGCATTTTAGAAGTCATTATGGCTGCTGATCTTTTCCTGAAGCAGACTTCTAAAGAACCCATCCAAAACGCACAGGTAAGCTGTAATTGTGTGTAAATGCAAGGCTCGTGTTCTCTCAGGTTCCATTCATTACTGCATGAAGAGACCTCTGGTCAGATAATGGGACCGCACCTCCTGGATCCCCAGAGTCTGCTCCAAAAGGTCCCCCAGTCCTCCGGAGCAGCCTTTGGGATATGCAGGAGGATGGCTGACACTCTTCTGCCAGTGCTTTCTTTCCACCAGTGCTTAGAAGATAATCCTCAATGAATGGTTAAACTAGTGGCAAGAATGTACCATTTCAGGTGAGAATTCACATCACTGAATGTCCCTTCATGCCCACCAATAGCCTTCTTCTAGAACATGAGCCTGTCAGTGAGACTTAACTAGTGAGACCTTTGACAAAGCAGCACCATCACCTTCAGTGGGAAAAGACTTGGCCCTGACTCAGTCTTACCAGCTCAATGAGAACTATGCCTAAATGCAGGGGCACATTTTTCCCTTAGCAAAATTTCTGAAAAGACTCTTGCTTATTTAATTACTTTGAAAGGGTATAATCCTATGCCAGATCCTGAAGATGAAACTCAAATATTTTGGCCACCTAATCAGAAAGAAGGACTCCCTGGAGAAGAGCCTAATGCTGGGAACAATAGATGGCAAAAGAAGAAGGGAACTGCAGAGGATGAGGTGGCTGGATGGAGTCACTGAAGCAGTTGGTGTGAGCTTAGGTGGACTCCGGGAGATGGTGGAGGACAGGAAGGCCTGGAGGAGTGTTGTGCATGAGGTCGCGATGCGTCGGGCACGACTTCGCAACTAACAACAAAGTTAAAAATAAAAATAGAATTTTAAAAATCTTGATAAGCAAGGAGCATTGTGGAGCAGAGTGAGTGACACACTCAAGATCAGTAGTGGAGTACAATAATCTGCCCTGTTTGGACATACAAATCCCCCCTGAATACCAAGTGCTACCTCTCCACATGATTTAGAACCATGGAAGGTTGGGGTTCAAAACTACAGATCTTCACTCTCCAGTCTATGAAGGGCAACAGAAGAGTTATAGCCACTTCACAATGCTAATCTCATGCAGTTTTTGAACACCCACTTTCTAGCAGACAACACAATTAATTAGGAATTTCTCTGTAAAATGTGCCATAGTGAACCTGCTCTTACCGCAGAAAAACCCCCAATATGCTGATAGTATGTAAGAGAATGCGAGCATCTTGCTCCATGGGCACCCATGCAACCCAGATTTCAAGGTGTTTTGCATTCAGAGTACACAGCTTTCTTTTTATGTGAAGACAAATTTAGCATCCAACATGCTTTCTTATCATGTTTGCTGTTAATCTTCTATTAGCTTTATCTTATCTTTTTGTTAGGAAAATTTGGAGCAAGAAGCTCCATATGGCAGTGCAGAGCCAGGAGAACAAATGCTGAGCAGGAGAGTGATCAGAGCCATTGTCATGGCAACTGCAATCAGATATCGCATGGTTCTGTCTTGGGTGGGTGCATGAAATTCCTCACAAGGGGCCACCAGTTCAATCACCCCTTCTATAAAATGCCGTATTGGTAAAGTGGCTCTAGGCGTGTATGTTCTGAAAACAATAAATAGCTGAAACTGAAGACAAGATTTTTTCTCTAAAGGATCAAGACTGTGATCTTTTACATGGACTGAATTGTAGATCCCATTAAGCTCAAGGGACTGATTACCCGCAAGTGACTTTTATTTTAATTTATATCCCCCCTTTTCCTGTTCAAGGAGGATTGTTAGACCTGTATTAACCAAGATACTTCAAACATGTATGACATAGGACTTTTGGAACATCTAGGATCATTTTCACTCCAGTAGAATCCAGAAAGTTGTTTGGTTGGGTCCATATGCAGTTTTTATCATTGTTAAAGCTTTTAAGACATGGGCAGTGTAGGGTGGTGTAGAATTCCAACTCTCTAGACCCCAAACGACATGGCCAAGTATGCTGGGGGTCCAATAGTTGTGGAGGAGTTGTACAAGTTCACCAAGGTGCAAGAGGGGTCACAGAGAACATGAGACCCGTGCTTCATAAAACAACATTTTATTTTACTATACCATTTATAACCCACTTTTTCCTTTCTGAAAAGAACCCAAATAATCTTCCTCTTCTCCATTTTCCTTTCACAGCAACCTTGTGAGGTAGCTTAGGCTGAGAACCAATGACTGAGTCCCAGAACAGCGCCCTAACCGATCTACAGTAGCTCAAGTGGTTCAAGATTCAAACATAACTTCCCATCTGTAGCAGCTTTCCTTTAATCCTGCATTATGGGGGCTATTTTTAGCTTCTCAGCATGGCAGAGTGCAAGGCTGAAAGGAACTGTTCATTAGCTCTGAGCTCAAAGGGGTATCAGTACAACTTGCGGAGTGGAGAGCTGAAGCCCTTGTGGTACCCCATCCATCCGATCTTTATTTAATGTAGGTATGCCCTGCTGATATTCAACGGATTGGTACTGGAACACTGATGTCATAGCCCAAAATGCGAATTGAGAGGGACCACACAACTTGCTACTTTCGCAATGGGTAAATAGGGATCCTGAATCAGTTTATGGGCCGTCCTGACAGAACAGAGCAGCATAAGCCGACAGCAGTTCTCTTAGGGGACAGTCACAGTAGGATGGTGGATAATCAGGAATAGATATGCATACCTGGAATGCCCATTATCCCAGAACAACTTTCTGGACTCAGAATTCTTTGCTTTGCTCCAATTCCCGATCGTTTAATAATAGCAACAATGTAAGTATTCTTCCCTTACCTATATTAAACTGCTGAAATGAAACATGGGTAAGAGTGGATTTGCACGTGGAAGAACTGTGAGTTCTGTGTGAATGTTGCTGCTAAGAACAAAATAGCATGGGCCAAAATTCTTTACTTCTGCATCGCTTTCACCAGCCTTCACTTGGTGAATCATGAGATTCTTGTGAAAAATAAACTGGATCTTGTAATCCTGCAGAAGAGGTTTCTTAAAATGTGAGCCTTAAAACTTGCATTTCTCACATTTAAAGTATGATTCTCGACTGTTTGCAGTCTAGTTTTAAAAAGGAAGCAAGTATTTTTCAAAAGTCGTAACTACTCAAGCACAGAATATAACAGTTTACGTTTAACCAGCACAGCTTTTTACCCAGCCTTGCTGGATCTAGTTTGGCATTCTGCTCACCCAGCAGCCAAGCAGCTGCACACAGGAAGCACACAAGCAGTATTCCCCAACGCATATTCCCCAGCAAGTGGTGCACATAGGCGTACTGCCTCTGCTGTTAGAGGTCGCACCAGGACTAACAGCCAGTGATAACCTTATGCATTATGACTACACAACTCCTTCTGAAAGCCATTCAAGCTGATGGTCATCACCACATCTTGTGACAATCAAGTCCTTCCATGTATCTGTCCTGAATCTCCCACCAGTTTCATGTGATGTCTCCAGGTTCTAGTATTATGAAAGGGGGCAAAAAACAGTTCTGTATCTACTTTCATCACAACATGAATCATTCTGTACAGCTCTGTCGTATCTTCCATTGCTTGCCTTTTTCTCAGCCAAACAATCCCAGTTATTTTGACTCTTCTTCACAGGGCAGTCAACAAAACCTTGATTGTTTTAGGCTCCATGTACTGAAGTGTGCAGGGGAGCAAGACAGTGAGACAAAAATTGCTTCCACCACTACGCTGCAAAGAGTGCCCTTTGTGTTCAGGGGCTTATGAGCATCACAGTGGGATCCTGCCCTTAGTTACTTAGTCAGTACCTGTTTCTGGAGCAAAATTATAAGCAGCAGATTCTATTGGAAAGCTATTTCCCTCCTTTTCTTTTCTGAACCTACTTTTTATTATACACTTTGAGAAGTTACAATTTTATATATAAAATGGCAATTAAGGCAGTGTGACACAGGTGTATCATAATAGAACTTTTATTAGCAATCTTTTATTACATTGCCCAAATCCAAAAAAGATGTAAAGCCTTCCCAGCGAAAGATGAAAATCTTCACATTAAATCAAATAGTTTCAAGAAACAGTTTGATGAAAGAGGGATAGAGGGGGGAAATGCTCAAAACCTACAGCATGGTGGTGGTCCTGCACAAAACCTTGCACCAATGGGACCCACTAATGGCGCGGCAGGAAGCTAGTTCTTTCTAAAGCAACTGAAAGCAAGCCAAAAATCTTGTTTCCGAAATAAAACAGATCATTGAAGCCTGCAGAAGGGAGCTTCACTGACCTGCTCTGCTCCACAAACTAGCCCTTCAGCTCATCTGGGGGGTTGTTCTAGAAAGGGCAAACTTTCTGTTGTGTTGGCTCGGAGTCCCGCTAAAGCAACATAATCAGTGGAGGCAAAGGGACATGTTGAATATTGGTCAGAATGTTTTCAGCAGCACACTATGCTGTGCATGCTTGCTTAAATTATTTGTTTTTAGGGATTATTAATTGGTCTTAAAATATTTAGTGACAGAAACAGAGTTTTCTTCTGCTGGTGGTTGCATCCCATGGGAAGAATTCTACTGGCATAAAGAAAGGAAGGCTATTTTTCCCAATTGTTCTCCTTTTTCAAGGGGAGGGAAATCATCAAATCACCAGTGTTCTACCGAAGAAAGAAGCCCTTCCAACCCCATATAGCTTTGAAAACAAAACCATCAGAATCTAAGGACTGTAAGTATTGAGAAGCAATCATAGCAAATAAAAACTAAACATCCCGAATTAACTTAGGAAAAGAATTGGACAGCAATTTTGACAATTCCATTTATTAAATTACCATTGCCTGAAAAGGCATTTTTCCTGCAAAATACCTTCCAATTATTTTAAATTAAAGCAAAAATCTGCTGGTAAAGGAACATTCAGACATGATTGTAGAGCTGCTGACATATATTATAGATGCTGCAATACTAAATTGGCACACTAGGAAGATTAATCCCCACTGTTCAAAACAACTTCTGAGTAAACATGTTTAAGATGGGGCTGCAGGTATAGCCACATGAAATACCTTTTGTAAGCATGTTCTACAAATACCCTATGATTTATTGCATACATTTTTCCAGAATTTAAGATTTCGAATACTTTTTTTTTTTTGCAGAAAATAATCAGGTTTTAGTAAAGCATTATCATACTATAGACAGTGTAAAACTAAAAACAGTAGTTATGGGAACATTCTGCTAGTATTTAAAATTTTCATCTAAAGGAACGGTGTTGAAAATAGGATATTTATTGCATAAAATTATTCATTTATCTTCTCCCACCTATATATTACCCATTTTGCAACAAGTCATATTTAATTGTTCTATACAAAAACTGAAGTAGGGAAACGATTGAGAGAGCCTCCAAATTTGTAAAATTATAAAGATACCATCTTTAAAACTGGAAGTGTGGCTAAATACACTTAGTAAAAACATGGCACTGGTCATATTAATAAGGTACAAAAATGTATGAACATAAAAGCCATTTTCCACGTATTAAAATGTTTATCACTTTTAAAGCAAATAACCTTTCTATCAGTAAAGCAAAAATAAAAAAATAAAAGAGCTCAGGGTTAAAGGAATCACAATGGACTGCAATTTACAGTGCAATCCTATGCACCTCCATGCAGAAGCAAATCCCACTGGATTCAATAGAACTTACTCTTGGTTAAGTATGTACAGGATTGCAGCCTGAACTGGTTTGAATTGTAAACAGTAGTTTTGTTTAGCAAAGTGGTCCTTTTAAACCCACATGGCTTTAAGAACTTCATGTGAAATACTTGATGCAGAAATAGGTATTTTTTGAAGAAGCTACTCGTTAACAAATACCTGCAACATGAGCATGGACGCTGAATTAATACAGCAGCATTTTAAAAATATAGGCACATGATTCTCAATGCACTGTTTGCTACAATACATGTGGCAAGGCAGCTTTTGTGTCCCTTTAAACTGCTGTGTACGTTGCCGTTTCACCAACAGCAGATGACGTTTACAGTATTCTTTATTCTTCCACTGTTCTATGACACAATTTTACTACATTCAAATCGTCAATAGCATTCAATCATCAGCACAAATTTGGTGCAGGAGTGTCACCATCATTGAGTGTCACCATCAATGTCAAATAAAAGATATGTTTTCATGTATTAATTCTCTACCCCATTCCCCAGCAACATTGCATGAACACCAAAAGAGTAACAAGACGTATCAAAAAAATAAGGCACATTTATTTTGATATGGTTATATTGAAATAGAAAAAACATTTCAGAGAGCATTAGTATCCAAATATTCTGTAAAAAATCTTGTATTCTTGAAATTATAGACTTGACTTTCATTACTTTATATGATGGAACAATTGCACATATCCCAATGTGTCAAGTAACAAAACGGTAGGTTTTGATCTTTTGAATCTAGAATTATAGAATTAAGTTCTGCAGTTCAAGATGACAGGACAGAATGATTAAAATCTTCCACACTTCTCAAAGGCTCTTGGATTTCACTCTACCTCTAGAGTGGGATAAATGCAGGCTCCATGTGGAACAAATTGAAACCATCATCCATAGAAGTCTTTCTAAGTATTTGGACAATAGCTTTGCCAGAGCATATTCAGGTTTAATTCCAATTGTATTTGGGATTTTAACAATATACAGTTACTTAAGAACCACCTACAGTTCAGAAAACCAATTTAGAATCAATGTTCCCTCCCTTTCAAACACAAACCCATAAACTGAGAAACCATAAAGTAACATTTAAACCTGAGATTCACTTTGTTGATGAGAAGTGATACCCTTTGTTTCTCCCCGTCTTGTAGTTACTTATACTGATGTTGGCATTTTATTAGAAAATAAGAAAGTTGCTTGCATCATGGCTTTTTATGGTCTTGGAGATCAAATAAATTTGAGAATGAATGTTATTGTCACAGTATCCAAAAGTTGGAATAAGAATGTGCTTTTTATTGCACACCAGTCTTTGAGAAGACAAAAAGTTGGAGTTCAAATTCCAGGTTTCATCTCAAATGAATTCTGTATGTATTTATTTCCATAGGACTCATATTGATCTCACTTATATTTCTGGCATCTGGAGGTGAATGCATCAAAGATAAGGATGTAGGTATAAGACTTTCCACATGAAACTTGTTAAAGAGTTTATGCACCTTTAGCTGAAAAATGATAAAAAGACAAGATAATTACTTCTCACATACAATCTGATATTTCACTCTTTCATGAAGCTGTTCTAACACAAGTCTTGCAAACTGAATTATGGGGAATCCTGCTGTTCTTCAGCATCAGGGATTCTTCCCTGAGAAGACTGAAAGTGGTGGATAGCTTGCCGAGCACTACTCATCTTTGCTGGAAACTGTGGGACAGTGCAGGATGCATTCTCTGGCACACTCGATTTACACAGTGTGAAGAGAGTAAATAACCCAGTTCAGAGTCTTGTATGACTACAGTGCATAAGCTAAACCATAAAATATGTGCCAAACTGAGTGCAACTTATGGGTGTTCATTGACATGCCATATGAGGCCACGTCAGCGATCATGTCTACACCCATACCCACAGAGAGAGCGAGAGAGAGAGCGAGAGAGCATAGCAATGAGTCAAAGGTATCAAATATTGTTATAAACCTTCAATCTATGTCACAGTGAGTTTTCTAAATGAACAAATAATAAAAACAAGGTTTGCATTAACACTGTGAAAAACATGAAAGTAAATGTGAATGCTTGCTCACTATTTTATGTCATTTTGCCAGGTCCAAATAAATGTACTGCCTGAAAGTGGATTTTGACATTGGAAAGTGGATTATGGACCAACACCTGCACCACTTCCTTTGCTTTGTTGTTTTGTTATATGCTGATTGATGGAGATCCTGTGGATGAACGCTCTCCCAAATGTTCTATCCTTTACAGTGCTGTCCAGCTCTTGTAAACTCAAGGCTGTGGCTTCCTTTATGGAATTAATCATTCTCATAGTTGCTCTTCCTTTTCTGTTTCTGCCATTGACTTTGTCTTCTCCAGTGATGTGTCTCAAGTATGACAGCTTCAGTGTTTTCAGTTTTGCTTCCAGGAAACATTCTGGCTTGATTTGATCTAGAACACAGTTACTCATCTTTCAACTGGTCCAGGATATTCCAAGTTCTCCTCCAGTGCTATGTTTCAAATGCATCAATTTTCTTCCCGTCAGCTTTCTTCACTTTCCAGTTTTTGTATACATAGAAATCAGGAATATAATAGCATGGGTAATCTTGGCCTTAGTGTCCAATGAAACTTGATCTTTGCTAGACTGAGCTATCCTTCTCAGGCTCAGTCTTTGAATTTCTTGGTTACAGACCCCCACTGAATTGATGAAAGTCAGTTTCATTATGTCAGTTTCTTTGCTGTTGACACGAAAGTTGTGTAATTCTTCTGCAGTCATGATTTTGCTTTTTAATATTCAGTACTTTTGCACTGTCTTCTTTCATCAGGAGTCAATTTAAATCTTTGCTGCTTTCTGCCAGTAAATTATTGATGGATCTTCTACCAATTTTGACTTCTTCCTCTGATCCTAATCCAACTTCCCTTATGTTCCACATAGAGAATGAACAGATGTGGAGATGAAACAGTGATATGTGAGGAATCTCTTCGGGGGTAAGAATCTGTTGGTTTCCCTGGGCTTGGGCTTCCCAGATTCTGACCTGCCTTACAGCACCCCGAGTCCAAGTTCCCAGTGAGGGAGCCATGTATTCACAGGGTATTTGCCCGGAATCAAGGCTCATGTGCTGCTCCAGCAGCATCCCGCTTCCACGGCACTTGGAACAGCCCAGACAGCTGCTACACATGACATGGAAGAGGGACACTGGTAGTGGCTCCATTCCCTGAGAGCCCCACATGAGCACTAGCAGCATTCCTCTTCTGTGCCATGTGTAGCGGTCATTTGGGCTACTGCACCTGCTGCAGGAGAATGTTGGTCATGCAGAGCCCCATGCAACCACTAGCAGCACCCCTCTCCCACACCACCTGAAAATGAACAGAGCTGTTTGTGCTGATGCACCAGACACACCTGATGCAGAAAAAGTTGCCAATTCTGCAACATTCATTCTGCAAGTATTCATGGCTTGGCTAAGTTGGCAAGACCAGGCCAAGCACAAGAGAAAGTCCACAAATACTAGAGGGATGGATTCCACTAGGGTTCCTCCCAATCCTAAGATAAAATACACCTTTGTCTGATTTCTCTGCCTACAGGAAATAATTCTGTTTCTTCATATTCTAATAGTCCTAACAGTAGGTTCTTGTCCACAGTACATAAGGACAATCAAGAGCTGGGGCACATTCATTTTGTTCAGATTCATCCATAGATTGTGTAGATCATCTTATTCTTTGGTGCACTCCATTGGTCAATGAAGATTTGAAATAAGATCTTGAGTGCCTTTTTCTTTTCAGAAACCAGCCTGAATGTCAAAAACCTTTCACTCCATATAGCAAAAATCCTTTGTTGCTACACCTTCACAGTATCACTTTGCTTACATGGGAAATGTAATAGTCCTAGAGTTGCTGCATTCCTTAGTATCTCATTTTGTGGGGGCTGCAATGTATATTGCAGGTTTCCAATCTGTGTTTTCCATATTTGTTGGCATACTTGTCAGGACTTGGACCAATTTAGACTGCAGCTTGAAACAGTTCAACTGGTACCCTTTCTACTCCGTGTACCTCATTCCTATGTTGTTTCAGAACTACTTTCACTCTTATTTCTAATACTGCAGGTTCTCCCTCATACGATTTCTCTTCTGAGCAGTGTCATGCTTTCACTGTTGTTCTTCCACACATTCCTGCTTCAGAATAATTTGAAAGTATGATCCCTTGTTGGTTTTCAGTATTCCTAGTCTAGGTCTGAATTTCCCTTTGACTTCATGGATCTCCTGGCAGAGTCCTACTCCACCCCAATGTTGTTTTCTTCTATTTCTTTGCACTGGCCATTTGTAATAGTGCCTTTTGTCTCTATGTGATAGTGGCCTGAAAAGTTGCATTCAGGATTTGACCCTATTTCTGCCACCTTTTGCTTCTCACCTGTCCTTAGCAACTACGAGTGCTTCTTCTGTCTTCCACCTAGGCCTACAAGATTTTTTTTTTTTTTCATTCTTCTCTAATCATGTCTCTGGTTTCAGTCCACAGTCTTTCTGGATAATGCTCAGTTGAGTTCATTAAAGAAAATCTATTCTTTATATGGATTTTAAATTCCTCAGGAATGTTATTAAAGTTTCCTTTTGTCAGTATGCTTCTCTGAGTGATCTTTCTCAGCTTTACTCAGATTTTTGATATTAAAGCTAAAGGTATCACATTTCATGTTGTAGTAGCAAGAATATCCAGACAAGACGGAGGTCCTGTTGGTAGGCGGTTCCGGCTTCGGAGAAGGTGAATTGAACCTTGTCCTGAACAGGGTTGCACTCCCTCCTAGGGATAAGGTCCGCAGCTTGGGAGTGCTCCTCGACCCGGAGCTTTCACTCGAAGCTCAGGTAACAGCAGCGGCGAGGAGCGCTTTCCTCCAGCTTCGGCTGATTCATCAGCTGCGCCCCTATCTGGAGTACGACAGCCTCGCAACAGTGACTCATGCACTGGTGACTTCCCGTCTTGACTTCTGTAACGCGCTCTACGTGGGGCTACCCTTGAAGACGGTCCGGATACTTCAATTGGTTCAAAATAGAGCTGCCAGGCTGCTGACGGGAACTGGACGTTATGCTCACATGACTCCAGTTCTCCGTCAGCTTCACTGGCTTCCCATTGAAGTCCAGGCCCAATTCAAGGTGTTGGTAATGACCTATAAAGCCCTAAACGGCTTGGGTCCTGGTTACCTGAAGGAGCGCTTACGTCCATATATGCCCAGCCGCCCCCTGAGATCAGCGGGAGAGGCCCTCCTCCGGGAGCCCTCAGTGAAGGAAATTAGGAGGGTGGCTACTCGGAGGAGGGCTTTCTCAGTGGTGGCGCCTAAGTTATGGAATGTGCTCCCCAGAGAGGTCCGCCTGGCGCCGTCGTTATTTGTTTTTCGGCACCAGGCGAAGACCTTTTTATTTAAGCGGCATTTTAAATGTTAATATTATTGAATTTTATTTGGCCAGGGTGGCTTATTTTATTTTACTGTATATATTTTAATTGTTATTGTTTTAATGTATTTTGTATTTTATTTGATGTTGTAAGCCGCCCCGAGGCCTCGGCAAGGGGCGGCATAGAAATGTTTTAATAAATAAATAAATAAATAAATAAATAAATAAATAAATAAATAAATAAATAAATAAAATATCAAGTCTCCTTCAGCTGCTTCCAGATACGTAGTCTATTTGATTTCTGTATTGGCCATCTGGTGATCCCCATATGCACAGTTGTTTGATTGGTTGCCTGAAAGATGTATTTTCGATAAACTGATGGTTGGCTTCACAGAAGTCAGTGTGTCAGTCTTCTGTTTCATTTCTGACCCTTAGGCCAAATTCTCCCATAACACTAGGTTCTACTTTGTTTCCTGCCTCTGCATTCCACACACCTAAGATTATCAGCATGTCTTGCTTTGGTGTGTCATCCATTTCCTCTTGGACACTTGCATGAAAGTTTTCGATTCCTTCTCGTTGAGCATCTGTTGATGATGCATAAACTTGAACAACGGCTACGTTGAAAGATTTTCTGAGACTGATTGCTATTATTCAGTTCAATTTTGCATTATAGCCTTTCATTCAAGAGTGAGATGCTAAAACTGAAATATTATTTTCTATCACCTGAAGACAAACATTCAGAGCTACATTTCTTCTAGTCATGTGATACAATAATGTCTATCCAAATTGGCCTCATTGACCATTTCACCTAGGTTATCTAAAATTATTCTCCAGTTAATATAAAAACTGTCATGTTTCTCTTTACTTTTGTATCTACCATCAAATAAAGTTGTTTATTTTTTCCTCTCGCTTAAGGTAGAAGCCATATTTAGGTAACCATTGCATTTTACATTTCTACAAACAAGGAATTTGACATTATAAATGGCTATCTGCTTTGTGCTTGCAGCTGATTTTGAAGAAGCAATAGCCAAAATATGATGATCACAGTGTTAGAGAATCAGAAACAAAGAAACTAGTAAAATAAAGTCGTGAGAATGGAAACAAATGTCATTAAAATTCTATGAAAAAATAACCATTATCCCTTCATTAAATGACCTATTGCCAGCATGAGCCTAAATGTTGAACATGTTCTTCCTGTCCCACTTCCTTTTCCTCTATAGCTTCCCAATTCTCTACAGCCCAAGTAGAAGCATGTTAAGATAAGCTCCAACATTTAAAAATAAGAATGCAATCCTGTGAGTTGCCCCCTTGTTAGACAGAAGTCTCCAAATTCAGAGGCTTCAGTGGGACCAATACCATGCCAGGCTACCGATGCAGAATGGGAGAGAGACGAAGGCGATTTACACTCCTCTGGGCTGTCTATACTCGAAGGAGGCCTCTGAGACTGCCTAAAGCAAGTGCTGCAGCTGGAAAGGCCACAGGATTTTTCACAGCCTGGGCTGGGCTCTGCTCTGCTCTTCCCTCACCTCCCTCCTTTCAGACATCTCTGAAGTAGTTCTGCAATCTTGGAAAGCAGCTGGAGTAGTCAATTCTGT
Organism: Varanus komodoensis; assembly: GCF_004798865.1. Taxonomy (NCBI): domain Eukaryota; kingdom Metazoa; phylum Chordata; class Lepidosauria; order Squamata; family Varanidae; genus Varanus; species Varanus komodoensis. The sequence goes on along the minus strand of NW_025336087.1, from coordinate 28,691,048 downwards.
CACAGCTATGGAGGATCAGATGCTGGAGCCCCCCTCCAACATTCTATGGTGTCTGTGGCTTCAAAGGGTGGGCTTTGCAGAATTCCATGATCCCTGGGATGCTCGCCTGAGAGCATAGGATTGCTCTCTAAATGTCCAACATTCACTCAAGGGAGCTTCTACCATGTGTTTCCCAAAAGAAGATGGCAAACTTCTTTTAAAACTGAAGAAACTTTCTGAAGTAGATGTTATGCATGGGGTTAAAAGCAGGGGTTAAAAAACACCCACTTATTTTTCAACCACCTTATATACTAGGTTAAAATATTACAGAATACCTTTCCCTGAGTTGTAGAGCACAGAAGACCCAGGTCTGTGTTTGTGATCCTACAGTCAAAACCCTTCCTGTGAACAATCAGGGCTGCTTCTTCAGAGGGCCCTGAATCAGCCTAGGGAAAAGAAAATAGGATTTGTGTGACAGAAATTAACAGATGTAGGGGATGAACAACAAACCATTGAATTCTGACTGCCAGAATTTCATTAGGGATTCTGAAGTGGCTGGTTTCTAAGCATCATGTATTGCTAAGTACTATGTTAAAAACAGCACCTGTGTGAAGGGCTAAGGTGCTGTATGCTGTAATTCTACTACTGGCTCCAACAATTTATAAGTGTAATTATATTTAAGTTTAATGCTTCACATTGGTATGTGTTATCTAAAAATAATCTTTTATCCAAAATAGACTATAGACTAATATTCTAAAACAGCACAAAAAGATGAAGAAAAAACCCTTCATATACTATTGGATTCACTTGGCAGAAATGCCAAAAATAGAGCCAAAAAATTTATCAGATGAAACTAAAATATCCTCTTCAATAACCAGAACAGAAAATTCAATTTAATTCAGCAAAAGGAAACGTGCAAATTTTTCATTCAAGGACTACAACTTGCAATAAATTAGCACACAAAGGGCGTGTGGTGGGTTCCGTTAACAAACATAGCAGCAGTTCCTGATTGTCAAAAAAATTCTGTCACTCAGTTGGGAAAGCAGTGGTTTATATACCTACAGAGAAATTTCTTTGGAGACTGCATGCTCTCCTGCTGCAGTGAATAGCAGTGCTGGATCAGATGAAATGTACATCTAGCCCAGCCTTTTGTTTCCCACAGTGGTCAACCAAGTGCCCATGGGAAGCACACAAGGAGGTAAAACCATTCCCCGGGTGCCACTGCTCTCTCACAATTGACACCCAGTGGCATATTAGCTATTATTACAGTATTTTGATTGCATAATTTCATTAATGTTATTACTAATATTTTATTGCAATGGCCACCCAGAGAGCATTATGCTAACGGACTACTTTTATGCAAATTTACTTAGCAGCAGCAGCAGCAGCAGGAGCTCTAGAACTAGTGGTTCCACAGAGCCATTACCCTTCAAACCACTGATAGACTTGTCCTCCATGTCTTGACTTTAAAGGCCAATTACGCTATTGGCAGGCACCACAGCTTGTAGCAAGGGGATGTCCCCAGCATTAAACTATGGACTGCTACTCATCTATCCCTCTGACTGAACCACTTTGTTCCTCACTGTCCATAAAGCAGTAGACAGTGGAAGACAATTTGCTTTATAAAATATTAACATTTTAAAGGCTGTCCACTATCTCCCTATCCTGCTTGGTGCACTTATTTAGAGCTGTGAACAGGAATATGACAATATTTTGAAAGCGGAAAGTCAGGTTACTTACCTGTAACTGTCATTCTTCGAGTGGTCATCTGTGCAGTCACACATAATGGGTACTGCGACTGGGTACTGTCGCAGTACTGTGCGAGAGCATGTTGCCGGCCAGAACACCCAAGCTGCAATGGTTTTTGGCGGGAACTCCGCACCCCTCCTCCCTGGTGCTATATAAGGCGGAGCACCCACCATTTTCCTCAGTCTCTGGAGTCTCTGGAGACCGGTAGATCGCCCCCTAGCGGAGCGTACCACTCATCAGAGAAGTCGATAGAAAGAAAGACTACTATCCCATCCCTCGACACTGAGTGGGGCTGGAGGGCAGGTTGTGTGACTGCACAGATGACCACTCGAAGAACAACAGTTACAGGTAAGTAACCTGACTTTCTTCTTTGTGGTCTCTGTGCATCACACATAATGGATGATTAACAAGCTTCACTCACCGGAGGTGGGTCGGTGTCGTCAGTGAAGGATAGATGATAGGACGGCCCGTCCAAAGGAGCAGTCCTGCCTGGCCCGGACATCAAACCTGTACTGTTTGGTAAAGGTACAGGGAGTTGCCATGTAGCCGCTTTACAGATATCCAGCAGTGGAATGCCCGACAAGAAGGCTGACAAGGCTGCCTTGGCCCTGTACAGGAAGGTCCATTTTCACCAGTTTATAAGCCAGTTCAATAGTCTGGACTATCCATTTTGATAGTCTCTGTGCAGAAAGAGGTGCACCTTTATCAGGGTCGGAGTATCTGACGAACAGGCATTTAGTCTTTCTGAAGCTTTCTGTACGTGACCGATAGAAAGCTAAGCATCGGCACACATCAAGGGAGTGAGGAGATTTCTCTATTGGTGTGGACGGGGATGGGAAGAATACTGGAAGCACAATGACCTGGTTGATGTGGAACAGTGTGGCCACCTTGGGAAGGAACGCTGGGTTGATACGGAGCACTACTTTCTCTTTATGGAAATTAAGATATGGTGGATCCATGCGGAGAGCAGATAGTTCACTTGCCCTTCTCGCTGAAGTTCTGGCGACCAAGAAGGCTACTTTCCAAGATAGCAGTCTCAGGTCTGTCATCGCGAGAGGTTCGAAGGGAGCTCTAGTGAGTGCATGGAGGACTACAGACAGACTCCAAGTTGGTACCAATGGTTGGATTGGAGGGTGGCGATTTTGCAGCCCCTTAAAGAATCGACGGATGAGTGCATGGGAGAACATGGATGAATCCAAAAGGGAACCATGGAAGTGTGATATAGCTGCAATATAGATTTAATTGATGTAGGTTTAAGTCCCAATTGATGTAGAGAAAGCAGAAAGTGGAGGATATTATCAATGGAAGCTAATTCTGGGGTAAAATGATTCACTTCTGCAAACGCAGTAAAGCATTTCCATTTTGCCTCATACGATTGGCGAGTGGACGGTCAAAGGGCGGATTGTAAGATAAAGTCGATCTCTCGCCGTGATGTAGCGTCGGAAGATAATCGGGCAGGTTCTCTCAGTACCGACTGACGTTCTGGTGTCAGGACCGAGGAGTTCTGTGGAAGCACGTTGGGGTCGACCGTGACAGCTAGTGCCGGAGCCACGTGGTAAGGTTGAGAGTATTGAGGTCGAGGTGAAGGATTGTCCCCTTCCCCTGCATAATCAGGTGAGGAATTCGTGGCAGACGACAGAACATGTGTCTTGACAGCCTGAGAGCGGTCGAGAACCAGGGCTGGTGAGGCCACCAAGGAGTAATGAGAATCAGGTGCGCCCAGTCCCGAGCAGCTTTCTCCAGAGTGCGAGTGATCAACGGGATTGGTGGATAGGTGTACAGGAATGAATTCGACCAACTCACCATTAATGCGTCCCCTAATGAGTTCGGACCCGTTCCCTCCCTGGAACAGTAGGTCATGCACTTCGAATTCGACGCTGTCGCGAACAGATCTACAGTCAGGGTACCCCACCGGGTAAAAAGGTCTCTGCACACTTGATCATCCAGTTCCCACTTGTGGGTCGACAACATCTTCCTGCTCAGGGTGTCTGCCTCCTGGTTGTGAATCCCCGCAAGATGGATTGCCGTTAGCGAAATCCCCCTGGGGATACACCAGTCCCAGATCTGCATGGATAGCTGAGCTAACGGTATCCATTTTGTACCGCCTTGTTTGTTCAGGTAAAATACGGTAACTGTGTTCTCAGAGGCTACCTGTACTGATCGGTTTTGAAGCATGGGTTTGAAAGATCGTAGTGCTTTGAACACTGCCAGTAGCTCGAGGAAGTTGATGTGATTTACTCTCTCATGTGCTTGCCAGATGCCTTGTGTTCGTAGGTTAGAGAAGTGTGCTCCCCATCCCATATGGGACACATCTGTGTGGAGCAAAATGGAAGGCTGTTGCTGGTGAAATGGGACGCCGACCGTGAGACTGTCAGGGTCCATCCACCAAGTTAGCGTCTGGCGAACTGAAGTGGGCAGAAGAAGAAGCCGTCTTGACGAATCGTGGAGGGGCTGAAAAGCCACACTGAACCACAGCTGAAGTGGCCGCATTCGTAGTCTGGTATTGGGAACTATGACGATTGTGGATGCCATATGGCCCAACAGTTTTTGTATGAGTAATGCCTGAACCCGTCCGCTTCTTTGGACCCGACAGGCTATTGAGCAAAGTCTGTCCATACGGGTTCATGGTAAATATGCCCGGGCTCGAACCGAATTAAGTTGTGCTCCTATAAACTCGATGACCTGTGAAGGAGTGAGACAGGATTTCTAGGTATTAATAAGGAGTCCCAAGTCTTCCAGAAGAGCGCATGTGGTGTGAACATCTGCCACATGTCAGTCCCGAGAAGAAGAGACTATAAGCCAATCGTCCAAATATGGATAAATTTGGAGTTCTCATTGGCAAAGGTGAGCACATATCGGAGCCATGCATTTTGTGAATACTCTAGGGGCTGTGGCAAGTCCGAAAGGAAGTACATTATATTAAAAAATGTCGGGACTGACTGTGAATCGGAGAAACCTTCTAAAAAATGGGTGGATGCCGATATGAAAATAGGCATCCTTTAAGTCAATAAACGCAAACCAATCATCTCTCTCTAGCAGGGGAGAATGTTTTGTAGGGTGGTCATACGGAATTTTCTAGTCATGATAAAGGTGTTGACACCTCTTAGATCAAGCATGGGGCATGAGCCACCATCTTTCTTCGGTACCGTGAAATATCTTGAGTAGAAACCGCAAAGTCCATCAGAGTGCAAAATTTGGCAGATTGCTCCATTCTGGAGTAATTGAGATACTTCTTCTCTAAGAATTTTTGATGATGCGGTGTATGAGATCGGTTCCGAAGGAGGAACAACATCAAACTCGATTCTGTACCCAAATTCAACTATGGAAAGGACCCATTTATCAGATGTGATGGTCTCCCAAAGAGGGAGTTGGCTTTGTAGCCGGCCCCCGTAGGGAGGGGGGAGGGGTGTAGAAGGAGAGAGAAGATGGGTTCGCAGTGTCCGTCAACGTTGCCTCTTATCAACAGGCTGGCGATGGTGGCCCTGTTGATATTGAGCAGCTGGTTGCAAAAGGTTTCGCTGTTGCCACTGAGGAAACTGTTGCTGGCGTGGCTGGTACCCATGGTATGGCTGATATCTATGGTATCTAGGTTGCTGCCACTTACGACGGTTCGAGCCGGGGATTTCCATTTTCCTGGCAGTGGCTCGAGCATTATAGATATGCTCGAGCTTGTGGTCCATCCGATCATGGAAGAGGCCCGAACCGTCAAATGGCATTCCCTCGATCCTTTTCTTAGTCTCTTCTGGGAAGTTGCACGAACGTAACCAGGCATGCCTCCGGAGAGCAACCAAGCCCACTAGGGCGTGAGAATCGCAGTCAACATGATGACAGGCTTGGTGAGCTGCTGTATCGCCAGCTGCATCGCTGCTCGAAAAAAAAACATGGCGAGATCACGTTATTGTTCTGGGATGGATGAGGTAATCGAGTCCAGTCGCTGCATTACTGATACCTCGCCATCGTTGCCTCGTAATTTGAAATTCTCAAGCCCAGTCCCATTGCTGTGTAAATTTGCCTCACCATGAGGTCAATTTTCCGCCCTTCTCTATCCTTGGGGGCTGAGTGCTCTCTATTGTCCCGCCCTTGATATGATTTGACAACAATCGAATTGGGCTTTGGATGTTGCAGAAGGAAGGGAATGTCCTGTTCTCTGAGCTTGTACATGGACTCGTACCTCCGCGAGGTCAACTGAGGTTGGTCGGGGAAGGTCCATGTCTCTTCCATAGCCTCCCACAAAGTCGTAATCAACGGAATGGTAATTGCCAATGACTGTTCTTTGCAGACAATGTCACAGAAGTTGTCCTTATTTGTGTTGGGTTGATGCTCAACCTCTATCTCCAAAGCTCTTGTCAGTCGGCCCATGAGCTCCCCAAAGGTAGTGTAGGACTCCTCTGGTGACCCAAGTCCCTGGGTGGAGATGACTGCTACCGGAGATGTAGAACAGTCATCAGAGTCCTCTGATTCGGAATCATATGGAGAGGGCGGACTAGAGGATGAATGCGCCGGAGAAGGAGGATGGCGGGAGTTCATCGGGGCCGAGGTAGATGGAGCCCTCTCTCTGGATTGTCGGGACCATCATCCCTAGGCATGTTACAGCCGAACGGAGGTGGCCCCCAGTATTGAGGCTGAGATGCCTCTGGTCCTTCACACGGCATCGGAATCCATGACCTAGTGGACTGTCCCGATGAACGCTGTTGTCTGTTGGGTTCGATCACCATAGTCCTCTTGGAAGCCTCAGGAGAGGATGGCATTGGGGTCAGTGAACGGGCCAGTTGGCATGGCAAGGACCTCGGGGGGGAATCACGAATCTCCCCGTCGGACATCAACCCGTGAACGACTGGTTCGGGTGGATGTAGCATAATCGGGTCCACAGGCTCAACCCTCTGTGGGGATCCCGGCGGTGTGACTTGCATCATTTCTCTCGGCGTCGGTGCTGAGGCTGTCGGGACCGAAGGTGCCGTCGGGACCAGTAAGACGGTCGGGTCCGAGTCCCTTCGCGGTTCCGGAGTGGATCTGCGCTTCTTAGTAGCCTTGCCCGAATTGTCCTTTTTGGCCTTTTTCAGGACCAACGGATCTCCATGAATGGAACGCTTCCGCTTCTCCTTTTGTTTGCGCAAGGAGTGGGAGGAGCGAGAGATCTCCTCGGAAGCCACTCCCCCGGATGGTCAAGGGGAGGTTACCATGGAAGGCCCAGCTCAACACAGATTGAGGGGCAAGCTCATTAGAGGCCTGCAAGGCTTGATCCTAGAGGATCTTTCTCAGCCTGTTCACTCGATTTTTCCTGGCCTGTTTGGTAAAGGCCAAGCAATGTCTGCCTTTATCTGTGCGATGCCCTTCTCCTAAACAAAGGAGGCAGAGCTCGTGAGGATCTGCCAGGGACATTTTAGCCCCACATTTCGAACACTTTCAAAACGCCGCACACTGACCCATCGCCGAAGGGATAGCAACGTAAAGAGAAGAAAGAGAAGAAATATACTATTTATATAAATATATATATATATAGAACAGAAAGAGGAAAGAATTAACTGGAAACAAGGAGAAGTAACTTGGATTCAACTGGGTAAGAAAAATGATTTAGAACAAGCAGATACGAGAAGACAAGGTAATGGCTCGAGGCAATGCGATTAGCGGTCGAAAGAAGACTGAGGAAAATGGCGGTGCTCCGCCTTATATAGCACCAGGGGGGAGGGGTGCGGAATTCCCGCCAAAAACCGTTGCAGCTTGGGTGTTCTGGCCGGCAACAGGCTCTGCACAGGTACAGTACCTGTACTGTACCTGTGCACAGAGCCTGTTGCACAGAGACCACGAAGAAGAACTACCCCTCTCTTACTTTATGGAGAAAAAGAAACTACACTGGATGGCAAGCAGGACAGGGAGGGTGGTAGTTTGGAAAGGTTCTCTGGTTCCTCTTAGTTACTGAAAAACAAGTGGTTTGCTGTTTGGTTTAAAGCTAAGTTAGGATATTAATGCTACTAACACACAAACTGAGTATTTTGCAATTTGAGAGTATTTTAAATATGTTACAGTTTATCATCACAGTAACATGCATCATTAGTGAAAGAAATTCACATTTTTGTTGCTGGTTCAAAACTGGTAGTTTGTGGTTTATAAGATATATTTATCACTCCCTACTTCAGTAGACTCACATAATGAAAACCTATTTACATAACAAATTAATTTCCATAAGTAAATGCTGTTTGCGTTGTGGAAAAAGGTAGACCACATCTGTAAAACTATATTCATAAGAGGATGCAGCTAAATTGCAAAGTACTATTTGAGAGTTACAATCCCATCGGTTTCAAATACAAGATTATACAAAACTCAAGCTCCTATTTCCCCATGTGACTATACCATGCCAGTACTCCACTGCTCTTTGACACCAACTGGACACCAAGATGACAAAAATGTATCAGATTTTGTGTGTTTAGGAGCAAATGATGCTAAATGAATACTCAATTCTCTCTGGCAACACATTCTAGAAATTCTATAAAGAGCATTTCCAGAAATAAACAACAATTGAAGTATATCTGAAAGGAGCCCTACAGCAGTATTTCTTTCAACTTACCATTGACTGTATTGTCCTTAGGTTAACCAGATGCATATCACAGGGCATGGATGAAACTAGTGGTGAAAAGGTGCTCAAAAGAGGTGGGACACCAGTGTCTGCAGAGGTAACCATTGGAATCACAGGATGATTTATGAAAGATGACGTTATGTGACTAAGCAGAGAAAGATAACTGACTGAAGCCTTTTCTTCTTCCTATCAAAAATACAAGGCAGTCGTGAACTATTTGCAGATTTGGTGTGCTGAACATATCTGCATCTATTTTTATTGATATATGAACCTGGGGGATAAAACTAATAGTCTATAAATCATTACCTGCACCCAGCTGTCATAATAATAGTCACAGATTTCTGGTGTGTGAAAACTAATAGAGATGTTAGTTAACCTTTCTCCCACTCTTTTTACTCTAGCGGCTTTCTGCCTTTTTCAACCATATAATGCTCATCTAAGAACAGAGAAGAGGAGAGATGCTGACTATACTTTAAAGTTAGCACGGATTCAAAAAATGCAGTGCCAATGTTTTGTCTGTTTGCTTTATTAACAAAAGGAGGCATAAGCACCAGCCAAAAGAAATTTTTGCACAATTGGGATGCACACAGTTTGACCTATTAGACCGTGCCCTGGTGCATGCATCACTTCTGCTTTTACTGTCTGTGTCTCTCTCACACATGTGCATATGAATTTTTGGATGCCTTGGCTCAACATGTTCAGGTGGATGCATGTGTGGGGAATATTCATACATCAACATGTAAAAATTAAATGCTTACTATATGCAAACTGCAAAAGACTAAGTATTAAGGATTTAGGAATGCTTAGCTGATCACTGGGAGCCTGAATGCAAACCACAAAGGAACATGTTCCCCACTGCAGTGGAGAGCCTTTGCATCCTTCTGTCAAGCTGGTCCCTGCTGAATGAGTACACCATATGCCCTCTGATCTCCCAAAATGAGGTACCATCTCATGATTTACTGGATTATGTGTTTTGGTTTTGTGTATTATTTAGCTAAGTGACCTAATACACCTCAGTCATGCCTGACAAGCATTGTAATTCCTATCACTTTAGACTTCACTGGCATCCCAATATAACACCATGCAACTGCATCATGGACCAGGGTAATGTTTAGCTTCATCATATCAGTTAAGGCTCTGGAAAATGAAGGCATTTCAATCAATATTGCTGGGATTGTACACTCATTTCTCAAGCTCACTGTGCAAATGTGTATATCCGTATGACTTTTCAATCAATAGCAGATAAATTCATGATGCAAAAATCCTTCTGGAGCATTTCACTTTCAGGAAGGCGAATGCATTATCCTCACTGCCAGCCAGCATTTCATTCCACCACTGATCAGTTGGAATAGAGGAAAATTGGCCTGTCACACTGTCACAGTTCCTTTCCCTGTCATTCTCCTCCCCCTTCCACAGGCAGAAGGGAGAATGAACCCATAAGGTCAAGTGCATAACAAAGGCTCCATGTGCTTCCCTAAATACAAAAGACTTGCAGTGACCTCACATTCCTACAACTTTTCAAGCTCCCAGCAGTCTGTAGCAGACCTTAGTTGCCATATTCCTTCTCCCCCACAAAGTTTAAGAATGAAACTGCCAAAATGAAATTCATGAGCCAATTTCACACTGCGCAATTTTGTCTGAACAAATCCTGGAAGCTTCCAGAATGCTGCAGAATCTGTATTTATGTGTGCCCTGTATAGCTTGCTTTTGCATTGCTTCACCTTTATGCCTCATAAAAGACATATATACACTGTGTATCCACAGGTGTCAGAACCACTACCACTTTAGGCATCTAACAAGTCCCTGGGCCGTGAAACTTATGCCAAACAATGTGTTTGTCTTTTAGGGATCTGTCTCTCTAGCATTTACAAACACAATGGAGTATAAGTTGAGATTACGTTTTGCTGAAGAAAATTATTGGTTCTATATTCACATTATTTTCTAGGAAGAGAGAAATGAACTTGCGAAACAAATAGTTTAACAAGATTAGGAATCATCTAAATGAGAAACAACTGAAAAATGTTTATGACATTCCACAGATACATGCAGTAAATTCAGCCTGCTTACCTGTAACTACTGTTCTTCAAGTGGTCATCTGTGCATTCATACATATGGGCTATGTGTCTACATGTTGCCTGCTGCAGAGATTTCCTAGCTACACTAGTTTTGGTGGAAGCCCCCATTCCTGCCGCCTGATATGTCTGTATAAACTCAGTGTGCTGCCATGTCCAGCCGATGTCCCTCTTTGTCAACCGGTGCTGAGTGTTCCCTTTGCAATTATCTCTGTGCTGACTTCACAATTACTGAATTGGGCTTGGGATGCTGTAGCAGGAATCAACTTCTCCTGGACATGGTACATCCCCTCAAGCCCTTTGGATCTCAGTGCCAGCTGTGCCATTGTCTTCGAGTTCTCCTTCACAGAATTTAGGAGGTTTGGAAGGAAGAGGATTGATGCACTGTATCCTCTGTCCAAATGACACTGAAGACCACATGTGCTGCTGTGTCTTCAGTGTGAGTGAAGCTGCCACCTGGAGAATTTGCTCAGAGAGGCATTCCGTGACCTGGGGAGGGGGTGAGTTCCAGCAACATGATGACCATATCCAGTGAGGAGATTGTCCAACTGAGTCAACTTGTGTGTTGGTGACATAGTCCTCTGGGAACAAAGGGTGTGTTCAGCCTTGATCAGGAGACATGGAGCAGACATGAGATACTGTTGCTGGTGCCCTGCTGCACCCCATCATGCCAACAACACAGAGTAGCCGGCCATTCCCAGCCTCCATGGAGTTTGCTCTCCTCTCAACCTGGCTGGCATCATTGTGGAGTTGGCAAGTATGCTCCCTGGTTCCAAACAGAGAGGGAAGACCACAAATGATCACACAGGCAGCAGCCAGACTGGGTGAAGGACTGTGCTGGGAAAAAAGACTTCACCATGCTGAGGAGGTGAGATGACTGTGGTGGGATGAGGTGAGGTAACTGCTGGTCCCTGCCCTGCTTTGGGAAGGGGAGGTGCAGAATGACCACTGTGGGGAGACTTCATATGGAGGGTAAGCTGGGGTACCTGGTGACAAGTCACAGATCTCACCCTCCGAAATTGACACTGCTGAGATTTGATTCATCAGCAGTACGGGCTGGTTCGGGTCAGCTCATGGCAGAATCACCCTTGGCATTGATAGGGAGTGGTGCACCTAAGGCCATTTGTTGTGCTTGGCCCTCTCCAACTCTGGCATCTTCTTGGCCTTTTTGGCCATTTTCTTGTCCCTATAAATACCCAGGAGTCCTGAGGTAAATGGGGTGGACGGTGTGGCTGGAAGAGCCTCTGCAATTGCAGGTGAAGTGTTGATGCTAAAATCTGGAATATGGTCAGGTGTTCCTACTCTGCAGGCCTGGCTGAGTTGGAGGGCTGGAGGTGATGTTCCAGAGTTCAGCCTGCAGTCTGCTTGCTGTGATCTTCCAGGCCTGTTCTGTGAACACCAGGTAATATGCAGAAGCCTCCACAAGGTGCTCCTCTCCCAGGCAGAAAGAGCAGAGTGAATGTCCATCTCTTGGGGACAACATGCTGCTGCAACAAATGTACTTCTGATATGGGGCCTTGAGAGCCATCAGGGAAGAAAAGGAGCAGAAAGGATATGAGAGTGTCAGGGATGGAAGGTGAGATAGAAGATGACAGACAAGGGGTTTTTAAGTTTTGAAGATTTTTTAATCAGGGTAGGTTTAGGTAAAAAAGGTAAGGGACAAGAATTAGAGTTGAATTAGGAGCAAAGAATAAAAAGAGCATGAGTTAGGGGAAAGCAACAACTAGCAGCAGAGGAATGACTTGAGGCACCCACCATGGTGGTTAGAAAGGAACTGAAGAAGTATGTGGCAACCACTTCCAGAAACACCAGGGGTGGGAGGGGAAGGGCTCCTATCAAAACAAGTCTAGCTAGGAAATCTTCCTGACAACAAGTCTTGTGCAGGTGCAGAGTCCATATGTTGAATGCACAGAGACCACAAATAAGAACTTGCATGAACCTAAATATGCATACTGAAAGATTACTGCATCAAGATATATCGATAATCCTAACTTATACTTATGTGATACATATATACTTTTGAGGCAAATAGTCCACACTAAAGTGATTGTTAATAGCAGAATATGAATATTTGTAACACTTGTCCTACCGTATCTACTCTATTTCTTTTTTCCAAAAGAATTCGGAATAGATTAGCTGTGATTTTGTTATCTTGAACACCTTGTCCTAAGCCTCGATTGTCATCCTGCATAAGTCGACGATCCATGATGACTTCTAATTGTCCTGAAAAACAAAACAAACAAACAAAAAACAAGACAAAAAAAGAAAAAAGGACTTATTTTGACTTTACTAACATGCATAAATACCTGAATCACGTCAGTTGAAAAAGATACAAAACATGCTGTATCTTTCACACACATGAAAGATAGTAAATGTTAACCAGTATGCAAGAGGTGTTTTTTTCATAATAACACAAAAACTATGGTTATAATACTTATAGTAAAAAAATGTACAATGTGGAATACTTTGGGCTTCTCTAACCGAAAATATTTATAAAAGACTATCAAACTGACAGGCCAAGATGCTCATACTTCTGATTATGCTACTTCCCCCTCTGCTGCTTTAGTAAACACCATAACTACTTAGAGACCCTTGATCGGCCTATGAGGATACCATGGAATTAGTGTGCGACATGTGATCAGCATAATCTGGTCTATTTTCAACACAGAAACCTTCCTACAGTTACTTACCACTTTTTAAGCTCGCAACTCCAAGAGACTGAGCAGAGTGAAGAGACAAACGAATCTTGCTATCCTGGACATAAGCCACTGTAGTCATTGGATAAATATTTGCTTGAAGAGGCAATTTGCTCATTGTCTGTCTGGGCTGAATCTACATTTTCAAGAGTGATTCCAGTGAACTTCATTGACAATTCAGATAAGACAAATAGGAAATTGCTTTTGCTACAAGGAAACAATGACAACTGGGAATTCTATACTTCGTTCTACAGATGGCAAAACCAAATGACCCATCCCAAAATTAGAAGACTACCGGCTGAGTCATGTTTTGATTAATGGGAGACAAATACTTTCACACACTCAATACTCACAAGAGACAAAACTCAAATTACTTTCTAGGTGTGAACAAAATTACTGTTAAAACATTTCATGAAAACACAACATCTCTGTGAAGTATACTAACTATGAAAGAACAGCATTCCTTTATTTGGAAAGATAATATGACTGGGCTTGTCTTTAAAATATATTGTATTAAAAATGCAGGAAAAACAAAACCTTTGTCCCTTACATATTAAACATTAAGAATGTGAAAAAAGGATAATATGATCTTTCTGATTTAGCCATTTTTCTTGCTGTTGAGCATATGCGTGCTTTAAAACTATTCATGAAGCTTGCCCCATTTGTATTTATTTCACTAATATCATGTTATTAATGATGGTTGGAAACTGATTATTTTTACCAAGACTTGGGAAAAAACCCCCATGTGTCTGCCCTCATCACATGAAAGCTAACAATGTAAGTATAAAATATGGTGTTAATAAATTGTAACAAAAAGCTCTAAGCACTTTATATAAAATCTAAAATAATAAAAACCATCTACATTTGTCTAAATGACATCACTGTAAGCACCAGGCAAGCTTTCCTTTCAAAATAACCTTGTTTTTAAACACTTTTTGGCAGAAGGGGAGGTGCAGGACACTAGGGATGGGGCAGTGTCCCCAGACCTCTCAAACTATCCAGACTGATATACACTTTAAGATGACACTCAGTGACTGAGAAAATTAGTGCAGGAGGAAATGATCAAGCAGCAGGGTTTACATATAATTAACTAACTTTTCTGCATGTGTCCATAAATCTTCTAGTATATTATCTTCAAGAGCTTGCAACCAGCTTTCTGAAAAAATAGGGAACTTGCCTGGATGAAGCTTCTTCATTCTACAAAGGCCATTGGGACAAAGCAAACCCAACGTAATGCTGATTAGTAACTCCCTTCTTGGGGGAATGGGAAGCCAGGATGGTACATTATGGGAAGGAAGGACGGATGGACGGCCAGCCGGAAGGAAAGAAAAGGGATCTAGATTTCATTGTAGTGAGAAGGGGCCCACTGCAATTAACATGGCTTAGTCAAGTTAGCTAGTCATAAATTAGTCAAGATTAGCTTAAGTCCTATTGATTTCAATGAGTCTAATAGACAAGATTTTAGTCCAACCAGAGGTAAGAAGACAGGTATAGAAAACTGCTGTCATCATTCTGAGAGAGCAAGAAAAAGAACATCACTTCCATCATATATTAATAAAGTGAACTGAATGAAGAAAGTAACACCAAAAGAAGGAATGAAGCATGTGGGTTGGATGAAGAGACAAAAATAGTTAGGTATTTTTAAGTCTAGCCCAAGTGACCCAAAATAACAGAATGTGTGAAGTTCAGTGCTGTGTTTCTCTCCTATCCTTCCCTCTGTAGCTCTCTGTGGCCTCTGAAAAGCTTCTCCAGAGGTTATGGGGAGCCTTCAGAATATTATGAACTATGTCTCATTGGGGTGCATTGGGATGGAGGGAACTGCCAAGGCCAGCCAGTTGTGCAAGATTCCTCCACCTGATTTGGGGTGTTTTCCACAACTGCCAAGGCCAGCCAATTGTGCAACATTCCTCCATCTGATCTGGGGTGTTTTCCATCTCCAGCTGCATAATTCACAACCTCTATCCCCTCCCTAGAACAGGGTTTTTGGGACTGGGGTGGGGGTATATTGGTGACTGCTAAGGAAAAGGAAGGAAGGGAAACAACTATTGCATAAGCTGCCTCCTGTTTTTATTTTGACAGATAACATATTTTCTTCTTAACCTATGCAAAGAATGGACTGACCCAAACATAAACAGACTCCTAAACTTAGAACATCAACAACTACATTTTTACTTGACAATTACCTGGTATCCATTGAGGTCAGTGTAAAATCTGTTGTGGGTTGCTACATCAGATGAAATTCTCATTGCAATCTCACGATTGTATTCTCCCCTAATGTCCACAATATTGGATATTTCAAGGGACTGGCCTTCCACCCCTAAGTATAAAAGAGATTTCGTGATTTCTCAAAACTAACTTGACAAACTCATGACCTCATTCAGCAATCAGCTTGTCAAGTGTCTGTGAATTCTGCAGCTCAACTGGGATCACAAAATGAAGAGTATTCACATCCCTATATAGATAAATAACCCCAACCCTAACCCTGTTCCTCTACCCAAGTGCTAAGCTCAGCATAAGGCCAAAAGACCATAACTGGAAACAGATATATTTTAACTAATTCCACTCCTCCTGCTCTCCTCTGATTCCCAAAAGCAATAGCCTTACTTTGATCTGGAATAGAGCTAGCTTACAACTAGCTTTTATGTCACCTACAGCAATGCAGCAATTCTGCACTAACAGAGTTAGTATCACTTCTTCATACTTTCAAACTTCTGCTGAAATCAACAGGAGTATTATGTCTCAAAATATAGTTAATAAAATTTGCAATAACTGAAATAATAGCCTTCAAGATGACCTCTGACTCATAAGAGAAAGCACACTTTTATGTAGAAATATGTTTTTATTTACTCACTTAAGAGTTTATAGAGTCTTAAACGTAAAAACCAGCACATTATATTGAGTTGATGAACAAAACCAGAAGTCAGTCAAAATATCATCGTCTGAGTTGGTTGTTCAAAGTGGTTAAAAATTTGGCCACTATGATTCACACCCAGTGAAGTTTACAAACATATGTCAAAGATAGCCCTGCATACAGTGTATAACAATAGTCTAGCCTGAGTAAATCTGGGAGATTAAAATACGGTAGAGAGCCTTCTGACTATGGGGTGGCATACAAATGAGAGAGAGAAAGAGAGAGCGAGAGAGCGAGATTAAAAGACTGATTTCCAACATCTCCCACTGTATTGCTAACTTTGATCTTTATAAGGGACAGTCAGCTACATGCATGCGCACCACAAGAGAGCAACTGACTTCAAATTCTTAAAAAATGGGACCCAGTTTTACAAATATATTTGCGAATGTTACCTTACCATGAACCTTGTAAAGTCGTACTGTGTGAGTCAAATGATGGAAAAAAGTAGTAACTTCAGAAAAAATCCTTCCATGCGTAACTCGTATAACAGGTGGATCAGTAAAAACATAGGGCTGCCCAAAGACAAACCAAAAAATACATTTGTATTTCTCATCTCTACAGTTATGGTCGTGCTTGAAGGGAAGGTGCTATCATCACCTCCCTTCAGCTAAGCACCAAAAAGGTAGGGAAAAGGGAAGCATGAAGTCCACACTTCCTTTTTCACTGCCTCTGTGAAATGCATGAAACATCTCTTGTGAAAGTACTTTATAGGAGGGAGTATTTAACGTAAAAGCCTTCTGGAGCAGAACAAAGGACAATCTTGTCCAGCATTCACTTGTCTGCAGTGGCCAACCACAAACAAGACATAGCAACATTCCCCTCCCACCAATGAATCCTTCAGTGGCCTTCAATCCTGCAGGGAGTTTATACTCATCATGATCACAGGAAGCCCTTCATTGCCTTATGTTCTATGTAGTTATCTGATCCCCTTTTAAAGCCATTTAAGTTTGAGGAAGTAAAGACGTCAAACAGCAAATGCTGATAATTACAAGAACTGGCCCAACTCTTATTCAATGAACAGTTTTCAGCTGACTTTGGATTGTTCAGGTTTTTTACTTTTTGTGGCTGAAATATTATTTTATGAAGTTTAGGAAAAAAAAATAGATTTCAAGAACACCAAAAAGCTGGAAGACTGACACTATCACACAGATTGTTTAGTATATCCTGGCTCAGATAATACTCTTACTTTCTATTCTTTATATAAAGTGATGTTTAGAGATTATTTTAGCAGAAGGTTAAAAAAAGTAAAACACTTTCCAAAATGTCTGATATTTGTAGACATATTTTTTTTCTTCTTTAAAAAGGCATATTCTACTGTCCATTCAAAAATTTATGGGGCTGGATCCAGCATTGGCCTTCCATAAGGACTTACTCCTTTCATGGAGGGGACTGTAACCCAGCAAATCCCACTTAATTGATATAAGACAACAGGCTGCAAGACATACCACCTTCATAAAGAGCTCCACACATCATCATCAGATCCTCTCCTTGCAAGTGCGGGACAGCCCAACTAATATTGTCCCTCAGCCACTGCTGTACTTTTCCTCCATATCAGATAGGGACCACTTTTCTCACATGAATCTCTTCCACTAGGCTGATAGCAGCCCTTCTGTGAGCAAAAGCAGCTTCCCACTAGCTGAAGGACACCTTGAACCAATGTATCTGCACTCAATGTATCTATTACTCTTTGGCTCGCCTCAAGTGCAAGACCACATAATATAATATTACCTTAGCTTCTCCATCTGGTAAGAAGAGATAAGCTCCACTCTTATCTCTATTACTTGTAGTTCCATACCAAACAAACTCCAACTTTACACGATGATTTTTACTATCTTCTTTTGTATTTATTTTCTATGGGAAAAAACAATGAATGAGACCGATACTTCCTAATGTGATTCAATGTCAAAATATTTTCAAATGGTTGGGATACTTACCTCTACTAGTCCAGAATTTCCAGAGAACCAGATTTTCATATAAGAATTTTCTAACATGATCTCATCCAAAGCATTCTGTATCTCTTTAATGTTGAAAATTCTGTATGGCTTGTCCAATTTAGCTTTATCATTATGATAGAGATTATAATCAGCCAATACTGTTTCTGAACTCAGCCCTTCCAACAGCTGATAAACTCCGAAACCCAAAGGTGGCAGATGAGTCAAGAAAGAGATCTGTTGGACAATAATAAAAAAGAAAATGCTATCTTTCTAATATCAAGATTTATATCCAAGTATAAACACAATTATTTGGCTCTCAAAAGGATCACTTATATTAAGATTCCAATTTCACAATGCTAGAAACTATTTCTTATTCAAAACTAACACCAATGTTGGGAATGAATATGTGAAAATAATGCTGTTTAAACGCACTCTCACATTAGCAGCATTCTTTTCAGTTTATTGCATCTATGGCTTTCCCAAGAATATTAACTGCAATTGTGATATTTCAAATAGATTGCCTTTTGCCATAAAAGTCACTATATTGCTCATTTTCATTTTTCTCTATTATAAGTAGAAGGGTTTGATTAAGTTTGATTAAGTTTGATCAACTTATCTGAAAAAAGAAGTGAATCAAACCCAAAATATTTGGGATGTGCAAACCATGCTAGTTTAATGCTTTCATGCCTTTTATCACAACCAGGTTTGAAGAATGCTGAACTCATTGCAAACATTTTCTTTATGACAGGTTCACAGAGCAGGAGCAAAATGCGTACCAGCTCCTTTTGGGTGAACACCCAAATGTCATCAGCTATGCTCATTTTGTTTAATTGTTTATGCGATTAGAAATCAAGGGTGCAATCTAGATAGCCATAGACCAGGTCAGAATCCCAGCTCTGACCTCAGAAATGAGTTAAAAGGACTGAGCTGAGACTCCAACAATGGATGGCCCTCTTGACACCCTCAGTGTGGTTCTTTCTGTGCTGGCTGCAGCTCTGAAGTTGCAAGCAGAACTTCAGAGCTGGGGCAGGGACAGTTCGGCAGGTGGGGAGAAGAGGAGCAAGACTCTGCTGGGTTACAAGGAATCCTGGCAGTGCCTCAGCCCCTCAGCCTCATGTCAAGCAGGCAGATAAGGACAGCTGAATCAGCCATTTGAAGAAAGGAAGTATTCCCTCCCTCTGTGCTCCTCTCAAATTTGACTGGAGGTCTGCTATCCTCCAAGTTCAGAGGAGGGCTGGATGGTGCCCTCATACTTCAAGCAAAGGCCCGGAAAAGAAATCAGGAATAAAATCATTTTCACATGTTCAAACAACATAGTTTTATCCTTTTTGTAATTCTGCTGACATTTAACAGTTGCTGAATTAATATTTATACTTTGCAATATTATTATCTTATTTTAGGGAAATAATTTAAGATCCTATGAGGGTTTTATAAGAGGTTTGTGTATCTTTAAAGTCTCATAAGGAGAACTGAAGTTTATTTCTGTTCCTAGCTCAGTATTCCATTTATAAAAGTTTAAAATATTCTGGAAGACCTGTCTGCATGTCACAGTAAGCAAGAATTCTAAAGAACTCAGGCTTATCATGAATATAACCTTGTGACACTCAATTGCTCCTGCTTGGCTTCTCCTGCAAGCAGGAGCTGCTCAATAAAACTGTGGACTTTCCATTTGTAGTTTGTGCATTCTGACATGTGAATCATCAGGTATGCTTGAGTTCGTCGTATGCCAGAGTTCCTAGTATATACAGCATGATACAAATGAAAGTTCCACAGTTTGTTGAGCCACTCTGGCATGCGGGAGGAACCAAGTGGCAGGGCCTGGCAGAATACACCAGCATGCTGGCTTACTGTGATATGGCAATCAGACCATTTTCTATCTTGATTGTAAACTGATGGGTAAGTTCTAATTTTCTTTCTTTTGCAGTTCATCTTAGCTTATGGATTCTAATCTTCTACTACTTTCCAAAAGAAAAAAAACCCCCAAACAAATGTATTAACATGCTAGTTCAATAAACGCTCACAAATAGAATGTAAAGAGCTTGCCTGGTATGCCTCATATGATATTTTAGCAGTTCCATCCCAGACAGCACTAAGCTGGACAACAACAGGTCTTCCAGAAGGTGATAGTACTTTAACTCTTGGTGTATTCACATAGACTGAAACCACTGATGAACGTTCTTGTTCTGTAGGATTATAAATTAAAAGGTACCTGCAAGAAACGTTGCCAATTTTTACAAAAGCAAATAAATTTGATGACAAATTTCTGTTTCACCTAAAATAAATTACATGGGTAGAATACAATCTAAGGCATGTACATTCTGAGAATATATTGAAAACAAGGAGAAGTGTGTGTTTATTATGTTGCATTCTTCAAGATATGCAGGTTTCCTGTATGTTGGGGGAAGTATGTACTGTAAAGAATTTAATGACCATCTTTATAACAAGACAACTCTAGCTATTCATTTACCATTTTGCATCATTGGGTTGAATCCAGATGAACTTCCTTCATCCAAGGAAGCTCCTCCAGATCCAACCTATTCATTCTGTATAACCTATAAGCTAATGGTGAGAATTGTCCTAGCAAGCAAAAAAAGAAAAAAAAAACACCACAACTTCTAGCTGACTGCAGTATCTAGACAGATGTTCTCTCCTAAAACACAGAGCATTAATAGGCACTAACACTGAAACTACATGCTAAAATACAGTCACTCACATTAGAAAAAAATTGCTATGAAAAAGGCAAAGCACAGAGTTTAGCAGTTTCTGCTCTTACCTGCTATCATACCACAACACAGGTTTTAAGTTATTAAATTACTTTGTTAATGCTTATACAAACTAGAAAGTAAATTGCTTAGTAAGTATACTGCCACAGTATGTGAATACTACCTTGGAAGCTGCTCCATCTGAAACCTCATGGACATTTACCATGATCCTTCCTACAGAAAGGATCTCAGAAGGGAGAGATGCATGTAGCACCACCTCAGAGCCTACTGCTGCTGGACTTCCCCTTCCCACAACTAGGCCTTCTATCACCAGCTTGATATGCCAAGGATTCTGATCACTTGTTCTTTCCAAAATATTGTTTATTGTGATCTCATACATCATTACTGATATTACTTGCCAGCCACCTTAGATGGATTTGCAACTTGAAAGGAATGGTACAAATAATGGCAAAAATGACATTTATACAAAGAAATATGATATTCTATTAGGCGAGAAGTTAAAAGCAAGATCAGCTTAGTCTACATTTTAATCATGTTTTTGTATAAAATCACCTGCTTTTAGCATCAACCTGGGATACCATGAGAAAAAAATGTACTGTTAACTATTCAAATAGCCCTAATGTTTGGAGTTACACCACAGGAATAGTGAAGAGAAGTACATGTTCACTGGGACAACTACTAGTGAAACTTGAGCATCAAAAAGCACAATGATAGGTGATGGATGGGCACCACCCAGCATTTTATCTCACCACTACAACTTCCCCGTTTCCCAGCTTTTGCTTCCTTGGATTAATAAATGTGACCTGATCTTAATCACCAAGATAATATAAAAGGCCAGTATAGAAATCTTGACCTCAAGAAAAGTGTCCATAAAAGCCTTCTATTTCAAGGGAGTACAGAAGGTGGCTCCTGATCTACTACCAGATCGCTAAGTGTTCTGCAGTAGACGAGCAAGGATTTCTAATGCCAAATTGTTTAGCAACCTACCAGTCTACCACTCACAACTACCTCAATTTAAACTACTAAAATGGAGAAAGCCTGGGTTACTAAGAATAGATTTTTGTACGACAGGGCTTTGAGCCCCATTCCTTTCTGATACTCTATGCAAAGTCAATTCTCAATTTTAGAGTGCTCTAATTTCATCTCTTTTGCACATGGTTCTGGTTAGCAGTTCTCAGGGTCCTGTAAGTCTAATGTATCCCCACGCTTACTTTACACAGCCACAGATAATGAGGCACATTTCATGCACTACAATAGCTCATAGTTGATCTTATCTATGTGTTTGATTAAAATTAATTATGATACCAATCTTTTGAAGGGAAAAGATATGTAAGTCTTATATAATTTTCTACATGTTGTTGCTATGCAGTATAAATTAGCTTCCTATATACAAACTGCATACAAATAAGTGTGCACACATTATGAACATCTTTAGTATTAAGATACATTATTATAATTTATGCACTTACATATGGCTATCGAAGTTCACAGTTATGCACAAAGAATGATAGGAGAGATCCCTACCCCAAGGCACTTAAAATCTAATGAGTATATAGAAGGAAATTTAAGTTCTGGAAAAGTTTCAGGATAAAAACTTCAGCTCATGGCATAACTCAATTATAGCTATCAAGATGCATCTTTCAAGAGTGTCACTTTAAACCCAACACAGATGCAAAGAGAAGCTGAAAATGTCCACCTCATCCAAATTAGAATTGTTTAGTCTCTGCTGCCAAGAAGGTCCCTATGCTAATACTGCATCAGCAGCATTACCCAAATCGAGAAAAGGTGACAGTTTCATATCACATGAAACAAAGAGAGAGCACAAGACAGGCATAACAATGTCATATCCAAACCCATTCTCTGATGGAAGGGCAGGAAAAAGGTCAGAGAAGAGATGACTGACAACTCTTGGCCCAAGTAAAAGTCGAGGTCAACCACAATTAAGTATGTAGTGCACGAAGATTGTCTGAGGAAGAGCGGGAAGGAACGGTGAAAGTAGAAGCAAAAAGAAACCCAGCAAGTAAAGGGGCCTTATATTTTAAATTAGCCAAAAATAAGTTTGCAATTTGGGTAAGCTGTAAAACGCATTTCAGGAGTGTCCAGTGGTTTCAGAAACACAACTGTATGTGCATATGCCTCAACTAATAGTATTTATCATACTGCTTTCAAGCAATGCAGTATTTCATCAGAAGCTGCTGCATACTGAGTCAGACCACTGTTCCTAGCCCAATACTCTTGACACTGACTGGCAGAGACTCTAGGGTCCTAGCCCTGGTTGGAGTTACCATTCTATCACTTAAACTTTATGCTACCTATAGCATAACTGAGATTTAAAGTACTTGAGATACCACACTGACAAAATGACTCTACTGCACCCACCCATTTGGAAGACAACGGCTAGATATAACCCCCACCCACAAAAACAAGCATGGAGGCAGGTTTACTGAGGGACGTTTTGGTACTATCTGAAGGTTCATGCTAGGCTCAAGACAAGAACTTTGAGAAACGGAACAACTACCTCTTTTTCAGAGGCAATCAACAGCTGTGTTGCTCTCACCATTCAGAGCACTTCTGTGTGGCATTGCCTCAGGGTCTACAGCTGGAACTGATTTCTTCTTTCAAAAATTTAAAATTGCTGTCTTGTTTCAATCAGTCAGAAAGACCCTGAAGAAAAAAATTTCCGGTCAGAACATTTTCACCTCAGAATTAGTAGTGAGGCTTGGCCTATTCCATCATTAAAGTGCTCTCCAAAATGCCAATTTCCTCCTAGCGCCATTTTCACAGCCCCTCTACTGTTCCTTGAAAAAGAATCTAGCCTGATTTGTAACTAGGGAGAAGACTCGGTAAAGTTTTTCACTCACATAAAATATTACTGCCCTTTATGAAGTCTCTGGGACATTAACAGCAGGCGCAAACAGGGACTGACAAGGCCATAAAGAATGGATGAAACATCTGTATTGATTATCTGCACACAATGTAAGAGAACCAGTATTTTCAAAAAATGCCCTAAGACAGCTGCAGACAACTGCAAAAGTATTACCCCTTTACAAGGAAAATACTTATCTCTAAGTAATAATATACTTTCATAAAGAATTCATATAGATCTGTTGGGACACTGTTTCATAAAAGTTGAAACCACAAAAATGAAATTGCATCAGATTTGTACTGATACATGTAAATTTAATGCAGCCTCCCCCACCCCGCAAAAATAAAGCATATTATCTTCCAGCGTTCTGAATATGCAACTGGTTGATAGTTAAATTTCTTAAATTAGAAAGAAAACACTTTCTGAGATCATTAAGATTCAAAGGTGCTGTAAAATTTTCATTTTTAAAAAATGGGGAAGAGGAGTGCCTAACTTTGAGGCTGCTAACTGAAAAAATCCAATAGTTAATGTTGATTAATATGCTTTTGTTATTTTTACCATATTATAATTGTTCCATCATGTTTTATGGTATTACCTTTTGTATGCTACCTTAGGAATGTATTCTCCATTTATCATTCAAACTGACAAATAAATAAATGATAATTTACTACATTTTGGATTTACTGTAAAGCAGTGGTGTGAAAAGCCATTTCTGGTGGTTCACCAGACCACTGCCCCCAATCTTCTGCTGCCACCACTAACATAAAAATGCATTGACATTGTCTGGCTTTTCCTGGGTTATCAACAAAATCTTTTCTTTGCCTCATGTAATCTCACTAAATCCTGAAGCATATTTTGCCCTCCCAACCCTAAGCTTTGATACTCTGCTCCACAATTTACTCCTAGCCCATTCCAGATTGATTCAAGTACTTAATTTTGTGTCTCATCTGACCAATGCACACATCTATAATTCCAGAAAATGCAAAACTCGCAATGCTGTGCCTCTTGTCAACAGAGGTACGTGCAAATCCAGTAAATTTCTTGGCTGATTTGAAAACTCCCAAGAAAATCAATATACTGCGCAATGGTAGAGAAGCAGATTTCACAAAGCACTACAAAAAAGTGTTTTATTTACATTAAAATGTATACAAGACAAGTGATTCAATCATCCAAAGGAAAAAAGTCTTTACTGTTCTCAAATTCCTCTAGTTATAAAACCAAACACTTTCTGTAAAATGCATCAAAGTAAGTATTTCAATGCAAATATGCATCAAAAAGTGACAGCATTTGAAAAATAAAGACACATTTTCAGACAATTTTATTTCTGTTGATACCTGAAGCAAATGCTAACCAGGCAAAAGTTACATTTGTTCTTGCACTTGCTGATGGTTACTTTTCTTTAGTCTTTTTCCATCAAATAAAATGGAGGCACGTGCCTGAATGAGCGAGCAGGAGAGCGCAAGCATGTGCCCTCCTTCTGCGGTGGCCCCTGTTGCAGGTGCCTCAGTCAGCCCAAGCAGCACTGCTGGTGGTGGTGGCCCACTCCAAGTTTGGCTGGTGACTCCAGCTCACCCCAGCCAGCCCAGGAGAAGTCCCCTGCCCAGCTGCAATGTGTGGCCGTACTGAAGAGCAGCAATGGGAGGCCGGCACTGTCTGTCAACCCACTCCCCTTTCTTCTGAAATCTCTGGGCCCCAAATTCCTGCTTACAACCACAAGACAAACACAGAGCCTGAGCGTTCAGTTTCCACACATACCTCACCACCTCACACACCCTGCTAAACTGCCCATTCTCTATATTCTAAAACAGGTTGTCTTGCTGCTCTTGTCCCTGGTTATCTTTTTCTATCATTTATTATGGTTGAACAACTGAAGGTAACTCAATAATAGTATGGAGGTGGTGATAACAGAACTACGCATTTATAAAGATATGCTTAGTGAGTGTCATTGCCTTAAAATGATTAACAAAAAAACATGGAGAAAAATTAACAGCAAAATAAGTGACTGTCTCTACAACTGGACATTTAGCCCAGAGAACAAATTAAAAATACGTGCTGATAAAGCAATAGGCCAAATCCTTTACTCCTCTATAGAAGTTTTCATGAACTGTAGCATTCAGCAAGTTTTGAAATACAGAGAGAAGAGCTCTCTTTTTCTGTGTATATGACTAAATACTCTTTATATGATATTGATAATACAGCAGCAGAGGAGACACAATGCAACGAACATCATGATTGATCTGGTGTTCCTTTAGTCACCTGTTGTAGTATGCTGAATTCAAACAAATCAATGGATTACAGCAAATGCTTCCCTATGTAATCTAATATACGAATGACTAATAAACAGCAGGATGCACAGGATCATTCATCCCTAACATGTAAAATGCAAAAACCCAGGAATGCAAGGTGGGAAGAAGAAGATTCCCTCCGTTCTTACAGCAGCATCATTATGACTTGGTGGGGAGGCATTCAGTGGGTGGAGAGAGGAAAAGCATGACTCAAGTGGGAAACGCGGGAACTCAGTGGTGCCTCTGTCCCTCTCCCTTGCAAGCAGACATAAAACAACCAGACAGCCATTTAGAAGGGTGAAAAATGCCTCAAGGTAATCCTCATCTCTGTGCACTTTTCACCCTCCACTGGGTACCAGTAATCCCCTGAGTTCAGAGGGTTATCGGCAGGCATGTTGGGTGGCACCCTAAAGCTATAAATGTATATATGCATATTTAAATATACATGTGCATAAAGATATGTATAAATAAAGGATTTTTTTTACTGTGAAGATTACTTGTTCTGCTAAACTGCTGTCTTATTGCCGAAAACCTATCGCTTAAAAGCAATTTACAAATGACTGTCTCGAAGATTCCAGATAATATATGAGAAAACTACAAATAGTAGAAATGGCAATGCACCAAAATTTGGTTAATTTTCAAGTTATGTTAGGAATCTCTTGGCAATCTGAAAGGCAGAACAAAATACTGGCAAACCCACTGATGATAATGAGATGGACAAATATATCAAATATTCCCCATTATATAGCACCTCCCAAAAACATCACAATATGAATGTCAGCAAAATATATAAAAACAGAAATATGAGCACTGAAGCATGAAAATAAATGATCTATCAGGTAAATTCAACAGAAAAGATGTTTTGTGGAAAAACAAAAAATTAATAAAAGAATAACTAACTGCAAACAACTCTGGATGTACCAACAAAGAGAACATCAGAACATCATTAAAGTATAGGTAGTTTAGATCTCTGTCCTCCTTCTCCTGAAGAATTTGCATAGAATAGAAAGTTTCCTATTCTCTTGTGTCTAGACCCCCATTTATCTAACATACCCTAGCAATCAAAAGCTTGAATTATGAGATAGAAGTTCTTGGCTCCAATCTCAGGTCAACCATGAATGCACTGGAAATGCACTGGAAAGCCATAAACAAGTCATTTTGTCTCTGCCCCTCTATTTGTCTCTGTCCTCTATCAGCAGTAGAGGACTTATACAGTTATGCTAACCTGTAAAAGTGTTTTAGGAATTCTTGAGAAAATGTATACAAAGCACTTTCAGCAATACATTTACATCATATTATTAAATTTTGCTGAAGCAACTATATATAAGACATCTGAATTTTATAGCCGTCAGTCAAAGGCACACAACTTTAAAACAAAAATGCACATATCCTTACATATTCTCCAAGCCTAATAACTATAAAAGCTATTTTTAAAATGGTCACATTGCCTGTCCCCCAAATGTGTCATTAATTTCTATGTGCAGGATAGCTGATATTTTAAAAAATGCCTACAGTGATTTTTACCATAAATAATGAGATCATAGGTTTATTTAGTGCTCAGGGTGAACAGGTGTACTAATGGAAACAGCATTCAGTCTGTTCAAGAATTACACTGAGCTGTTTTTATATTACCATTATCCTCCATATCATTATCATGCCCCTGTTCACACACAGCAGAAGCAAATTGTGGTTAATTAGCCCATGATCATACTGAGTGCATGTAGACACCATTTCAAAAATGAACCTCCAAACATAGTTACCATGTGACATTTGAACTTGGAAAGTACGGGTTCATTGTGAGTGAACAATTAACCAATAATGTCTGGATCTGAGTATCATGGACTAATACTCAAAATAGATATTCAAACTATGCAGCTGCAAATAATCAGTTAATTAATTCACCCACATTTTGCTAACACTGCATACAAAGATGGCTACTATCTGTGTTACTCATAGCTTTGACGCATTTATTTGAATGCTTCTGTAAGACAGAAAAATCTTACTTTTTATCTACTAGAACTAACCTTATAGAGATGATGATCATAATACGTATCTCTCTGAAAAGCTCTGTAGCAGGAATGGGCACTTGTGGCTTATAGTTCCTTTCCACCCTAGCCAATATAGTTGTATGAGCTGTAGGCCAAAATATGTGGAGGGATACACATTGCCCACTTCTGCTCTAGAGTAACAGAGTATAATTGGCAACTTATGCAATGTATCTCAAGTTTTTCTAAAAAATGTACAAAGCACCCCTTCTTTTTTAGTAACTTTGAAAATAACTATGACAAGTTACAGTTATAGCTATGTTTTTAGCTTTTAACACAAGGAGCCAGGCAAATACAAAGGTTCAGGATTATGTCAACCACAGTTCTTTTGTATGAACTTACACCTGTATGAACTTGACATACTGTAAAATACCCTTTAGGTTAGTACTGTGTAGTAGATTAAAAAGTCATCCATAAGGTTAATAATTTAACTTTTCTAGTGTTTCTCCTTTGAAATCAACTGCAGTTTAACAAAGATCACAGGCACCACACAGACTTCTGAAAAAATGCAATAGCCCAGTCTATTAAAGTACTGGCATAACCAATTTTTGGTTTCTCGATTAGAAACATTAAGACCGAGAATTTGAAGCATAGCAGACATTTTGCTAGAAATCCATTAAATATTACACTAGTAAGATGAGAAATTTTCCTCTGGAGGGTAAAATGGAAAACTGTCCAGTTATTGTTTTTATTATTACTTTTAAAGCACAGTGCTTTACTATGTCCTGCTACTAATGTACTTGTGTGACTTCCGCATTCTTGTTATGGTTATCTTTCTTAGAATGTTGTTTTCCGTAAGCTATTATTTTTCACTTAAGCAGCACTGGTCTACAATTAAGAGCCTTTCATTAATCATGAGCTGTTATATATATGAGCTATCTATCTATCTATCTATAAACAGGAACCTTTTTCTATCCAAGAACAGATTCAGGCAGTGGTGGAACCAGAGTCAAAATTGGTTGGCAGATCTACAACCACTAATAACCATTTTATGGGCTAGTAATATGCTTTTCTAACAATATTACTTTGATTTTGTAATGTTAACATGTCATCTGATATCTACCAAAAGCAGATCAATATTTGCTTTCCTTTGTTTTGTTTTTTTTAAATCAGAAGAAATGAACTGAAAGCTTAACATACTCATCTAACTTTTCCAGGTATTTTCAAATATTAATGAAGAAAATATTTACCTTGGCTGTTTACTCAGTTGTATAACAGTCTTGTGAGGTAATGCATCTTGTGCAGACTGAACTTCATCCTACCAATGGGAAAAATGTCCAATTTATTTGTATATGTAAGACATGAAAGAAAAAATATTGTAATTTTTATTATGTCCACAATCCTAGCTTAAACTGGGAATAAGCTTTCCTAACTCAATGAAACTTAGTTCTGAGTAGAAATATATAGGATTGTACGGCAAAGCAGATAGACAAAGTTATCTTGCCAGAAGCACAGAGTAATTCTAATTGCATATACATCATTTATAAAGTGTATGCTACCTTTCATTATTAATATTTCCAGGGAAGCTATAAAATGAGCAAAACCTAATCTAGCAATAAAACAGCTTGTGATAAAACAGTAGATAAAAGGCAGTATTCAAATCTCAGCAAAATCTGAAAGCTCTGAGAAAATAAAAAGGGTTTATCTGGTACCAAAAAAGGTATACACTGTGCATGCCAGCCTGGAGAGAGCACTCCGCAAGCTGGCTGCCTCCACAAGGGCCTCTCCCAAGTCACCACTCTCCTCTTCCCAGATGGGGCAGCATCTGGAGGAGGGCTTCTGAAGATGACGTTGGCAGTCTTTACCCGCTTCACATAATCGTTTCATACAACTGAGCTGTTTTACGTTCAGATAAAAATAACATGAAATTTTGTGTTTAGCTAAATGATTATCATGTCATTGAGTGCTTTTTGAAAGGTCAGACATATTTTTTAATCAGCCAGACTACCCCCGTATTTGTCAATGTGGAGTACACAGGTACCCTATCCCTACATATCTCTTCAGGCAGCTGGGATTGCTTTGAGTCAACATGGGAACCTCCGGCCACTGCTATTATCATTTCCCATGAATGCTCCTGGATTTATTCTTAAGAAATAAAGATGATACACTGCTGAAGCCAGTGCTTCATGTTTGAAGCCATACAAGAAAGCAATATGGGAGATATCATGTATGGGTATGCTTTGCTGTGGCTTGCACCTTTAGTATCGTCAGTCCACCTGGTAGGAAATAGGTGTTTTTATGACTAGCCACACCTACCATGGCAGCCATTTTTTGAACAGGCATGTTCCCTCATGGTGACCATTTGTGTCTGTTCTTATAATTCCTTATGGAAACACAGACCAAAAGTTTGGGGAACCCTATCTTACCTTACAACCTAATTAGCCTTGCATCTCCAGTGTTCACTGTGCTACTTATGCTTATTAAAGGCTTAAAAATAACTCCCATAATTACCAAATAAAAGATATTTGAAAACACACACACATTCTTTCTCCCAAGCTCTTTCTTCCTATAGTGATAACAAAGAAATTCTCTCTTTTGCCACAAAAAGGCCAGTTCAGGTTTAAAATTCCCTGTGCATAATGTAACCAAGAGATACTGAGAAAACTACACATGTCAACCCAACTGTTGTCCCTAAAGGAAGAAGTTCTGAACTATATGCCAGCACAACCACAAGAACTGCTTCCAGAAACTCACCATTGTAAGGAATGGCGCTGAGGGGTTGTAATTATATGTTTCTTGGTCCTTCAGAACAAGAATGTGAGAAGAATCAGTGATGATTTTCTTCAAGTTCATTAATGAGTGGAAAAGCCTGTAAATAAAATAAATACTGTAGCTCTGGGAGCCTAATTAGAACATTCTTTGTGCTAAAGAAATATAACAAAGGTGATGAGTAATAGCAATCTGTTAATCAGACCGCTTAAGATTAGAACAGAAAAAATACAGAAGCTAAACCATTACACCAGTGTGTCCAAAATAGGAAT
Source organism: Varanus komodoensis (assembly GCF_004798865.1). Classification (NCBI taxonomy): domain Eukaryota; kingdom Metazoa; phylum Chordata; class Lepidosauria; order Squamata; family Varanidae; genus Varanus; species Varanus komodoensis. The sequence continues at coordinate 28,660,236 of NW_025336087.1, read as the reverse complement.
CTAGATAATGAGATCTGTTTTTAAACTAAGGAATTTATTAAGGCACTACCAGGCACTCACCGAGTACCATAATCCACAACGACCCAGTCCTTAGAAGTTCCTGTGATAGCATCATGATGCTGAAAAAGTCCCACGTTTCTTCGAGCTTCTGTCAATAATTTGTAGTGTTCTGCTGAAGGAAATGCTTTCATCTTCTCAGTTTTTTTGGACTGTACCAGGGCCAGAGAATAAAGAATTTCTGCAGCTCTGGAATAAAGAAAAATGTATGTTTTTCCTTATAAAAATTGTTTATTAAAAAGACCCTAACTTTCAGTTACAAAAAAGAATCCTAAAATGTACACAGAGCAATTGAACAACACTTAAAATTTTAAATTTGCTGATACTGTGAGTATTAAAAAGTGTTATACAAAGAAATTTAACTGTGGATTTGTTCTAAAGTTAACATTATATACCAAAAAAGAGATTGTATGAACAGAACCAATTTCCATGGAAAGCTTAGAAATGAACAGTAACAAGATATGTAAAGACCAGTTCAGAAGGTGTATTATCCCCATTTCTGTTCCTCATGAAAGCACAAACAAAGGCTATCAGCAGTACAATTCGCATCCAGCTAGCATTTATATCAAATTCTGGGTTTATATTTTCCCTCAAGTGCATTTGAGATGCTGTCAAGCAATCAAGTATGACCAATCTGAAGGCTTCAGAGACTTTCTTCTTAAACGTGTATTTTCGGTTGTACATGAAGTCACTATAGTAGAGCATTGGAAGAAAAGTTAAGCAAGGTTCAAAGACAGTGTTGTGAAGCAAAGGTAAAAACCAAGTAAAAACAGGGAGAATATCAATGTAGAAGAAGAAGGTATAATGATGCAGGTTCATCATATTTATTTACAAGACTGGAGAGGCTCAATGGTAAATCTAACTATTATCCTATGTTCCAATTCTGATGGAAGTCTCTGACCTCTATTGCTTATATAGTCAAAATGGTTATTGCCACACCCAAGAATCTTGCAGTATATCCAGGAATTCAATCCAGAGCTGAATTATTGATGAGAAAAATCAAGATACAACAGGGTTTAGACAACCTTCTGCTCTCCCTACATTATCTTAAAAATACTCCAACAAGGACAAAACATGATCAGTGGAAAAGGAGCAATTGCCAAGAGAAAGAGAGGTGAAACAAGGGAAACGGAATGGGCTGCTCGCTAAACAGAAGCATGCCAAAATGCTGTGTTTTGTTCAAGGCCTTACGAATGAATAGCAATAAATCTTCCAAATCTTAGTCTTTATGTAGCCGCATACACAAGTAATGTGTCAGCAGGCTTCAAGAAACCAGGTAGGTTTGCAGATGTGCACTCATCATCATCATTATCATCTGCAGAAAAGAAGGGGGTCCCAAAACACCCCAATGAGGACTGAGCATGCTCAATGGGGAGGAGTGTGGAGTTAGAGGTGAACAGAGCATCTGGAATCCTGAACAGAAACACTCAGCATTGCAACTTTTTGCTCCAGGTCCCATATTCTTCAACCAAAACCTAATCAAAACAAATGAAACAGTGTTGAAGTATAATAAGGCACACTACCAGAGCCTATTGACACTGAGGCTGCTCACACACAGCAACAGTCCACGGGTTAAATAAAATGTGAATGGTCAGGATAAGAGAGGGTGTGCTGCCTGCACTTCTGTTCTCACTCAGTGGTCCATGATAGCTCCTTCACAGCACTGCTGAGAGTGACAGTCTGCTAGATTGCTTAGAAGTTGAACAATTCAGTGGTTAATCCAACAAAAAACCACTGGTCTGGGTTTAGACCATAATGAACAATTTAAAAAAGAACCAATCATGTATTGTGCAGTAAAAGCAGGAGTGGGGAGGTTGCTTTTTCTCTTCCACTTGTACACAAAAACTCAGGGGTTAACCGATTGTCATCCCCTGAGAACCAGGTCAAAGCATGTAACCTGATCATTAGAGAGGCTTTTATTTACCCTCCAAGCTTGAACTGACACTACTTACCTTAAATATGATTCTAGAATCCTGTCTAGGCGCTTGTAGAAGGGCCGTGATGTAAAATATCCACTCCAGTAATGATGGTCTCTGTCTGCATATGTGAAGAAATCTCCACTCAAAACAGGGAAGACTGAATTACTGTTCTTTTCATCCAAATTACCAGCTTTATGCAGCGCCTCAAAATAATCTGACAGGGTCCCGAACTGGGCCTGAAGCAAATGAAAATATGTTATAATTCAATTGAAGCACTTTTATTCAATTCAAAAGAAACCATTCTGGGGCAAAAGTTTGCTGATTTGTTTCAGTACTGAACCTCATGTATTTCCATCAATTATGAATCATGGCTGATCATAAACCATATTTGGTTCCCGCACAACAGAAAACCAAGATCCCCTAAAAGAAATAGATACTGCCAAAGCCATCCATCTGGCTATGCAGGAAGAGTGGGAGAGGGAAAGCATGAGCCCAAGTCTCACTAGGGGTCATGCCAATTTAGGAATATTGCATACACTAAACCATGCCTCATTTTATTTCATTTATATATTGTCCATTAGCTGAAGCTCCCTATAGTGTAATGCTATTGTATAATGTAAGCCAGAATAGAATATAAAAGTTTAAAAGCACAATATAAAACCTAGCAGCAGTATAACATAAACTAGAGTAACAAATGTAGAACAGAAATCAAAAGGCCAAAACTAAGGTCTTAACCTGGTGCCAAGAAGAGCACAAAGGTGGAATTAGACAGGCTGGTCTGAGAAAATCGCTCTAGGATGCCACAATAGGAAAAAGTTTTGGTCTTGGAGGCTGCCCCCATCACTTGCTTTCCCAGGAAGCATTATGCATAAACCTGGGTCACTACAGGCCTGAAAGGGGTTGCTTACAGATGTCCAAACATAAGTGTACATTTCCTGAGCTTTGATAGGTAACCAAAACCGTTCCAAATCAAATTAATCTCAACTTCTTATGCATTTCCTTATTCAATTTCAGAACTATCATCCATGTATCACTTAGTCATTCTTTTTTCAAGTTATTTTAACTGTTTTATATAAAACAAGGGTGCTTAAGAATAAAAAAGAAATTAAACTAAATATTGATTTTAGAGATAGCAAATCTCCAGTGTGCATAATCCATGTATTCTTGAATAGTTTAAATCTAAATTATTCCAGGATTAATTGAAACCAGCATAGAATACCACAACTTTATATTCAGACCAAATCTTTTGAAACAATGACAACTCATGGTTTAATTAACCAAGGATTTTTGATCTGCAATCCTAGATTTTTGATCTGCAAGCATGGGTAACTATGGGTAAGTTTGCAAATATCAGCCTGGAATTGGGCTTCCTTGCACTTGCTGAATTTCCTACACTCAGCCCTGGCCAGAAAGTGAGCTGAGCCAGGATCAAGTCCACAAATGCTTGGCAACACTAGCAGCAAGTACACAATTCTTCGCACAAAGTACACAAAGCTTGCAAAGCTTGCAAGTCATGTGTGCAGAAGCAGAATTCAACTCACACATCAGGCTTATGGGCAGAGTGCGTGTAAGTTGGCTTCACAGACTTGCTTCCTGCTTCCTGGACAGCCCCAAGAACTCTTGGAACGAGGATGGCTTAGAGCCCAGAGTGGCCCAGGGTCAGAGGAGCTGAGGAACTCTGACGGATTCTAACCCCCAAACCAGATTCCTCACACATTGCTAACTGGGGTTATTAACCATGAACATCCAACAAGGAGAATCCTGGTTTGTTGCAGGTTTGTGAACTGTGGGTCGTTTCACACAAGCTACAGAAGCAGCAGGCAAGAGCAATAAAAAACACCAGCCTTTCTACATTCCAGGCAAGACGCCTAGAATATTGGAAGGGAACTGATGAAGGTGGATGGAAACAAACAACTCAATGACTGAGGAAACAAATCTTATTTAGTATGGCTGTGCCTTACCTGGACATGGAATTCAGGATGAGAATTCATATAATCAAAGAGCTTCTGATAATTCTGATACTGCTGATCCCATTCTGAGCTCTCACTGTAGCGGAAATCATCTCCTAGAGGAGCCAGCAAAACTTTGGTACGGAAAAGTTTTGACTTTTTTCTGTACTGATCTAAAATCATCCATGCCCTTAGAGAAAAAGATAAAGTATATGTCAATGGATGTTTTATACATCGGAGTTAACTTTATGAAATCCACAAAATTTCATGTGATTGGGAAGAAATAGAGTTATAGCAGCCATATTTGTTTCCTGAGTGAATAATATGGGGATTTTACAACTACTGTTTCTGGTTTAATCTGCAACCCGATCCTATGCAGATACATTGATCCTAATTCAAGTTCCACTGCATTGAATGCTACCCATTATCCGAGTGCATGTAGGACTACAGCTTTATATTTTGATGACTAAGGTGAACAGTAAGATAAAGAACACAGATACAGTAACACTATTTGCAAGAAAAGCAAAATGATGAAGGAACACACGCAGGTATAAATCCCGAGGCAACAAAAAAGCAACTTATCAGATATAATAGACTATTCCTTCCACCTATTCATATTCTGTTAGCTTGTATTCCATGTGGTTTGCAAGACAGAAAAACCTGTCGTCTGCCTCAATATTCCTTTTAAGAGGAAACAGAGTTTGCCCATTCAGCTCCCTTTCCCTTTAAACTGTTCACAGGAAGCAGTTTGACTCCCGCCTCCAAGCCTGCAGAGGGCTGAAACAAAGGGGAAAACTCATTCCCCATGGGAAAAGAGGGGAAACATCAAAAGGAAACAAACTTGCTGAGGCTGTTGGTGAAAGCAGCCCATTTTTGCAAGTAATTTCTTGCACCTTTGTTTCCAAATGGGCAGCTAACTTTCTGCAAGTCAGGTATTGAAAGCAAGGTGGCAGGGCGAAGGGATTGTCAGCCTCAGCTGAGGCAACATACAGAGGGGTGCCTGCTGCTCCCTTGTAGCATGCACTCCTCCACCCATTGTCCCAGCTGAGGCTGGAACTTGCTGCTATTGCACTTCAGGGAGCAAGCCCTATTTGCAAAATGGAGACAACTCAGCGGGGGGAAATTGCACTCATTTGCAGGTGCAAAAAATTAATCAGAAATAGTGGCAGGCATGGGCATCCCCTCCAAGGTACAAGAGGGCATTTCTGAAGAGGCAGCTCATATCTGCCTCTTAAACAGCTAGGGAAAGCCAGTTTTGCAACTGGGCTTAACTTAGAGGGGGGAAAAAATCAAAGGGACAGCTTGCAATCATGGCTGTCAAAGAGAGGTCACATGTCCCTCCCTGTGGTGTCTCCTGGGTTAACACCTAAAGGAATAAGAGGAAAGGACGGGGGAATAAGAAGCAAGGAGCCCAATCGACTGCCCAGAATATCATGGGTGTGTAGCTGTGTCGTGCAAACCCAGCCATAGCATTTTCCTCTTCTCTCCCTATTCCATTTTTCTTTGCTAAGTTGCAAACCTGCAGGCAGAGACTGCCTTCTTTTACTGATTATTTGCATTCTGAGAGTTTTTTGACTGATGGATGGAATAACTGTACTATCAATAGCAGAGCAATTCCACCAGGCTGTGGTGAGAAAGGGAAGGGAAGCAGAACCACCATCTGCCTTGCTAAGAAGGCAACTCCATCAGGCTCTTCCCTCCATCAGTTGTCATCTGGCAGCTGTGGAAGAGGGAGAAAAAGGAGGCAGCAATGCTGGCTCCTCCTTTCTTAAAAATGTCTATTTCACATGTTCATTGGAAGACTCTGTAGCTAAGACCTAGCATAAGACTTTTTCCCCTCTTTCTAGGGAGCCTATATTTTTCACTTTTTTCCTGAAGATCAAGGTTAAAAAACTTCAAATAAATAAATACAGGTGTCCTTTTTGTGTTGGGGGGCAGAAATGTTCTTTATTGTAAATTATAAATGATAAATGTTCATATTCGACATCTTTAGTGTCTTCTTTTACTTTTGTTGTAAAATCTATCCTTGGTTTTTGAATTCATGGAGGTCCTCCGGCACTTACCTGTGCTGAATGTTCCCAGAATGAATGGCTTCAGGAGGAACTCTCCAGGGGCAGTTCACTCTTCCCCCAGGAAGGCGCTTAAAATCAAACTGGCAGCAAATTTTAGGATCTGGTCCACAAGTGTGAGGAACATCATAGCTATAAAAAGGCATCATGTGGCAGAGAATATCCGTATTAGATCCCAAATCTAGAATTAAAATAGGCAAGAAAAAGATAAAAAGAAACTTTCCTTTCTGTATCACAGACTGGTGTTCACAGAATCCATTTACTGGAATGTCTGTTCTTTAATCAGGTCAAGGTACAGCAGCTGGTAGCACAACATTTGCTCTTCCACTTGCACTTTTTCCTGCAAGTAACATGGACAAAAATCTACTTGTGTGATTTCGGTGGCTTTCTGGGGCTTTCCCCATGTCTGCAAACCATCACAAACCAAGAAATTGTCATTCCATTTCTTCAGCTGACAGAATTAAATCTTTAATCGGGTTTATATACTAAATTTATTTTCTACCCCATAATCCGAGATTACACTTGGAAGCACTTATACATGCACTGGATTGCAGCCAGTAGTTCTTTTGCAGCTATAAAGGGTGCTAACATACCTTCAAACAATCTGTTGTGCCCCATCTCTCTCGTACAGCCCACAAGCCTAGCAATGATACCAAACTGCCAAGAAAATCTGTCAAAAATCATTTACTTAAGTCATATTGCACAGGGCGCATCTTAGTAAGGACCCATCATTCCAGCTTTATAGGCCAATGTCCCTCGCTAATATAAGACATCTATATTGACAACATACCAAGCAAAACATAATTCCATTCAAATACAAGGCCTGGAGGCCCTAGACATGCTAAACCAAATAGAGTGCCAAATAAAACAGGTTCAGAAACAAAGAATCTAAGCTCCAGAGAAATATATCTCAAAGCAAACAAACCTAGAAACTTCATCTTAATCTAGTCAATTGACCAGAAATAGTAACAGAACCTGTTTCACAAGGGCTACAACCACAATGATTGGAATTTTAGAAAGGAGACTTGAAAAGTGTCCCCATGCCTAACATTTTCTTCCAGCTATTTAAGCTTACTCATGAGCAAAAGAAATCAATGCATAAAATTCTCATTGTATCATACACCCAATCTTTTATCAAGATTAGAAAAACCCACGTCTCAGAACCTCCCTAAAATGTTGTATCTTTAGATTCCTTTACAGCGTGACCCAATAAGTTTGCAGATAACCTTTCAAACTTATAGGCATCCAATCAAGGCTGGAAAGAGCACAAAAGTGACATTCATATTTGTGCTTTTCCCACTTTCCAAAAAACTTAGGCGGCAAATTTTCATATCATATGCAATGATACATCAGCTGCAAGAGTGGGAGGAGGTGGATCCAAAGCAGAACTCTCACTATGAAGTTGGAGAGATTTTTTGATCCCATAGGAGGAGATCTGAGCAATTTCAATTAGACATTACCCAGTGACCGTAGGATTTCTCTATAAATCTCCTTTCACTCCTTTATGTGATAGGGCTTGAATTAGCTTATCTTTCCCACACCTGATTCCCTCCAGATGTTTTAGGCTAGAATTCCCAGCACTGACTTTAGAGTTGAATTACAAACCATCTGGAGAGTACTAGGTTGAGGATCATTGGGTTAGCTCAACATGCAATTTCATGAAAGTCACTGAGCAATTTTGAAGTTTTGTCATTTACTTAATTCTTTTTTGATCTGTATAAGAAAATACCTAAAAATACATTAAAATGCCAACTAAATTATTTATCATTCCTGATATTCTTCTCATTATATGCTTTCAGTGAATATCAACTGGTATCAAGTGCTGCATCAATTTCTGTACTTTCAAAATATGATCTACTTGACATATTCAAGAGAAAAATGAATTATGAAAGTCAGACCACATGCCATATATTTATTTCTGTTTTAGGAACACTAACACAGACCTGGTCCACATGTAACTCTAATCTACTCTTTATTTAACCCATGGGTACTCCATGGTTTGTTGCCCTGTCCAGGGTTTGACTGCAAACAGCTGAACACTCTGGTTTTCTCAATTTCTGTTTCATTCTTTTTTCACCCACTCCCTCCCTGTGTCTCAATTCTGAATTATGTAGTACTAGCATGTGGAGAAGGGGGGGGGGGGGGGGGAATCAGTTGTACTTGTGCAAATGATCTATGAATTACTACGGTTATGGATTCACAGATAATGATAATGCATGGCTTAAACAAGCCAACAGTTCACAACCCAACAATAAACCATGTTTCTTTCTTTCTCAGTTGTTCTTTGTTAACAAGTCATGGGTTTTTAGTATGCTAGGTTTGCACATCACAACAATTCTGAATTCAACTATCCAAACTACAGATAAGCATTATGTGTAAAACCCAGCCAGAGAATTCTATGACACTTTATATAGTATAATTTATTAGAGCACTAACTTTCATAAGCAAAAGTCTAGTTCATCAGATACATGATAAAGTGCATGGAGTTTTACAAATCATTTTGAAGTTATAAATTAATTCTGAAGAGTACCTCACAGAACAATCATACAGTATTTAAATATAAGCAAAAAGCTTATAGGTATTCTTACAACGATGGTTCTTGATATATGAAAAAAGTAATACATACCCCAGTTCTGTCTCCAGAAGAATTCTAGTGACTTCTGGGTTGCAAGATACTTTTTAATTGAATAATGAATCCTCTGTATAAGCATACTGGAAAATCCAGTGCGTTTCAGAAGATAAGCCATGGTTGGTGAATGCCCAAAAGGATCAACTGCCCAGCCAGATTTTGGTTTTACTCCTGATAAATATATTGACAGTTACTCAATTCCATACTGTACCAACACAAAACATCTATTCTTTCTATTAATATCACAAATCCTTAACTCTAGTTTGGAGAAAAACAATTTTTATGAGTATGATCTTATGCATGTCTACTAAATAAGCCCTAGTAAGTTTTATGGAGTTTATTCCCAGGTATGTGATTAGAGAATTGCAGCCCAAGTCTTTAAAGGCACAATCTCATGCATGCTTGGATAGGAAAAAAAAATGAGTCCCACAATTCCTAGCATTCCCTGGCCAGCATGGCTAGCTGGGAAATATTGGGAGTTACAGGATTTTTTTCTGCCTAAGCTTAGATAAGACTGCACCCTAAATTATTTATCAGCCAGTATCATTTGTCATTTGACTAGCCTGTACTTAAAAGCATTTACCATCAGTGGATTTGTAGAAATAAAATTAATTATTTCTAGTCTAAAAAATATCAGTCTCATCCATACAATACATCAGGTAAGGCTATGACTGGAAAACTTCTACTTAGCTAACAAGACATCAATAATACCTCAATTAAGTCACTGTGTTTTTAAAATAGCATTTATATTAATGGCATTTTCTAGGCTTTTTAATTGCTTAAATATATGGTGGCACTTAAATTGAGTGCCACCATATATTAGTCATGTTGTGCTATATCCAAATGAAGTGCAAAGATTCCACCTCTTGCCAAAACCCCATTTCCAGCCTTGTGCAAGTGCTCCTTCCAATATTCTGATTCTGCTTGCATGATGTGCTGCACAGATGTTCTGCAAAGCATTGCACACAGTTTTAGAAAACTCATTATGATTTCATTCAAACTAGGTGATGCTCATCTGGTACTGACAGCAATTGTGAAACTACCACCAAAATAATGGCAACTCTTGTTAACTTTTTTACTAGCATAACACTGGATATAGCCAAAACTAGCAAGACCAGGGCAAGCAACCCCAGTCTAATGACACTGTAACTCCATGCACCAGGAGCTTGCCTAAGCAGAATCAAAGTATTGGATTTGCCCATTACACAATGATAGGAAAAGGATTTCTACAAGCTGTAGCTTTGCACTAGATGAATGATACCACTGGATACAAACCAGGAAGTCAGTAATCTTCTAACCATTAAGAAACTGGTAATTTTATATGGTAAAGAGGCATTAGTCAGTATGGAATAGTGGTGAGAGTATTGGACTGCGGAACTAGGATAACCAGGTTGTAGTCCGCATTTGGCCACAAAGCTTGCTGGGTGACTGTAGGCCAGCCACTTAATTTCTGCCTAACCAACTTTATATTGTTTTTGTGAGGATAAAATGGAGCTATGTAAGCCACCTTGGATTCCTCACAGGAAGAAAAATGGTGGGATATAAATGAAATGTAGTAATAGTAATAAGAATCAGATTAATAAAAATAAGCCTGATTTGTAGTGAAAGCAGATGTCAGCAGAAAAACACTTGGAGGACTTGGGTAAATATAAAACTGCTGTAGTATCAAGTTCATTACTATTGCCACACTGAAGCTAGGAATGTGGTTACTTTCTGCTGATTACTTTTGCCCATAGGTAGCAGCAGTTTGCAGTAGCAGTAATTTTTAAACACCTTCCTGATAATCACTGTTCATACTAATCCAGCCAGAATTCAAAAATATACTTCAAACTGGCTTTGTAAACTCTGGTTTGAACAGGTGCATTTAACATTGTTGGAGATGTAATGAGTAGCTTTTAAAAAAAGGAAGGAAGAGCATTTGGATGTTAGAGGGAGAGAGAACCAGCACATTGTTACATAAATTTACAACTGTAACTTGCAACTTGCCCACAAGTTATCAGTTCTGGTTTGGCAATACATAAATCAAAACAGTTAATTCAATGAATAACAACTAATCTTCTAAAATCCTTTTCAAGGGATATGAAACAAGACAACATTTACATGAACCTACCTAATGCCTTCTCTAACCATTGGTGCCCTTCAATCAGCTGGTCAATCAAAGCAAAATAATGTGAAGAGGCTTCATCAGGCATGACCCATCCTCCTGTTACAATTTCAAACTGTCCATCTTCAATTAACCTGAGAAGCACAGTTAATGAATGGCTATTTGCACACATGATTATCTCTAAACAGTACATTATTTGCAATATCATGCAATATACACAATCGGTTCTATTCATTGTTAGTGTGGCATAAGTCATATTTACTTCAGTGTGACTACAACTCAATATTGGGAATTATTGTCTCTAAACAACATTACTAACAATTCTTTTCTTCTCTGTAAAGAAGCTTTCTAACCATTTGCACCACCTTTCGAAGTATATTTTGGTGCAAAGAATAAATGTAACAAGCAAAATCCTTAAAGCAGAAAACATGTATTCAATCTCTGAAGATAACATTATTTCTACTATGTACAAGTCAACTGATATAATATCTGTTTAAAATCGGTGCCTGGCCAAGGTAATGGACTGGATGAGGGCCAATAAACTGAAGCTCAATCCAGACAAGACGGAGGTCCTGCTGGTGGGTGGTTCGAACTCCTGGGTAGGTGACTTGGACCTTGCCCTGAATGGGGTTGCACTCCCTCTAAAGGACAGGGTCCGCAGCTTGGGAGTGTTCCTCGACCCGGAGCTGACTTTGGAAGCTCAAGTATCGGCTCAATTGGAAGCTCAAGTATGCGTCCCTACCCGGAGGACGACTGCCTAGCGACAGTGATGCATGCATTAGTTACTTCCCAGTTGGATTTCTGTAACGCGCTGTATGTGGGGCTGCCCTTGAAGACAGTCTGGATACTTCAGATGGTGCAAAATAGAGCAGCCAGGTTGCTGACGAGGACTGGGCATTATTCTCATATAACCCCAGTCCTCTACCAGCTTCACTGGCTTCCCATCGAAGTCCAGGCTCAATTCAAGGTGTTGGTAATCACTTATAAAGCCCTTAACAGCTTCGGACCTGGATACCTAAAGGAATGCCTGCAGCCATATTTGTCCTCCCGCCCCTTGAGATCGGCAGCAGAGGCTCTCCTCCGGGAGCCTTCCGTGAGAGATATCAGGAAGAAAAGTATCTGGAGGAGGGGTTTCTCTGCGGTGGCACCCAACTTATGGAATGCGCTCCCCAGAGAGGTCCGTCTGGTGCTGTCGTTATTTGTTTTTCGGCACCAGGCCAAGACCTTTTTATTCAAACAGTATTTTAATAATGTTTAATATTTATATATTTTAATTATGCAGCCAGTGTGTTTCCAGGTTTTAATTGTAATTGTTTTATTTATTTATTTATTTATTTATTTATGTGAGCCGTCCCGAGTCTGTGTAGCAAGGGGACGGCATATAAAACCTTTAAATAAATAAATAAATAAATAAATAAATAAATAAATAAATAAATAAATAAATAGTATTAACTCAGCAATGGAGGCACTATACCTCCAATTCTTGGGCAATCCAAATGCTGTCAGTTTCAGTTTCAGAGAGGTGGAACAGCTTCTTCATAATGGATCAGATCCAGATTTAGTTATAGAGCCACAGAACAGAGCCACTGAAATCTCTGGGAGTGAAATTAATCATGCTTATTTAAGGTCTATTGATTGTAATAGGTCTACTCTACACTAAGACATAATTCAAAACCTGTCTCCACTTGCCAAAATAAATAATAATATGAAAAAGAGAAAGATGAGGAGAATGAAGAGGAATTAGAAGAGGAGGACTCCAAAGAGGAGACGGACTACAAGAGGAGGACGAAGAAGACCAAGATGAAGAAGACAAAGACGATGATGATCCTGGCTTCCCGAATTATTTGCGAGGGCAACAACCTACTCTACTTTGAGAAAATATTAAAATGTAGGAATCAGCCTCTATGAAGCAGTAATGTATATGATACAGCAGAATTCCCCAAAAAACTCATATTTCTGCCACTAGACAATTGTTAAAAGCTATATCTTTCATGCTAAGCAAGAAAATTGAGAGCTTGTATAGACAGTAAACTTCTGAGTTTCAGGAAGCTTGGGATTCATTTTCCCTTGCTGAGTTGGCTGAAGGAGTAAACAGAGAAAATAATTTCCTTTCACCTCTTGTTCTCCTTGAAACCTGCCAGAAGCTTACTATGGTCCTGTTTTTCGCTCACAGCATGGTATAGGTTACCTCCTTACTCAGATATCCCCACTGTTCATGCCAATTCCCATTCCCTAAAGAGTAAAGACCACTTGCTAAGGTACACAGCAAGTATGCGTAAACAAAAGTTGCACAAGGAAAAATCCGACAGAACTCATCTACCTCATTAATAAATGTGTGAATACAATGGAAACAAATGTTTAAAATTTCAGTTGAAATAGAAATACAGCCAAGATATCACTTATGCCCTCATGGTTTTTGAAACATTCAATCCAAGCATAAAAATCTATTTTGATCTATCTGTGTACTAGCCATGACCAGAAAGTTCCAATAACCAATCTTTTGTTATTTTATTTTAGCAGCAGCAGCAACCAAGATATACATACAATAAAGGGATAGCTTTTGTTGCCAAGCACTACATTTTACAAATTAACAAGGAAACTAGAAAAGAACTCCGGGATCCCACAAATTTTGTTCTGGCTCAGCAGCCACCTACCATTTGTTTTCTAATCATCAGCTGTCCCCTTTTCCCAAGTCCCTCCACATACATAGAGCAGTCTGGAGACTGGTGAGATTTTTCATTTTGTACAAACTTAGGGTGAAGGCAGAAGCAATACAAGTCAGTAGCATTGCTTTTGTCTACTCCAAAGTCACCCCCCCCCCCAAGTTCTCAGGCTCACTGAAAAGGGAAGGGAAGGTGTCATTTAGCAGTCAAACATGAGCTAACCCCTATAATGCTTTCCTTCCTTCATAACTTGTCATAGTTAGAAGGGAATATGTCCCCATTCCAAACAAGCAGAACCTGTTCAGCTTTTGTAGCTTATTTTGATTGTGCAAACCAGCCTGTGTAGGTACTAGTGTGTGAAGACTCACTGAGTTGCAGATAGCAACATAAAGGTGTGCTGAGGTACAATACTGCTATGGTCAGCTTTCACTCAAATGATATTAAACTGTGAAGCCCATACTTAACTATCTATGTACAACTGCAACACAAATAGGGTCGATGCTATACTGGTAACAGTCACTATAACCCCTTTCCAAGAACAGAATGTTGATCCATGTGCTTTATGTCAGTAATGCAAAATTAATTTGTTTCCCTTTGTGTAGTGCCAGATTTGACATGGCAATTTTATTTTCACTTGTCGTTCTATCTAAACTTGCTAATGTTATGATTTAGTCACACTGTCGATCAACCTCAGAAAGTGTCCAACTTGACTTGTGCACGGAGCTAATAATGCCAGGCTGACCTGGCCTTCGGTCAGTGGCAACTACCTCAATACTAATTGAGAAAATTCCCGCTGACATCCTGCAACAAATGTCATCCTGCAGCAGCATTCCTCATCCTTCAAACATGTTAGACTGTGATTCTCATTGTTCTCAGCTAGCATAACCATTGGTTGGAAATGCTGCAAGTTGTAGTTCAACATATCTGGAGCACACAAGGCTGAGGAAAGCTGGTTCACAACACAGAAGCAACAGGATTCCAGCTCCAGAAACAGCAATTGTTCCATGTATTTAGGATTAAAATAAAGTATTTTGTATTTGACATGGGACAACAATAACTCTGGCTAATGGGAATAATAATTATAATTATAATAAACCAACACTATTATGTGCAAGAATAAATAGCAATCATGAATCTACTTTTGATACTATGAACATAGCTGGAAAATTTCGATGGGGAAGGCAACTTGTGACTTTCCAGATGTTTTGTCCTACACTTCCAATCAATCCTAATTAGCATAGTGAATGGTGAGGCAATCATAGGGGCTTCAGTCCAACAAAATCTGGGCAACCTCACACTTAGATCTTCAGCAGGTAACACAAACACTTTCAGTGGAGCTCTAAACATGGTGGACAAGGTGTTCAGGGTTTGAGGGGGACTAGAAGAACAGATTGCCCTGAAGTGATGGTGTTATTTGGTAATATGGGGAGTGCATCTGATATCTTGAATACTGCTTCCAGATTCTGATGGCAATGAGTTCACATTATTTAGCTTTATTATTATTTATTTATTTACAGTATTTATACATGGTTCCAGATCTAAGCAGATTCCAGAGTAGAGAAAAATAAAGGACAGAATGAAAGCTCACATTAAACACATGCGCACACTAACTCCCACTTCAACCCCCACCCCACTCCTTCGGCTGGCTAATCTAGGGAGTTTGCTGAAATAAATATGCCTTCAGCAACCGCCAAAAGCACCATAGCATTGGTGCCTGCCTGACCTCCCAGAAAAAGAGCCATCACATGAGGGATTCAGCTCCAGGTGGACTCCAACCAGGCTGCAAGACCATGCAGAACCACCAGGACAATGCCACTTGTTGACTTCAGTGACCGGCCAGACAGAAAAGGGAGAAGAGCCCTCTCATATGTCCCAAACTGTTTAGGGCTTTATACACGAATAGCAAAAGCTAAAACCTGGCCTGGTACCAAATAGGCAGCTGTTGTAGCCCCCTCAACAAAGAGATGCATGCTGGAAAAGGGTGGCTCCTAGCATTCTGTGCTAACTCCAGCTTCCAGACTAGTCTTTTTCAATCCCTCTTGCACACGTCTGCCTTCCATTTAACAGAATGAAAAAATAGGAGAATTACTGCCAGTAGAGAAATGTGGATTCAGTTATCACAGCATGACAAACACTGCAGGGAGAAATCAGCCTAATTTAACAACTGTCTGGAGTAGGTGAACACTGACATTTGAGTCTTAAAGTTGGCCAAATTACCATTTTATTGTAGGTTTTTGTTTTAAGTAACTAATGACACGGATTTCACAAAATAATGGCTCTTGCCACCCCTTAACATTTCTACTGCAAAGTGTTCATGCTTAAGCAATGCCACTAAACTGTACATCAAGAAATAAAACCCAAGTTCAGCTTTGCATTAGAATACTACAATTTATGAACCTACAAATACTACATACAACTACAGTGAATACTGATGCGGTATCATACTAAACTGTCTTTAGGGCCTATGACGGGCTGAAAGACAAGATATGCACTCCATGCAATAAGAAATAAAAATATTCATACCTTTTCACAGCATCCTTTTTTTGACTATCTATTCCATCCCACCACTTTGAAAAATAAGAGATTTCGGACCATATAAACTTCCTCCTTTTGTCTTCTTGCAGTTTTATAACCATGTTATTGAGAATATGCTGCGTCTGATCTCTAAAGTAGTCATCAAATGTTTTCAGCCAACCTGTTCAATGTAAGAAACCACAGACTGACCAAATAGATAAAGAGCATACAAAGAAGTGTAGGATTTCCCAGAAACAATTGCAGGAGTCATTTACTTAACTAAAATTATACTATGGCCACTCTGCAGACCTGAACTGTCAGTGTATCTGTATTTTAAGTTGTTTTTAAACATTTAAAAAGAACTATGTAAGCAATACTAGCATCTCAATGAACAGTCCAGAAGTTCTTGATGCTGTGAAATTACTGAAGTTAAAAAGGAAATTACGCTGGCTTTATGATGATGAAAACATGACATGAGAGAGCTTAACTTGGTTCAACTGGCAATGATTACTAAACGAATTCATGAACACCATGTGGGTATGAATGGGACTAGTTTCACTATATCCATTTATCATTAATTAAGGGGTCAGTAGGGGAGTTACTATTTTCCAGCAGCAACAGTGTCTCGCAGAGAACATGCAACTTGGTGGCCACTTTATTTACCCAGAATGCCATGGACAGTCAATCATTCTGGCTCATTGCAAGAAAAAAATGAAGGCATTCAGAGATGTTCAGGCAGCCACCTGAGGCATCCATTGCTCCTACCAATGCCAGAGATGGCAGTAAAGAAAAGGATAGAAAAATGAAAAGCCCACAAACATCAATAATGGAATTTAAAGTGATGTGAAAGAATGAATAAGCAAAACAAATGTGATTTTAATGAATGAAAAATGAAAGAAAATTAGGTCTTTGATCACAAAAATGAACGGAATTACAAAATGAAAAATGTTTTCTTGCACACCCCTAGGAACTAATTAAATGTTGACCTGATAGTGGCAGAGAATCTTCTAAGCATCTGTGAGCCTCCAAAAGGGAAAAGTGGCATAAGTAAAATTCATATATGCTTAGATATAGATGATTTCCCGAATCTTATTAATGACTAAGGGCAAGATTTGAGTATAAGACTATAATTCACAGCCTTGATATACAGGAAGGAAATAAGATAGCAAAGCTTAAAACTGGAATGAACAACTTTAAATGTGAATTATCAAATCAGAAGCTTTTAATAATACAGATTTAGTTCCTGTAATGTGTATTGACTACTACCATTATGAGCTGACTTACACTAGACTCAGGCCATGGAAAAAACTCTAAATAAATTAAGTGCTCCCACATCACCTTTCAAGAACACACTGCAAAGCACAAGTAGAGAGCAGGTTGTGTGCTTTTCCCTCTGAAGACAATCATTGTCCACACTATTGACAGCCTCCTTTCATCTTGATGACACTTAGCATATGATAAACCCACCCTATCAGGAACACTTTATAGGTTACAATGGGTGAGACACCCTGCATGTGCTTCTTAAAACATGACAATGCCATGTTTTTTTTTTCCCCTTAGCTCTGCACTATGTATAAATGCTGTAGGAACTCAAGACAACTGCAGTTCCCCAGGGAACATGCAAATGCCTAACAGTGCATTTAAAAAGTTGCAAGAGCTCTTGTGTATTACAATAGTCTTCCAGATGCTTTCCAGATGATTTTAACTACAATTCTTGACCACTGGTCAGGCTGGGGCGAAAGACAACTGAAACCAAAAACATCTGAAGGGTACCAGGTTGGGGAAGGCTGCTTTGCAGAGCAGGTAGGGCAGGCAGCTAAACTGGTAACATGTGAAGTGAGTCTTGCTAACCATGAAATCAAGATGATAGATATTTGCAGAAAACAAGATATTTAACTTCATCATGAGAATGATACAATTTAGCTTTAAATGAGAGATTATTCCAGCCACATTCTCAAGGTTCAGTTGATATAGACAGAGTAGACATAGAAATATTACCTGGGTCATTATGTGAATGAGGCACAACAAAAACTTGAAGAGGCTCACTCTCCCACTCATGCTCATCATATGTGATATCAAATCCTTGTTTCCAAACTCCACCATCTGGATTATCAAAAGGGAGAAGATCATAGACTTCTAACATCTAAAGTGGACAAAGAAAATGGGCTCCATTAGGTCACATTGCTTAGCTGAAGGGGACAGTTCTGAACTTCCAAAAGCATGGCTGTGGTCACTTGTTTTTGTGAAATACATTAAAACAAATAATCAGGAAAAAATCTCACACAGACATTCTGTCTACATACTTAATTCAAAGGACCGTGTATATCAGGGGTAGGCAACAGAAGACCCAGCTCATAGACAGCATGTGGCCCCTGCTGCCTTGTAATTACAACAGTGTTTAAACAACACACACACACAATGCCATTCCATTAACAAATTTAGCTTGTTTGCAAGCACTCTGTATCCAGTACAGAGCAGTCTTCCACCAGATTTCCATAGCAAGCAAGCAATTTTATTAAAAAGAATTACTTCATTATTTTATTCTCTACTTCAACCAGGGGATCTGTGGGGTGAAAATGGCCCCATGCCTCCTGCAGTTGCCTGCCCAATTTACAAAGACTACTCTGAACACTGTATGGGTAAAGCTCAGTTTATTGAGCCTCATTTCATTGTGCTTCTTGAATGTGACCCTGCAACTATTTTTCCAATGGGGTTGCTCACTTCATGTCTCCATGTCACATTTTGGTAAAACAATTCTCGCAATTCTGTACTGTATTTCAAACTTTTCCGTTATTGTATTTGTTATGGTTATCTGAGATATTTGATGTTTCTGTGCCCTTTGTAATTGCTCTGGGGTGTTCTGACTGCTCCACTGACCGCCCCTCCCTCTATATCCTCCCCTCCCCTCAAGCCTCCCTATTTCCACTCCTGCTGGCATGGCCAATTGTCAGTGATGCTGAGAACTGAACTCTAAAGCATCTGGAGATCAACCTTCTCTATTTATTTTTTTATATTCTCTGAGGTGGCATGATTAGGCATTTCCTGAAAACTTATATTTTGCTGTGGCTGCTCCCCAGCCTTGTGTTATCTTTGTACTATCCTGTGATACTGGTGCATATTTGTTCCGGTATGTGTTTTTGTCTGCTTCCATTATTTGGAAAACTGCTTTGAGCACTGTTTCAAATTAGAAGCTGTATAAAAATATTGTTAATAAACAAATATGTAACTACTTTTCATTCAACAACTGTGGCTTGATCTTTCCTTCAAAATACCAACCCAAATATTATCCCTTACAGTAAGTTAAACACCACCACATTCTACATCTTCCTTAATAATGATGTTGTGGCATGAGGATCAACATTCACTATTACAATCATTTAAGAGAGAAATGCCATTGCAATGGATTATAATCCCACTAAAACCTCCCACAGCACAGCATTTATCAGCAGAAATTGCTGCAATATGAAGTCATTAGGATCAAAATTAGAATTTACATAATTACTGGTATTGAATGCAATTGCTGCGATACTAGCCAGATATAAAGCTGGTTTGGCAACACGGTGAATTCTGTTCAAAGTCACTAACATTATCC
This sequence comes from Varanus komodoensis, assembly GCF_004798865.1. NCBI lineage: Eukaryota > Metazoa > Chordata > Lepidosauria > Squamata > Varanidae > Varanus > Varanus komodoensis. The sequence goes on along the minus strand of NW_025336087.1, from coordinate 28,640,740 downwards.
GTCCCTGTGGAGGCTCTGTATGGTTACAACCTCTGTATGATCATGAGGGAAGAGTGGACAGAGAGAAGTACACACAGCTAGGAGCTACAGAGCTGACAAAGGCTGACATTTACATAATGATTTGAAATAACCAGTCAAATCTTTGACTGCAGGCTTCTAGTAATGCTATATTTACAAAAGCCTTATCTCAAAGAGACAAGGCATCTATTTCCATACCATATCAAAACAGCCTGGTTCAGTTTTTGCATTTTTAGCTCTCTCATTATTTAACATCTTAACATTTTAAATGTAAATATATTAATATCAATATTATACATATGTAAATTATTTTAAAATATAATCTACAACATGAAGATCAATGTTTATAACACCATGTTTAATGGAAACAGCTATTCCAAAGTAAAAAAAACTTTCAGTAAATATTGCTTCTGAGCACATATAGTCACATCCTGTAACAAGATGAATCATTTACTAGAGGTACCATCAATGCCAACAAATTATATGTACTCAGTCTGCCTAGAAAGAAAGAGGTAAAATTATGAACAGGAGTTTTCCTTTCAATCAGGTCTGGGTAACTTTGAGGCTTACAGTAGAGGTTTTTTTTCTCCTTTTTTAGTAAAACTCTCAGATCCACCAACCTTATGGAAAGGACATACAGCATGAATTAAAGAATTCTAAGCCCAACAATTTATTTCAAGAACCAGAACCAAACTCACAAAACTTTCACACAAAAATGCACTGCCCCAAGTTTTCCTCATTTCAGTAATATAATTTAGGGTAACAGGCAAAAATCATTTTGTTGCTGCTATTGTTAAACTAGCAGGAGTTAGCAATTCTTGCGGATTTAATGGAAATGCTAAACTACCTTCTGTTTACTGGAGTATAAGAAAGTGGAGGAACTACACTAGGCTATGCCTCAGAGTTCAATACACAAAGCACCCAAACCAACATATTTACATATCTGAACAGCTTTTATCAGAAGTCCCAGTGGCTTCAGTATACTAACAGCCAGAATAGTGTAGAGGTGGGTAAGAGTACTGGACTGGAACTCTGGAAATCCAGGTTCTTGTCGCTACATGGACATGAAGCTCACTGGGTGACTTTGGGACGCTTAAGAGGATAAAATAAAACCTGGAGAAGGAAATGTAAACCATCTGGGGGAAAAGGTGGGGAAAAAATAACCTACATAAACTTACCACCAAGTAAGCATCTAGGTCAACAATTTAAATGGTTTGGAAATGCAAGTACAAGGCACTATTTAAAAAGTTTATCAAAAACTTATATGGCAACAGAGCTTACTAAAAATTAAAAATAGTTGTAATAAACATTCATTAGATTCTTACCTGTACATCGGAAGCTTGGTTTCCACTTTTTGAAGCAAACTGACAATCTTCAGGATCAATTGAGAGATACATAGTGGCAAGAGGTGATAGCTCTGAAAAGTTTCCTTGACTGAAGTTTATAGCTTCTGGAGTACGCTGTCCATCCTTGACAGATTCACTCAGATTGATCACTGAGTCTCTTATGTTAGAAATAATTTCATTGTTTTCTGCTAGTAAGCGCTCCAAGTGATCTATTTTTTCTTGCAGTATTGAAAGCTGGCCCTGTTGAGATATATAATGTTAGTTCTCCAAATGTGCAAACTATTCTAAAGAAAATATATGCACTTTAGTTCCCCCTTCTCCCAAGCTCAAAGCTTTATTGAATAAACCATCAGAAGTTGGGAGCGACAGGCAATATAATAAAGGAGCACTTGTGATGATCATCAAATTAGTACTAGGAACTCTTCCAGAAAAAAAGGAATATAATTCAGGACAATTTAGTTCTCCAATTAAAGTAAATACATATATGGCTTAGCTGATGAAGTAAAGTGAGCAATCATACTGCATAAGCCTGCTGCAACCCAAAATAAAAGAATCATTTTCCATTTTTATCTTCCCAAGTCTACTAATAGTCATGATTTCAACTACAAGAACATCCGAGAACTAGTCTCACTATTAAGCCAGACCCTATTCAAAGTTTCATAATTAGGATAACTTATGGCAATTCTGATAATCTAGTGGGTGTCATCTATTTTATAAAGAGAAAATAGTTTAATATATGAAATATATTTGAAATATGAAATATATTTTTGAAATGGAAGTTCAACATGATTGATTAATGGCCTTTCATAGCACTTTCTTCAAATCACAAAACTTCAATCTAGGTACACTCTTGTGTTCACAGAATTTTATGAGATAAGTCACCGAATTCCCTAGGTAAAAGTAATGGGAGAGCAGAAGAATAATTTCAATCAGCTGGGATTTAGTTTCACCATTTCACTGCATAGTAGATGCACATTTTCTTCCTGATTTACTAGAAGCATGTTGCACAGCATCCATGAAGCTGTTGCTTTATAGGTGTTGCCTTTTCGAGATACTAAAAGATGGTACCATGGTGGCAATAAGTGAACAACTCACAGACAGACAACGAGGCTTACTGAGGAACGCTGACTGCCCTCTTGCTCACTCTCCCCTCCCCTTGGTCCTCCTGCAAATATCCCAGGAGATTTCACAAAAGGACGAACTTGTCTCACCCTCACCATTATGACTGAGCACCATTTTTTGCTCTCCATGTCTTTTTTTAATTGTGAAAGCTATCTTGACAGCCATTTTTCAGAATCTCCATTGTGATGGCCACTGGCAGTCCCTTCAACATACCCTAGTGCTACATTAAAAGAGTTGTCAATGGTTGGGTTTTTTAAATTGCAGTTTTTAAATAGTTTTTTGCTACATTTGCAAAAGTACGTAGTGCAGCATCTGAAAGCATCAGCTAGATCACTCTCCTGGGGTGCACTTGCTGTCATAGTACACAGCAGGTAGCAACCCTGGACAATGATCCAAACAAGCTCCAAAGAGACTCTACTCCCCCCCCCCACACACACACACCCGTTGGTTCTCTGGACAGCTGTCAATGCCTAAGGAACACCAAAAGTGTGAGTTATCTCTGCTTGCAAAAAGGAGGTGGTGGAATTTACACACCCTTCATGACAAGATCCTTCCCCCCCCCCCCCCCCTCCTACACTAGAATGTTCTAAGGGTGAGCTCACTTTTCCAGTTGTTCCTGAAACGCTAGTTGTTCAGAGACACAACTCCTTTTAAATTTCCAACTCCTTTTAAAAGGAGTTATTTGGTGGGGCTCCCCATAGTTTCTTCAAAAAGACATACGCAGGCATGAATCATGGGTACAAAAATCCCTATGGGCTATATGACAGCTATGGGTTGTCAGGGAGGCTTGCTGCCCTCAAACAACCCAGCTTACAGAAATCAGGCTGAGTTTTCTATGACATAACAACCTATCATGGGTACAATCATTTTGTACCTATAAAAGTATGACAGTCTTTCCACCATAGCCATATGTCATTTCTTGCTATCATAACTATTGTATGGAACATGGCTGAACCAGTATCCTAAGAAGGTATCTTATATTGAACCAGACATTGCTTCATCTAGTCCAGTGTTGTCACCACTAATTGGCAGCAGGCTCTCTAGGGGTTTGGGCAGGATTTCCCCAGTCCTTCCAGGAGATACTAGAGAATCAAGTCAGGGAACTTCAACATGCAAAGCAATATTCTACCACTGAACTACAACGCTGCCCATCCAGAAGGTGCTTCTGACTTTAATAAAAAAAATCAGCAATCAGCAGCAGAATAGTCATGAAACAAACCTGAATAAGAAGCTCTACATGCTTGGCAGAGCAATTTTTCTCAAATAGTAACTCTCTGCTCTTCTGGTGTAAAGGAACGTGCAACCCTTAGACATGTTTAGTTAGAAGTTTATTCAACTTTTTTCCATGTCACTAAGAATGCACAAACTTCTGAATAGATTTCCATACTTCTTTTAACCCCTGACATAGATTAAAAAGAGATGGTTGGGGATGTTTCTCATTGACAAGTATAAGCCCCTTGTTCTGTGCCACAAAAATAATAGCACAAGATATATATTGTATTTTAATAGTGGTAGTGAAGCCTAAGTAAGATTAGCAAGACCTGCCATTTTTAACTTTTATCAATTTTTTTATAAGTTGCCTTTTGGTCAAGAAAGGGGCTCCAAGGTGACTTGTGACTATTTGTTAACAAATAGTTAACTGTATGGAAAGACTATGTACTTACAGGAAAGGCTGCACTAATTGCATTGATTTCAGTTCAAGTTCATCTAGCTTATTTTCACATTTCAGTTATTCACATGGTTCACATGGTTTAGTGGGTGTTTAATTCCTTATACCTCAATTCTTTTTACAGTTTCATGCTGCACTTCAAAATTATCAGTTACCAAGTGCTGATACTGCTTCATTTTGCATTCTCTGTACTAATCAACCATACTTTTTACCACCAACTATGCACATGGTTGCAATTTAAATACAGCTTACAAAGAGATACACAATGCACAGACCAATAACCTTTGTGGACTAAGCTATCACTACTGTATAATTTATATATCAGTTTTACCCAATTTTTCTCACAGTTCTAAAATGGCCAGTTTAAATTCCATTTTACTCCTAGAAAGTTAGTGATTTGGCCAATGACAGAAACAGTATTTGAACAAAACCCTACAAGGTCTGAAGTACAATCGACTGCTACAGTAGGGGAGAACAATACTTCCAGCTCCCCATCTTGCTAACAGGTAAGCAGACTCATTCTACCAGCCCAACTAAAAGGATCCTTTGCTTTTCCTGCTCCTTAACTATGCCTTTTACCTTGTGTGTCACATCTTCATCTATGAAAATTATGTGGGCAGCAACCATCTTGCTTAACTGGTTATTTATAAGGCATTTCAGGAGCCTTTTCTGGCTGAGGAGCAGGATAAAGGTGCTTTGCAAAACTTTCAGCCCACTCAATAACCCACAACAGGGGTAGGCTGCTGGGTGCTTTTGGGCTACAATTCTCATGATCCCTGACCACAGGGCATGCCAGTTGTGGCTAAGAGCTATAATTCAAAATATCTGGAATGCAACAGTTTCCCTGACTGAGGCATAGACTAGAGCATGGGTCCTCAAACTACGGCCCGTGGGATGGATCCGGCCTGTGCCGCCGCCCTTGTGGGAGGTGGTGGCTTGCTAGCTCAGAGATGGTTTTGGACTCATTGGGAGATCTCCCAGCAAGTTCAAAACCATCTCCGAGCAAGCAAGTTGCCGCTGCCTGCCTCCTCGCGCACACGCACTCACCGCACTCCTTGCGGCGCAGGCTGGAGGCGGTGGCTTGCTCGCTCGGAGATGGTTTTGGACTTGCTAGATCTCCGAGCGAGCGAGCGAGCGGCCGCCACGATGACACCTCACTGGCCTGCGTGCCCAGGCCCCCCCTCCTCACCGGCTGCGCGCGTAGCCGCAGTCTTTCAACCGGCCCCCTACTAAAAAGTTTGAGGACCCCTGGACTAGAGCCTCCTTCATGAAGTTTCCATGTCTTATTAGCCACTACTAGCCAGTTTTTCAGGAATCCAGTGTCTTGTTCTCCAGTTTACAGATTTCCAACCCACTTGTTTATTTTTTGTTAAGGAAGTATTTCCAGGTTTTTTTTTTCCAAATTCTGCTTACTAAGAAGAAAGATAATGAATGTCTTTACATTCATATGTGCTAAATAACCATGTTTAAAAGTTGTAGCACTTGTTGGCAAGGACACTACTCAAATTTGACAGAATTGGGAAAATACAGGTTAATGGTATATTTTTCAGAAACCAGGCAGCTGAACACTTCAAAGGAAGTTAGGAACTTTATGGCAGCACCGAAGAAGTACAAGCAGAGAAAGACAAAGCACTGAAGTGTCACTTTATGCCCTCTGGTGGTATATTCACCAAATGTCTGAGATCAACATCTACAAGTCTGGACATTCTGCTCTAGGCAATTCCAATGAAAACTGTTTCCACTTAAGATAACAAAAAGTGTTATTTCACCTGAATTAATACCATTAAGGAATGCAATGCAATTCAAAGAAATAGATCTACAATCATTAGGCAAAACTAGAATTTTACAAACCTGTGGAAGTTGCTGTGCTGCTATACAAGTTTCTACAGAGGATACCAGAAGAGATAGATCCCAAAACCAGTAAAATTATGAAGTCACATATTTGTAACTAAGTTTCTGACAATACAAAGAAAGAATTCCATGGAGGGTTTTTCACAGGAAAAGTTTCGTTATACATTGGTAACACTTTGGAATAGCAACTATAATACAGTGAGTTTTTAAAAAGAGAAATAGCTTTAATTCGCAACATAATTACATTTATGTGTGGAGGTTTTCCTGAGCAATGATGCAATGAACGAAAACAATACAGAGTTTCTCAGTCTTCACCACTATCTAGGCAGAGTCAATTTTTCAAACTAAAGGATAAAAAAATATATATCTTGCCTTTCCTCCAGGTTCAGCCTTCACTTTTGGGCTTACAGGATTATACCATTTTAAACACCTAAGAAGAAAGAATTTGCAAATGCACACCCAATGAGCTTGACAGCTGAGCAATTTTATAAACATAGGGAGTCCTCCTCTAGAGAAAGGAGGGAAGATGACAGAAGATGCATCATGATACATCACACTGACAATTAGCCAGTGCACTGGTCATCTGCTCTCCAACTCACATTGCTCCCAAGAGACAACAGCACACTCCATGGCTTGTGTCACTCTGCCCGTGGGCCACTGCGGGACAATATTTCTTGTATGCTTGTTCCTATTGAAGGAATGTTTTCCAGCTTCCAGCCAGGCTCCAATCATTCCTTTTAAGCGCAATATTTTTATCTGCTGCCCCAGAAGCACATAAACAGCTTCATGTTATTAGTGCTACTGTTCTCAAGGCACAACTGTGCAAGTTTGCCTGTCTACCTCTTACTTTTCTCAGCAGTACAGTTAATATACCCTCTGTACATGGGGAAATCCCACTAGTCAGCTTCATCTTCTAACTGTATTACAGCTTGAACTGACAAGTTTCCCTGTCACTTTCCTCCTCCACATCAAGGTTTCCCTTGACCATGAACTCTGAAAGTGGTAGCTTAACAAGATGGAGCTAATGGTGCCAGTGAGTTTAATTTCTGTGGGAAAATGGAAATAGCACTTGTAAAGACCATGAAAAAAGAATTTAAAAATCCCCTGCTAAAATCAACATTTTCCCACAGTTAAGCACACCCATACTCTTACAGTAATTACACCTACCTGCCCTAATATCACCTTTCTTTTCAGCCACTCCTTTTGAAGTTAAGGAAAGTGATGGAGTAAGAGAGTGAGGAAAATGACAAATATCAGTTCAGGATGTAAGGTGAGAAAATGCAATCTACAAGCAGGAGTTTATTGGCTCCCCCAACAACCTCCAATCACAAACCCTTTCAGAGGCAAGTACTTTGTTCACTGCCTTCTTTTTCCACTGGTTCTGAAGCTCATAAATGTGCTTACAATTTTAAAAAGTTATTTCCCCCAGTCCTTCACAAGTGCACAGATTTGCCTGTCTGCTATGTACAGTCTGCAGTAGCACATTCACATTGTCAATTTCCTTGCAAATTACCTATACCACTTCGGCACTTCCAAACTCCAAAAGCTGTCAATGGGAGTGCTGAATTAAAAATAATAATCATAGCAGCACATTTGTGCACATTTGAAGACACAAAAATACTTCTGAAAAAGTGACAAACACTTTCTGGACATTCCAGTTTATCTTTATACCAGTAGAGAGGTAGACATCAGTGACAAAGGAAGATAGAGGAGGCACTAACAGAACTGCAAGAACCCAGACTCCTCAATGCTCTCGCCAGAAGCACTGCAGTCACCTGGGACAAGCCAATGTGTTGGGTTCAAATGTTAAAAGCAAGCTACCCACAACACACCAGCCCTTTGGTGCTCAGGGTGGTTTGAGTATGGTTAATAAACCATACTAAGCTGTCCATGCCATATTTGTATATTGTGATTAGCCATGTCAACACAAACAAGGCTTATGATTCACCAGTCAAGCTTTTTGCACTTCTAAACAAATTTAATCATAACCACCTCATTTATTCTTTCACTGTGGTTTCGTTTTCCTCAGAAAAACCCCCTCTCAAAATAACTTTTAAAAATGAGTCAACTGCAAATACACTATTAGGCAAGCTGGGCAGTTTCAGAGTTGTAATTAATGTGTTTTAATGTGATTATCCCTAGCAAGTACGAGGCAAGCCATATATCACTGAAATATATATATGTATTCAAAAATCCAAGGTCACCACATGTAGCTGAAAATTGATAGCTAAACAAGTATATGGTTGAGTGCAAACACAGTAACAGGTCACCTTGGACTTTCCATGCCATAGCAGAGCTTACTGATCAGCAAGCACCTCACTCACTAGGTGAGGACTAAGTGAACCACTTAGCAGGAGATAAGAATTCACAAGACAAGCTGAAGAAAGTTACCAGGTTTGCATGATTAGGAAAGGACGATAAGCCACCATGCCTTACATTCCCACCCCACAGATGTTAAGTCATTGTTAAGTCACTTTAATCACCCTGCAACCTATCACTTCATCTAGATCTGGCTGGCGAAAGTGGGCACCAGGCAAGCTTATAATCACCCTGGAACACATATATTGTTCCAGGGTTGTGGACTACCTGTGACAACATTCTGACAACACGATAACCCAAGCACTGTAAGGGTCATCTGGCAGCACACTACTGACACATCGAGGGTGAAAAAATAAGCCCCGGCAGTTTATTTTCCTCCCTCAATCATGCAGGCCCAGTTAAAGTAACCTTAAAGTGCACAAGGCAGGAAATGTCAGGCTGTATTTAAATGTGATCTTCCATGCAAAGTTTTGTGAGCATCTGAGCTTTACTGAACAAAAAGTGATACTTTACATAAAGGTCATGAATTATTCAGGTAAGGATAGCTTCTTTAATTTAAACTTCATAATTCGGGCAGAATACAGCACTGATTTTCCAAAGCCACCTAAGTTAACCTACAGGTTTGAACATATATATGTTACCAAATATATTGCAGACCTTCACTGAACAATACAACCACGTCAGCTAATAGAAACCTGTCATCAAAACCAACAAGATTAAGCAGCTGTTTCTAAAATGGGAAGTACAAAGAGTGGAAATGTGGTTCATTTAAGCAAGAATTTGGTGTCCTCAAACAGCAACATGTGCCTGTATATGTATTAACGTTAAGTAAGATTCATTCTATTTATAAGCTGGATCATTTTCTACAAGTAGCATTTATTACTCCTAGTGAAAATATGATTTCAATCACTTTTATTGAAACACTGAAGTTCATTACAACATTACAAACATCAGAACAATGTAACATCATGAGTATTCATCTACCTCTACCATTTTTGACATATTTACCCCACTATTCATGAGAAAGCCTAATGTGATTTTCTTTCCATGAAATGAAACCTCCAGTATTTTTAGTTTTGAAGCAATGTTTTCCAAAACATGACCAATCCAGCTTATGCCCATGTTCTCCGGCTTAACCAGAAAGGCCTAGATTTACTGTTGCCCACAAGTTTTTGAAATCAGTGCACTCATTCCACAATGCTTTTGAGTGACAATTCTTGCTAATTTAAATAGCATTAGAGATACCATAGACACACAGAAAAGGGAGGATATGGGATGCATATATCCTCTTGCTGGGCACAGAAAGAGAAAATCATTCATATCAAAACTGTGGTGGGGTTATAAATATTCTGTTTCTTTTCCAGTGCAGGCATCTTTAGAATTATGTTAAATCCATTGGTTTCAATGGGTCATATCCAATGGTCTTTGACTATGCAATGAACACTGCTGGCAAAATATAGACTTCTCCCCAATCCAGATCTAGTAGTTTTCAAAATCTCCTCCAAAATCTTAGGGAATCCTAAGAAGAAATATAATGGAATTTGGGCGGCATGAGGAAAAGGAAGTCCTGTTGCACAAGTAGTATGATCCTGAATGTAACCCAATTGTTTAAAATATCTCTGATCCTACATAAAATCAAGCTGTAAATCCTAAAACACAGATTTTGGCCAACAAGCACAGGAGAAATACATACCAGTACAATAAACTCATCTTCTGTTAAAATGCCCAGAATCCACACTGACCAAAGTGATACAATTTTTCCCTTTTTTCTCTACACTGAACAAGTTTTCCATTCTTAACAAGTTTCTGCCAAGTCACATAAACAGCATGAGCCAAATGGCTGCCAATAACCTTCTGAATTCAGATTACAAGTATCCAACAGAGGGCAAAAGTGCAGGGGTAAGGACTGCCTTGCTGCTCCTCCCACCTTCCAACATTTAAATGTCTGATTTCACTGGCTCACAAGGAAAGAAGCTGAGGAACCATTGGGATTCCTCACAGGACAGTGGTCCTGTTCCCCTCCGCTCTGAACTCGGTCTTGCAATCTCACAGCTGCAGCCAGTGAGAAAAGAACAATGCTGCTTGCAAGGGCAGGCAGAGGACAGGCCAAATTTGCAACCCCAGCTTTCACCTCAGAAAGCTTTTCCAGACTCATAGCTGGGACACTGACTTATATTATGGACATCTGGACAGCACTTAGTGGCTACAGGACTGAGCCCAAGTATTTACTTCTAACATGCATATTAGCATACCATGCGCCCATATCATAAAGTGGTATATAAAGCAATACAAGTCTGAGTGTTGCAGCTCAGAATGTATTTAATGCAGGCCTTACAGTGTGCAAACGTGTGCCATCTCCACTTCAAAGAGGTACACCAAACATGCCTCTCAACTAACAATTACCCAGTTTTCAAGTCATTCTCTTTCCATCTTCTTGACACTGCATATGCACACTGCAAAAACTTGACTGTTAGCCCTTACCTTGCCACACTTTTCCTCCAAAAACATCGTGATATAGAAGAACAAGCAGCCCTATGCAGCATCTGCTTGTTTACCATATAGCACTGAATATGCTTACAGAGTGCTCGGCAGACACAATGCTCAATGTGCAAAGGTCTAACCTGCAACCCACTGAATGCTGAGGTGTACCTACCCACCTTTATGTTACACTCTTCTCCCTCCCTGACATGCTTGTGAACTGCCATCAAGGAGCTCTCAAACAGTGAGTGACCGTGGGTGAGTCCACACGACATGGCAACCCAGACAGCCAATAAGATACACAGTAGAGTTATTTGTGAAACAACCATAGTGCATCCAACAAGTGACTGAAGATACATGCAGATTCATGGCTGCATATTTCCCTGTTAAAGAAACAAATGCTGAAAGTTCTTTTTTTTTTAAAAGAGACGCCTTTCTTTCTGACACCTCTCAAAAAAGCACCTGTGAAAAAGGGCAGCTTTATGGCCTTATTTTTCTGAGTAACTAGACACTCAGGGAAATAGGAAAAGGTGTGACCTGTGGGAGAGGAACACCAAAATCAAAAGTTCATTGTGTAATCAACACCACCATTCGAGAGCCCTCACGGCTTCCCTTGACAGACTCCCATTTGACAACTCTCAAGTGAATGCAAAATAATAAAATAACCTGCTTGAAGACTCTGTTGTCAATGTCTATGGGCTGCTATGTTAATGGCAGGAATTTATCAAGACAAGCCTTACCATTTTGCCTATCCAGAGATGTACACTTGAACTCTGAAAAAAAAATAGCAAAAAATCCTCAGGGAAAAAAGAGCACATTCAGTTGTGCAAAGAACAAAGGTGGCAAACTACTAAGTGTCTCTCTAACGTGCTGCATGAGCTCTTCGAAGGGGCTGTCAGAAGCTGCCACTTAGGAGACCGTAGAAAGCAATCTCCGGAAAAAGTACGGAGGAGAAAACCATGGCAAGCACACAATATTTACAACTGCAGCAGGGGAAAGCAAATCAGTGACAGTCACTCCAAAGTGCTGTTGCCACTGGTGGTGGCCCCAATAGCAGCAACAGGGTTTTTTTGCTACTCTACTAGAGCTTGCTCATTGCTTTCCTAGATCCATAATGGGGTCTGTCACCTTGCTTTGGACAACAGGACTACTTGTCAGGGGACCAAAAATGTCCTGTTGTCCAAGAATAAGCCATACATTGGCAGGGTGGTAACCCACAACGGGCTGCTGTGTCTTCCAAACCCAATCTATGCCTCAGTTGCCCACAGTACAGCCTAGACAGATTTAAGAGACTCCTATTTCACTATTATTTACTAAGTCCACGCAATAATAGCTATTAGGATATCATCTATCAGGATATTCTAATAAAGATTAAATATTTATTTATTTATTTTTTATTTATTAAAACATTTCTATGCCACCCCTTGCCGAGGGGCGGCTTACAACATCAAATAAAATACAAAATATTAAAGTTATTGAAGAATTCTCATTTTCAGTTCAAGCCTACTATAACCAGGTTTGCGCATAACACTAATACATTGTTAGCCCATGTCTGTTTCCTATTCAGCATTTGTCTGGCACAATCAAACCAGCCATAGTTTGATTTCTCAGTCCTAGGCTGTCTACTTACCTTCTCCTTTGGCTGCTCCCCACACTCCATTGTATCCAACTGACCACCTTCATCCACCCCTGCTGGCAAAACTACCAGTGAGCAACCCACATGTCTAGGTTCACATGTAATAGCAAAATACGGTTTGTTTGTGGTTAAAAAACACAGTTTATTAGCACAATTGTGTTCACATATCACAATAACCTAGAACTCAACAATTCAACAATGGGTTAAATAAACCATTGAGCAGCTTTATATACAAACTAGGTAGTTAGATTGTGTGAAAAATGGTAAATTCAAGGATTCATGTGCACTATTTCTTGTGGAGGATTAGAATTATATCTAGTGTTACCCACATTAAATATAATCCTTTTTATCTAGCGAGGCATGCCTTCCTTTATTTCCAGGAAGCCAGTACTGCACATGAACCCCAGACAGGAACAAAACACCAAAGATAAGTTATGCCTGTGAAGCCAAGTTGGAACTTTCCCTGACCTATTGTTCTATCATTCTGGATCAGACAGTGTCCCGTGGCTAGTTCATAGCCAAGTATGCAACCAAGGCTCTTGTGGAAGGCTTCAGTCAGGGAGAGGGCTGTTTTCTACACTGCACCATTCCGCCAAGTAGACAGAGAGGGTCCTGGATTTGTAATGCGAGGCATACTGCTTTTTCCAAACAAGTACAAACACCTGCCTGTAGCATTATCTAGAGACAATAATAAACTACAAATAGCAACTTGTTTTTATTTCTCTTAATTCTTTTATGTTCTCTGTTTTAAGCAATACAACTAACATTGGGGTTACATAGATCTGTATGTTTTCATTTGAAAGGATTCCAGTGCAAAAGCTTCTAGTCAGCCAAGAGGCTAACCTTGGGGGCGGCGGGGGGGGGGGGGATGGGTAGAAAGAGTGAGGGCAAATGCTGGCAGATTTATAATTTGGCAAGCTATTGGATCTTTTACTTGAACTTACATCCACTAGGAAGAGTTCTTATGACTCCCTCAATAAATAGCAGTTAACTACTGATCTGAATGTGTTTTAGGTTGGAACTAAAAATGGCTCCCAGACATAATCCTTCAGAAAGCTTTCTGAAACACCTTTTATTAATCTCTAATTATAAAGAACTTACCCTCTGTATAACATATTATCCATCATGCAGTATTCTCCAAAGTGGTGTTCGACTACAATTCTCATCATCCCTAACCTGACTGGGGATGTTGGAGTTCTAGGCCAAAGTGGGTGCCAGATTGAAAAAGGATGACTCAAAGTCTAAAAATAGTCATTTAAAAAATGTTTATCTTAAAGCACTAGTGGTCTTCACTATTATATGGAACTATCCTTTACATAACAGCATAGGAGTTTGGAAAATGCAAGGCCACAGAGCTGGGAAATGGCAAGATTTCCCAGATCACAGTAAATTTTGCAATGTATTTACTTTGCTACATAACCCACAATGGGTTTAACAGTTTTAAATATCTGGCCAAACACCAAGGAAGGAATCTTGCTTAAATAAAAGGCCATCTTTTCTATTGATGAAATACAAAAGCAAAGTTTAGTATTAGTATTAACTTTTTCTAGTCCTACATCCTATTAGAAAGCCTCCTACTTATCCAATTCAGATGCACAAGTCCCTGCACCACAGAATTTGACTCTAAAACAAGTTTATCTAGAGATACACATATGACAGTAAAAACATCTTCTTGTGGAAGCTTAAGGACAAACAAATTTATTCTGGAATAAGCTATGCTAGACACTATCTGCTTCCTCAGATGCATTGAAGACAGTGCCCACAAAAACTTATGCCAGGGGAAATACATTACCCTTTAAGGTGTTGCAAGATTTTTTGCAGTTTTTCCTGCAATAAACTAGCTCAGGAAATTGTTACATCTACTAGTGTAACCCAGTAACTGCCCATTCTGAAGTAAGCCCCATTGAGTTGGGTAGTGTTTACTGCAAGATAAGTGCATATAGGACTGCAGCCTATGAAAATTAAAGTGCTCAGGATGACACAGATGGACTATTTATTGTTTGTTTACATGAAAGTGTTAGATTTCTTAGTCAGATAGAAGCCATGCTATTTCATTCATAAAACAGAAGTGGTGCATGTATGTGAACAGAATAGGCCCAACTTCTTAGTTACAAGCAAATAACTAAGCAACAATGTGATGCAGCAGCTAGGACACTGAACCCTAAATGGGAAAACTTACATTCAGAGCTTAGGTTAAGCCCCTCTCTCCCACACAGCAGTCAGCATACAAGGGCTGTTGTTTAAACTGAATGCAAGTGGAGCCCTGTATGCTGAGGTCCTTGGAGCAAGGGCAAAATATAAATGTAGAAATAATAAAATAGAGCAGTTGAGACTTGGGACATTCCATTCTAACTTAACATTCATGCAGGCTTATCTTTCGCAGTCATCAAACAAGCCCCCCACACAAACATACCTGCACCGGCAAAGGCAAGCTCCTATCGAGCAGCAAGCCAGGCACACAACTAGAGCAGTCACCACCTGCTCCTTCGCCACATTGGGTTCAGGCACCAGAGCAGTATTTGTCTGAAAGCCTCACAGGCACACCCTGTCCGGGAAGGCTGGCACTCTGCGAGAGGCACCGCTCCAAAAGCCAGTGTGGGACACATCCTGAACGGGCAGGTTGCCTTACTACAGCACACGTGGTCCGGCGCTGAGTCGAAAGCAGCTTTTAAATCCGGCTCCGTGACTTGCCTCCGGCTCAATTTAAGGCCACCCAACACAGAAACAAGGGCACTAACGCCAAGTTCATATTCAAAGTCTGCCAGCGGCTCCAGTGCCCTTCTTGGCCGCGATCCTGGGCAACACGTCTTACCTGGTCGTAAGCCCCAGGAAAACTATCGCGACTCCGGTCAGAGCAAACAGGGGCAAGAGGAAGGGGCAAGACGTCCCCCGAGGCTCCCGCTGTCACCTCGCTGCGGCGGCCAACCCCTCTCTCCTCGGAGGGGACAAGTTGGAGGAACGGCCCCCGTTCCCTTCCCGAGGAAATGCAAGCCCCGCTTGGCTCAGGCGGACCAAGTTCCCGCTCCCCGCCTCCCACGGCTCCTTTGTCCGCCACTCCCAGCGCCCCGGCCTGGACCTCGCCCCGCTCACCTGGGGGAAGGAGCCCTCCCGGCGGTGGTTCTTGGGATGGTCCAAGTGGCCCCGATCCAGCATCAGGTAGAGCGAGAAGATCACCACGCAGAAGACCGCGCTGCCAAAAACCGTGAACTGCCGGCTCAGCTTCATCGCCGCGCCGGGCAAGGCGGAAAAGGAGGAGCGGGGGGATCAGGAGCCGCCGCCGCCGGAACGCGCCTCGAGCACCGCACCCCGCTCAACGGCGGCGACTCTTCCTCGAACTGCTAAACTTCTCGGCACGCCCGCGAAGCGTCCCGGCCCCGCCGCTCGGCTGGAGCTCCGCTGGAAGGGTAAAAGTTCCCTCCTGGGCCCTGGCGGCGGCAAGCGGGGCCGGGATGGAGCGGCGCCCGCAGCGCCTTCCCGCGGGTCCCTCCGGGCAAGTTCCGTCTTCTTGAGCCGCTCTCGGCGCGCCAAAATCCTCTACGCGGTGACGGGCGCCGTGATGCCTGCTGAAGAACCGCCCGGGAGTTTCCGGGAAGCGACGGGGCTCCACTTTCGCTTCGCTGGCTCCTCTGGTGGGAAGCAGGCAAGCGAGCCAGCGAGCGAGCCGGGCCGCCGAAAGGACGGCAGGCGGGCGCCCGACCGCACCGAAGCCCCGTCCGTGCGCCTGGCGGCGCGTCCTCCCGCTGCCACCCGGGAGCGGCACTGGTAACGGCTCCGCGATCGCACGAGCGGCGCTGGGAGGGAGGCGGGGAGCTGCCGCGGCCGGCCGCCTCGCTAGCGCAGCAGCAGCAGCAGCAGCAACAGCGCCCGCTGCGGCGGCGACTACCGCCGGAGACCAGCGCGCTCCGCCCACCGCACGCACCAGGGCAGGGGAGGCGGAGCTTGGCCCGCCAGCCACACAGCGCCGCCGCACGCTTAGCCGGCGGCGGGGCGGGCTCGGCCTGGCCGGGAGGGGACGCGCGGGCGGAGGCGGCGAGGGGGCCGCGGCAGGTTGTGCCTCGATCGGGCGACCCTGTGCCGGATGCCGCTCGGGGGTTTCAGGGCGGCGCGGCCAAGTTTCGGGCCCTCTTTTCTTTCTTATCTCTGCCTTTCTAAAAGAAAGCACAGCAACACCCGCAAGCCCGAGCCTGGGCGCGCCGATCAGGAAGGACTCGACGAGGCTTCACGTTACTGCAGCCGCCCCGCGAGCGGCCGCCCTCCAGATGTGCCGGACTACCGCTCCCGTCGTTCCCCGCGGGAACATCTGGAGGGCGCTTCTCGGAGCGGGGCGGCTGCGGCGAAGTGTGTGCATACGATCGCGGCCTTGAATAACTGGAAGGAAGCCAGCATGCCACCCTCGTCCTGACGGGAGATTGCTGCGTTTGCGTGCCTGGGCCCTGCGAGGGGGCAGCTGCTGCAGCTGCTTCCTCGACATTTCTGGGGGACGTTCCAGCTGTTCCTGCCTTCGAGGTGGCGCGGCGGTGCGGACCGCGACGCCACGCGGTGTGCCTCGGGACCGGTTCACGCTGTCTCTAAGAGGGTGCGTGGGGGGGGGGGCGATTCTTTCCCCGGCCCTCCGTTGCTAGAGTCTCCCTAAGGTAGTTTTTGTTCCCCTAATTGAAAAGAAGGAAAAGTTTGTGTGCATTGTCAGGTAGCGGGAGAAGGGGAAGGAAGCCCTACATGAGTTGTTTGTAGCGTTGGAATACTTCTGCTGTGTAACGCACTGCGGTCCTTTCATCCCGTGCATATTTTCTTGCCCCATGGACGACAAGGAGCCTTAGAAGGAAACGTGGATGATGGGTTTATAGCTTGTCTAGTCAGAAAATACTGTATCCTAATTCAGTAGGATGTACACTGAGTAGTAAGTCCCATAGCAAAGGATTGCAGCCACCTCTAGGCACTGGAAAGGGTAGGATACTAAATAAATAAAGGATGCTGTTCACTCTTGCCAGCAAATAAGCACAACTGGACTGAATAGAACAAGGTTTTTGTAGGGTAGTATTACGGGGATGAAATCCTGTGCAAGTTTAGAAGTTGTAAAGCCCCACACCTGGCTGGCTGCCTGTTGCAGAACTTTCCCCCCTCTAATTATGTAGAAAAATCTACCTAAAATATAATTGCAAGCAAATGCCTAGTCCTTATAACTTATGAGTGAAACCTGGTCATTGTAACCTCTGCTGGGTTTACTTGGGATTAAGTCCAACTGACTTGAGTGAAATTTGCTCCCAAATTGGTGTGCAAAGGATTGACGCATAAGGCTCTGGTCCTATTCACTTTCCTGGGAGCAAGTTCTAATTTGCTCAGAAGAGCTTCAAAGCAGACATGTAGGATTTCATTTACCAAGAGTTTAGTGGTTGCATGTCTGCTTGCATCTGGACAATGTGGGCCTGTCTTCACTCTGTAGCAGGCCCCTCTGCCAAAGAGTTGGGCTTCTGCGCTCCTTGCCCTGCCCTTTCCACTTGCCCTTTTTGATACTTTTGCTGCCCCATCATTTCTGGGTGGGAGCTGTTTAGTAGAACGCTGAGTCTGTGTGTTGGTTGCAGGACTCACATGGTTCTGGATTACTTGTTTGGCTTACCAAAAATAAAGTAAAATACATAAATGATACAATCAGCAACAGATAAAAGAACACTATTAAAACCAGACAGTTACTGAAGTTGTTATTTTTATTGCAATTATAATGCCTGGCACAATAGCAAGAACTTCACTTGACACGAAAAGGACATTGAGGTATGTGTCAGGAAAACATTCCTAGGAATTTTCCAAATTCCTGACACTACAACAGAAAAGGCTCTTATGTCATCACTGCTCACTACACCTGTGACAGCAGGGCTACTCAAGGAAAAGCCTCCAAGGCTGTCCTTAAGGAATCTTGTGTGGCTTGTAAGTTGCACTTGTAGCAGAGTTCAAAAACACAGATGGCTGTATTATGTATTTAGTTCATTTTTCTACTGCCCAACACCTGAAGCTCTATGGCCAGTATCCTGTACTATTCTTGTTGGATGTACAGTTTATCTTCTCTTGTCAGAATAGGAATGATAGCATCTTAGCTACTGCGGAAATTAATATCGGTGAGGAAAGCACTTTAGGGAGCAGCCTGATCAGTCACCATCACCCACTAGCCTGTACCTTCCTCAAGGTGTGTGATGCTTTCACTTTGTGGACTATTACTTTTACAAGAAGTACATTTCCACATTGGTCAGTCTTCATAAACAAAAGTCAGTTGTTTGTGCTTCTAATTGGTTACTGTTACCCAGAAGTTGAGAACTTTTGCTTTTCCCTTCCTTGGCTTCCTTACAGAAAGAAATAGGGCAGGATAGAAATGCTATATCATGAGAAACAACCACTATGCTGTGGTGTGCTTTTTAGGCAATTCAAAATGGGGAGGGAACTTAATCACAATACAGATTAAGAGCACATTGGCTATTGGTGAACCCCTTTATTGCTCCCTGTGAGGACATCTTTATTAGCTTCACATCTATAATTCACCATGGCTTAAATTATAGGAGTTGAAGCAATTCATGGTCACAATTTGAAGAGGTTACTAGTGTGGTGCATGATTGAACACATCTTCTGCTTAAATATGTACCTTTAATAGACCTCATCACAGACCAAAAGCTACTTTCCTGGAAACATATTTCCTTACTCAAAAAGAGTGATTGCCTAATACCTCATTTCAAAAGTGCTGTTTTCATTTCCTATTTCTTTTGTCACTGGAGCCTGACCAAATTGTCACAGAAGTAAGTCTCATTGGTTTCAAGAGATTTACCTTTGAGTAACTCTGCTAAAAATTATAGCTTAATTCTGTGTAGGCTTACATAGAAGTGTCACTGAGTTCAATAGGACTCCATCCCAAATGTTTGCGTAGGATCATCATAACTATGTAGTTAGATGCTAAGCATGCCTACTTAGAAGTAAGCTCTGCTGATTTCAAAAGGACAGCTCCTTAGTAGATAGTCTGTGGCTGTGTTAGGCTCAATGGACTGGAGCTGTAATAACACAGGCGATAAAAGAAAGACAAAGTAGGGCATCTCATACTGCCTCCTAAAACCAACCAAAGAGGGAAGAAGCAGCAAAGAGAGAGGAGGAGCAGCTGTACACAAAAGCTCCCATATGTTTCCTGTCTCAGCAGCTCCCATGCTTAGCAGAGCAGCTGCTGCAGCTGCATGGTAAATCCCTGCTGTTACAGGGGGAAACGTCTCTGGTTTTGCCTGTTGCAGGATCTTCCTTCTCAGAACTTCACTGCTGGTGCTCAGAAGTGTTTGTTTCACAGACTGAGAACTACTTCTATTTCACAGGACAGCTACTTTATTTTCCTTTTGAATTGGTAAATTCAGGGAACAAGAACTGGGATGGAATACTGACTAGAATTACTGTAAGATTCTCTTATTTGGGCTGGGGGTTTTAAGTAGGGATTTAAAAAAAAAATAATCCTTTAAATTCATTTTTCTTTTAACCTAATTACTTACCCAAGACCTTGGGAAGGAGCAATCTTGAAATGGAAATAAATACTGAACTGCATATGCAAATGAAGCTACACTTAAAACAGCAGTGATTCTAGTCTCCAAAATGAGAAGTACTCCACTGAAGAGAGAGGACATTGCTTCACCCTTCACTCTGAGAAAGAACACCTACAAACTAAGAACTCATTTCTGGATTTTGATCCTTTTCCCTTCCTTCCCAATCCCTTTTTATCTGATTTTTTTTAAAGATGATAAGCCTGAAAGCAGGGCTTGTCTTAACATTAATGCTTGTAAGGGTGCAGTCCTATGGCCCCCCTGACATCACTTGGGAGACCATAGGATTTTTTGGAGGCCATGCACCTAGGTCCTCCAAAGGCCAAGCCCCATGGCAAGAACCAGGCTAGCTGCCCCCTTACCACAGTTACAACTGGATCACAGGGGAAACAGGCATGTCAGAGGACAGGAGGCTGGGCCTGCAAATTTGTACCATGCTTTGCTTCCTTCTCCCTGGCACAACATTCAGACAGCCCAAACCAAAAATCATCAGCACCACACCTTGCCCTGGATGCTTGTTAGCCCAAATGTCAGGAGGCTTATCAAGCATCTGCCGTGGGGCTCATACCACCTTGCTCCATGCCAGTCTGTGGAATCTGAGGGGACCAATGGAGATTGGAATGTGCATGGGCCCTTTGTCTAGCTCTTCAGGCAGCTTGTGGGTGACTATCATGTCCTTTTTCAAACCTCCCTGGAAATCTCCAAGTCAATCTCTATTGTTTATTGTTTACTGTTTGTTTTCATTTCTGTACTGCTCAATAACAGAATGCATGGTTAACAATTCATACAATAACATGCAATTAAAACACAATTAAAAGTAATTACATTTTCAATGCAAAATTGAAAACACTTTGAACAACCAAAACAAGTTCAATGTACCTAAACCAGTTAAAAGGGGAAAAGGAACAACCATCGTAAGCATATGCTATCAAGGCCATAAAGGAAGACTGGCCAGGCCAATGAGGTCTTTAAGTTCAGCAATCTCCATACAAAGGTGACCTGGCATCTATGAATGCCAAGTTTAAGCTGAGCTATACCTATGGTGGAAGGCAGGCTAGCTCAAGGGTCACCCATCTTCATGTAGGAGAGGTCTTCATCCAGCTTTACCCCTCTAGAACATGTCCAATCAAGTTTCTTAAGAACCATATTTCAAGTATCTAGCTGGGTCTCCAATGCACTTGTATTCCACCTTGATAAAATTTGAGACCAGGATTTCTCTTGCTGCTATCAATTTTTGGTTCCATCTAAATTACAATCTAGAGGGTTTATCATCTTTAATCCTTCGAAATAATTTTCAATCTTCCTGACTTAAAGCAGTCTGCCTGAAGCTGAGGAACTTGGGGGTTTTCCCCAAAAGCTCTCCTGGCAATGGGTTTATATCCGGAAAAAGTGGTCTTAAGGCAAAGACTACTAGATAACTGAACAACAAAAGGATATTAGCAGAACTCCAAACTTTCTGGCAGCAGAGAATGTAAGAAACATCATAGCAACAGCTGCCTACCTTTCATTATTAGAGCTTCCAAGGCATAGAGGGACTTTCTTTCTAGCCAGATGGAGAACGCTTCCCCCAGTTGTTGTTGAAGGCTGCTGTAGAAGGATACCCCTGTCAAAAAGGGTTTGCCCCTGTGGTTCTGGAGAAGTGGAAACAATAGAGCATGTCATGCTTTATTGCTCGCTTTACCAGGAAGTACATGGCAAGTTCAGCCTCTCTTTGATTAAAAAATTTGCTGGTCAAGATTTTTCTTATGGGAATTAACCCACAGATCACAGCCCCGAGTATGAGTTTTTTGGCAGCTGCTTGTAAAATTCAACAGGATATTGCCTGAAATGAGTATATATTTTAATGCCTGACCTTCCTCTCTACCTTTTTTTAAATATGTGTTATCTGTTCAGAATCTGGATGCAAACTTAAATGTGCAATACTTGGGATTTTGTTTTTCTTTTTGATTATGCTGGTCTTTGACTGTTTTAATAAACTGACTGACATCTAGGAGGGGCAGGACTGACCCATTCCTCACTTCTAAGCAATGCCATCACCGCAAAGAGAGCTTAGTCTGATGCATGTACCTCAGCTCTAAACTGAGTAAACCACATAAAGAAGAGGCAGGCCTGGTTATCAAAATGTGCTGGATTTTCTTAGGTGTGTCTAGAAGGGATACACGAAATGGCACCTCATTGTAATAAAAAGAACTGTAAACGCCACTCTTCAATTGGCCGGCTATCTTGAACACTGAGTCCTGTTAAAGGAAATGGCATAGGACAGGGCCGTTGGAGAACCAGTACACTGGCCATGGGCACCACCTTCTGTTTAACATCAGGTGTATGCAAAACTGTGGTGTTCATTGCACCACCTCAATGCCTTTGTTTCAGTGTCATATGAAAAGGCATAGTATTCCCAGGCAAACATGAGGAAACCCACATGAGGCTAATTTCTATCTTTTTATCATTGGATGTTTCCAGATGGAGGAGTCCTAACACAAGTAAATGAGATGGTGTGGCTTTCTTTCTTGTCTTATTTGATGGGAGTAAGAAAAAGGATGGAAGAAGCAATGGGGGGCAGGAGTTACGCGTCACAATGTCTAGAATTCCCATAACAGTCTGTGAACGAGGCAGGTCCCCACTGAGGGCCTCATGTAGAAGCAACCACTAAGGTTGGCTGTGCAGAAAGTGAAAAGGATATAAACACAGAGGTTAGGTGGCTCACAGCAAAAGGGATACCATTTCAGAGCCATCCCATCATTCAGCCAGGGTTGCCTGGAATAGTGGGAAATCTTAAAAGCATGGATGGCAAGGAAGATTTTGCTGACTGAGCTCTGGGGTCCACGCAGTGCTTATACTAGCAAAAAGACCTGCTAGTTGGAATAGCCCTTAGCGTGGTACAATGATGCTATCAAGAAAATCGTATGCAGCTTTCAGGGCTGGACACACTGCGCCCACCCCATCTGAAAGAAGGCATGCCCACTGGCATCCGTAGTCATTCTCCCACCATGATGCACCCCCATATTCCCCTGAGGAAGGTGGCTGCTCACTCCATTCCCCTGATGAGGGGCACCCCACAGCAAGTGCATAATTCTGTCCCTCAGCCTACTATTCTCCCCCAATTTCACCCCATGGACTGATGGCAATACAAGCTGTGCAGTGGCCATTCATTTATTTATTAGATTTATATCCTACCTCTTTTCTTACAAAGGGTCAAAGCAGCCCACATCATTTCCCTGCTGCTCCCAACCTTATCCCTACAACAACAACCCTGTGAGGTAGGTTGGGCTGAGAGTCTGTGACTGGCCCAAAGTCACCCTATTGGTTCCATGGCTGAGCAGGGAGCAGAACCCAGGTTGCCTGAGTCCAGTCCCACGCTCTTAACCTCTGCACCACACTGGTTAGGGAAGTATAGCCCTAGAGGATGAAGATGTTTCTGCAGTCTTCAATTTAAATTAAGTAAAACAATGTGTTCTGTGAGGCAGAATGACACCAAGCTGCACACCCCTAGGGACTCTTTAGGATGCATGCTGAGTCTGAGGTGCTTCCCATTTTGCTCCTGAGGCTCCGGCACTGATGGACAGACAGACAGACAGACAGACAGACAGACACACACACACACACACACACACACACACACACAGGTCCACCTTTATTATGACAGACTCCCCTGAACTGAACAATCCGCTCAGAAGCCACCTTTGCAGTGCACGTTCCTGGTTTGGCTCTTGGCTGCAACAGGAACACCAGGCTCAGGCTGCATGCCTGAATTTGCACAGCGACACTCGAACTAAAAAGTATAGCAGGGAACAGGCAGGTATGGCTACATTCCATACATTTCAGAAAGTGGGGCAAGAAATAAGTGAAGCAAGGTTGGTCAGAGATTATCTGACACCTTTGCTGAAGCAGGGGAGAGTCCACTTGATCTCACTTGCAGATGACTCTTAAAGGAACACTGAGGAAGTGGAGCCCTGAAGCATTTTCTTAGCCCAGTCTTGCATCTTGCCAGAGTGAAAGCTCAGGATGCATATAATTAGGGATTGCCACTGCCTCTTCTCCCATCCCGCACACATCTGGGAACACTAATTGCAACTCCTGAGGCACAGATGCCTCCTCTGTGACAACACTTCCTCCAAAAATGCAACCTTGCTTTCTGAAATTGGAGCAGGTTTATTTACCCACTCAAGTTTGCTTGGGAGTGCAGCCAACAGATCAAAGCTGAGTCCCTCTTTCAGCAGCAGCTCTTATTTGTGAGCTGGGGTCCTACAAGGGGATGTCCTGACTAGCAGTATCTCCAAATGTTATTCCCCAGTTTTTGTGGACCGATCAGTGGAGTAAAGATGAACAATACTTGAACTCAGAGCCTTCAGGGATGCTGGCAACCAAGCATTCCATAACTGGGCTTACAATTGCCCTAAATAGCAAGACAGATAGCAAAGAGACATCTGTACAAGCCGAATGGATTGAAGCACAATTACCATTTGCAGTGAGTCAGGAGCTTTCCTTTTCTCTCTGTGAAGTATGCCTTCATGATTGCGAATAACGTCATCTGCTGCTAACAATTTATTCCTTTTTTAGTGGTTTGTTTGAATCCCTGCCTTAAAAAACAAAAAATGGGGGGGGGGGAGAAAGGAGTCATCACTTATAATAACTTCAAATGCAAACATTCCTGAGTATGTGTCAGATGTTTTAACGTATGGTACACAAACTAATTAAATCATCACATATGTCTAAGAATTCACAGTTCCTGGAATAATTTTGACAATATGGAACACAATTTGCATAATTTGTGCTGATTGTTACTCAGCGCTTACTGAAATACAAAGTAGGTTTTTAAAAAATATTTTATTACTTCTGTCAGATTCCTTTTCAATGAAGTTGAATTGTACACTATAGAAGATATAGTTTCAAACAAGCTTCTGGAAACTCATTTATTCCATGAATAAAATGCAACATAAATTTCTGTTAACCCTTTTCCCACTGACATTTATAGTAAGGTTACCTGACTGCCCATGAGCATGATGAGTGCAGGAAAGAGAAAACAGAGAAGGAAAAGGTGGACAGGCATGGCAGCTTCAGTGCACTTACAGTGCACTTTAGAAAACATAAGAAAAGCTGTGTTAAATCAGCCCAAGGGGCCATCTGGCCCAGCAGTCTGTTCACATGGTGGCAAAGCAGTTGCTTGTGAAAAATTCACAAGCAGGGCATGATTTCAAGAGCATCCTCCCACCCAGCAACTGGTACTGGTTCTGATCTGGTAGTGGCATCTAGCCACTGGGGATAGTGGCCAGCAGTAACCTCCAATTCCCTTTTAAGGCCGTCTGATGGAAGTGAATTCGATTATTCTACTATGCATTGCATGAAGAAGCACTTCCTTTTATCTGTCCTGAACCTCCTCCCACTAATCAACTGCATGAGATGACTCCAGCTTCTGCTATTATGAGAGGGGAAAAATGCCTCCCTATCCACTTTTTCCACATCATGCATAATTTTAAGTACATCTATCATGTCTCCATTTGCTCACCTTTTTCTAAACTGTATAATCCAAACCTTTGTAACCTTTCCTCATACTGGTATCGCTCCTACCCCTTGATTAGGTTCATTGCCCTTTTCCGAACTTTTCCCAACCTTACCATATTCTTTGGAAACTGTTCTACAGTCAAAGCATGTTCTGTGAACATTTTGCTCTATTCTTCTAGCCTAGTTCAGTAACTTTACACAGACTGTATTTAGAAAGTACAAAAGTTCATATGTTCTTATGAAATGCTGGGTAATACAGACTATCACCACAGAATGCATGCCAGAACAGAGCATTTATTAAAATATATAAAAATAAAGATAATCAAAATAAGCAGCATGATCAGGGAGAAATTCCAAATATCAAAATTAATCATTTCTCCTATTTCTGATGTTCGGAAATGAGTGTCACTGCTTATGTAGTGAAAAAGTCATCAGCTGCTCACAAGTCTTGGGGAAAATCTGTCAGTAGTAGAGAACATATTGGGGATACCCAAAATGTGGTGGGGGACATATGCAGTGGTCAGAGAATGATGACAAGATGTTGGAGAACAAAATAAGGGTAGAGGTGGAACAGAGTATCGCAGAGGAGGGCATGGTTCATTGAAACCATGAGCAGCAGCTATCATCATTACAATGTTTTGTTGCAGTTCAGCTTGCAATCATTATTAGCATTTATCTTGTGATCCTTAAAACAATTCTATAAGATCACTCAGTATTATTATCCTCATATTTCAGGTGGGGTCTGAGACACGGAATTGTTTGCCAAAACCAACTGGTGAGCTCACGGTGGAGGCAAGAAGATTCAGACTGGGATATCTTGATTTGTGACTCTGCTTTTTAGTGGTTACACTACATTAACTGGTGAAATCTTTCTACAGTTTGGATCTTTTAAAATGATATTGTATACAATGCAACAGTAATGGATATTTACCTGATTCATCCAACATCGTTATAATGTGCATTGGCCTTGCTCCATTCCACAGTTGTCAATCAGAATAGTTTCACAGCTATATTTTGTGGTAATGGTACAATCTTTTATGTCCATTCAAAGGGAAGGTCCATTGGGCTCAATGTGACTAATTCCTAAGTCAGTGAGTATAGGATAGCAGTATCATCATTGCCACCGTTGTTTTAGGTCCTTGAAATGCAATAATCTTCATCATTTTCTCATTTTTATTGTAACCTGGGAAGATATCCTTCAGGTCTTTAAGACTGTAACATTTATATTCTTGCCCTGTGCTGTTATACATAAATGTCTTTTGCTCCAAAGTATGTTTAGTGTAAAACTGTATGCTTAAACAAGATATTTCTTTGGGGAAATCATGTGGGAAAGTCCTTAGAAAAAGAGAACTGTTTTCCATGGGACACACTTAAAGATTTGTAACAGCAAAATGTTGATCTCAGAAATTGTCTCATACCATTCTACCTGCTTCATAGTTAGAAAGTGACCACGGATGCCAAGGCTTTTGCTTAAATAACTGTGAAGCCAAACTATTGGGTAGCTTGGCTGCCAGATGATGGAAATATAGTTGAAAGCATAAGAGAATGGTAAATTCTACAGGAGCCTCTTAGTTCCCTGCTGCAGATTTCCATTTACTACCTCTTTGACTTGGTTTGCAACATCTCCACTGTGTATTTTATATATTGATTATGCACAATCATTAGTACAGGTCCTACCTCAGCATTTGCCTTGCCTCATCCTTTTCCGGCACAGTTGCAAAATATGGGGGGAGCGGTCTCTGAGTGTTGCAGAAGAGGGCAAAGGTCACGGCAGCTACAAGGTGAGAGTCCAATCAGTTGCTTGGCAACCTTACCAGTTAACAGCACGGAAAGTGCAATCATTTCTTTAGAGTTGGGAGTTGCAATTTTGCAAACAAGTGTGAGAAGGACAAGACTAATATTGCATCTAATGGGCCCAGAAGCATGAGAACACAGGCAACCTTGCAAGGGGTCATGTTCTAGAGCTCTTTAGGGAAAAGGGGGTGGGGGAATTTCCTAAAGATGAAAAGTCAAAAGTGGATTAAACACAGCCTGTTAAGCACTTCTTCTGAGCTTTCAAAAACACCAGCACTTGAGGAAGTGAAGCAGAATAATAGAAGAAGGGCAGCCATGCAGACAGTCTTTGGACATCTGTGGCAATAAAGGAAGTTATGTGTTGGTCTATCCATCCATCAGCACAGCAGCACCAAGTCTGAAGCTTCGACACTGAAAACCTGGCAGGGCACCCAGGTTCTTTTGCTTTTGAAATGCATTCATTAATTTTAAATAACTTTCCAGTGTCCATGCAGTTGACGTCCATAGTGATACCTTCAGCCAGTGAAGAAGACTTCCATAATTGGTACCCAGCTTTCTGGCCTACATAGCTTGAAGCCGGGAGAGATCAGTAGGACACAGGACAGAGGTGCATCCGTGCATCCAGAGATGCTCCCCGAGAGGGGCAGAGTGTCCAGGCCGCTCCCTCAGAGCAAGCCCAGGCCTAGGAGGGCCAGGCAGCAGGTCTTCACTCAGACAGGACAGGGCTCATGTGACAGGTTCAACTCTGTACATGGTAAAGATTTGCTGGAAGGTTTTGCTATATCAAATTGAGATACAGCAAAGCTGGGTCTATTCACTAGTTTTATAACCTAGAGAGAGGGACAGAAACTGTTTTCTGAGCATTCTGTTCTGTTCTGTTTCTCTGATTAATATACAGAGAGAGTTCTAAGAGGAAGGAAAGCAATAGTCACACTAAATATATATGGTATTTCAAAGGGCAGGCCTTCTTTGTATTACACTAATAAGGTTTGCTCTTTGAAACACTGTTTCACACTAAGTAACGAGTTCCTCTTTTTATGTCACTGTGGCTACATGAGGGGCTGGGCTCCCAAATGATTCAAATGCAGCACCTGAGAAAATTCATTAAATAAATTTGTCTTTGTTCTTTTCCAGTCCCAGATGAAAAAGAAAATAGGTAGTGCACAGGAGGGGTAGTGGCATAAAGCTGTGTGAAGATAGAAAGTGATTTTTTGTGAAGAGTGAGATATGTACAACTGTTATGTTTTGTGTACGAGGAATGAAGGGGGTGGTTTCACCAAGCAAGGGGAAATGTGTTTCTTTTGTTTGAGGCTTGAGCAGAGGCAATGCAAGCATGCCTAGATGCTGTTGTTGTTCATAGTCATGAAGTCGTGTCCGACCCATCGCGACCCCATGGACAGCATTCCTCCAGGCCTTCCTCTCCTCCACCATCCCCCGGAGTCCACTCAAGCTCACACCAACTGCTTCAGTGACTCCATCTAGCCACCTCATCCTCTGCCGTCCCCTTCTTCTTTTGCCATCTATTTTGCCCAGCATTAGGCTCTTCTCCAGGGAGTCCTTCCTTCTCATTAGGTGGCCAAAGTATTTGAGTTTCATCTTCAGTATCTGGCCTTCTAAAGAGCAGTCAGGTTTGATCTCCTCCAGGACTGACTGGTTTGATCGCCTTGCAGTCCAAGGGATGTGCAGGAGTCTTCTCCAGCACCACAATTCAATGGCCCCAATTCATTGGCGCTCAGCCTTCCTTATGGTCCAACTTTCACAGCCATACATTGCAACTGGGAAAACCATAGCCTTGACTATACTCACGTTTGTCAGCAGGGTGATGTCTCTGCTTTTTAGTATGCTGTCTAGATTTGCCATGGCTTTTCACCCCAGGAGCAAGCATCTTTTAATTTCTTGGTTGCAGTCCCCGTCTGCGGTGATCTTGGAGCCCAGGAAAATAAAATCTGTCACTAACTCCTTTCTCAATTTTGAACCAATCAGTGGTTCAGTGTCCAGTTCTAACTGTTGCTTCTTGCCCACATATAGGTTTCTGAAGAGACGAATAAGATGGTCTGGTACTCCCATCTCTTTAAGAACTTGCTACAATCTGTTGTGATCCACACAATCAAAGGCTTTAGCATAGTCAATGAAGCAGAAGCAGATGTTTTTCTGGAACTCCCTAGCATTCTTCATGATCCAGCATATGTTGGCAATTTGATCTCTAGTTCCTCTCCCTCTTCAAAATCCTGCCTGTACTTCTGGTAGTTCTCGACCCACATACTGCTGGAGCCTAGCTTGTAGGATTTTGAGCATCACTTTGCTAGCATGTGAAATGAATGTAATGGTGCGGTAGTTTGAACATTCTTTGGCATTGCCCTTCTTTTGGATCGGAATGTAAACTGACCTTTTCCAATCCTGTGGCCACTGTTGAGTTTTCCAAGTTTGCTGGCATATTGAGTGTAGCACTTTTACTGCATCGTCTTTTAAGATCTTGAACAGCTCAGCTGGAATACTGTCACCTCCAATAGCTTTGTTGTTGCTCAGACTTCCTAAGGCCTATTTGACTTCACTTTCCAGGATGTCTGGCTCGAGGTCAGTGACCACCCCATCGTGCTTATCAGGGATGTTAAACTCTTTCTTGTACAGTTCCTCTGTGTAATCTTGCCACCTCTTCTTAATCTCTTCTGCCTCTGTTAGGTCCCTGATATTTTGGTCCTTTATCATGCCCATCTTTGCATGAAACGTTCCCGTCATATCTCCAATTTTCTTGACGAGATCTCTGGTCCTCCCTATTCTATTGTTTTCTTCTATTTCTTTACACTGTTCATCTAAGAAGGCATTCTTATCTTTTCCAGCTATTCTCTGGAATTCTGCATTCAATTAGGTGTATCTTTCCTTTTCTCCCTTGCCTTTCAATTCCCTTCTTTCCTCAGCTATTTGTAAAGCTTCCTCAGACAGCCATTTTGCTTTCTTGCATTTCTTTTTCTTTGGGATGCTTTTAGTTGCTACCTCTTGTACAATGTTGCAAACCTCTGTCCATAGTTCTTCAGGCACTCTGTCTATCAGATCTAATTCCTTAAATCTATTTGTCACCTCTACTGTATATTCATCAGGGATATGATTTAGGTCATACCTGAGTGGCTTAGTGCTTTTCCCTACTTTCTTCAATTTAAGCCTAAATTTTGCAACCAGAAGCTCATGATCTGAGCCACTGTCAGCTCCTGGTCTTGTTTTTACTGACTGTATAGAGCTTCTCCACCTTTGGCTGCAGAGCACATAGTCAATCTGATTTCTGTGTTGACCGTCTGGTGATGTCCATGTGTAGAGTCTTCTCTTGGGTTGTTGGGAAAGAGTGTTTGCTATGACCATCATATTCTCTTGACAAAATTCTACCAGCCTGTGCCCTGCTTCATTTTGTACACTAAGGCCAAATCGGTTATTCCGGTTATCTTTTGGCTTCCTACTTTAGCATTCCAATCCCCCATGAGGATGACATCATTTTTTGGTGTTAATTCTAGAAGGTGTTCTAGGCCTTCATAGAACTGATCAATTTCAGCATCAGTGGTTGGGGCATAGACTTGGACTACTGTGATGTTGAATGGTTTGCCTTGGATTTGAACTGAGATCATTCTGTCATTTTGGACATTTTGCATCCCAGTACTGCTTTTCCTACTCTTTTATTAACTATGAAGGCTACTCCATTTCTTATGAGGGATTCTTGCCTGCAGTAGTGTACCTGATAGTCATCTGAATTAAATTCACCCATTCCTGTCCATTTTAGTTCACTGATTCCTAAGATGTCGATGTTCAGTCTTGTTATCTCTTGTTTGACCACATCCAGCTTTCCTTGATTCATGGATCTTACATTCCAGGTTCCTATGGAGTATAGATCTTTACAGCATCGGACTCTCCTTTCACCACCAGATACATCTGCAACTCAGTGTCCTTTCGGCTTTGACCCAGTCGCTTCATTCTTTCTGGCGCTACTAGTACTAGCCCTCTGCTCTTCCCCAGTAGCATTTTGGACACCTTCCAACCTGAGGGGCTCATCTTCCAGCGTCATCTCTTTTTGCCTTTTGGTACTGTCCATGGGGTTTTCATGGCAAAGATACTGGAGTGGGTTGCCATTTCCTTCTCCAGTGGCTCACATTTTGTCAGAGCTCGCTGCTGTGACCTGTCCATCTTGGGTGGCCCTGCACGACATAGCTCATAGTTTCATTGAGCTACACAAGCCCCTTCGCCACAACAGGGCAGTGATCCATGAAAGAGCTTGTGAAGTGGCCTCAGGAGCGGAAGGGCTTGTAAAGTAATGCTGAGGTAATGGGCTGGATGAGGGCCAATAAACTGAAGGTCAATCCAGACAAGATGGAGGTCCTGTTGGTAGGTGGTTCGGGCTTTGGGGTAGGGGACCTGGACCTTGTCCTGAATGGGGTAGCACTCCCTCTAAAGGACAGGGTCCGCAGCTTGGGAGTGCTCCTTGACCCAGAGCTGTCTTTGGAAGCTCAAGTGACTACGGTGGCGAGGAGTGCTTTCCTTCAGCTTTGGTTGATTCATCAGCTGCGTCCCTGCCTGGAGAACAATTGCCTGGTGACAGTGACACATGCATTGGTTACTTCCTGACTGGACTTCTGTAACACGCTCTACGTGGGGCTGCCCTTGAAGACGGTCCGGATACTTCAGATGGTGCAAAATAGAGCTGCCAGGTTGCTGACAGGGACTGGGTGTTGTTTTCACATAACCCCAGTCCTCTGTCAGCTTCACTGGCTCCCCATCGAAGTCCGGGCCCAATTCAAGGTGCTGGTTATCACCTATAAATCCCTTAACGGCTTGGGACCTGGATATCTAAAGGAATGCCTGCGTCCATATTTGCCCTCCCACCCTTTGAGATCGGCGGCAGCGGCCCTCCTCCGGGAACCCTCCGTGAAAGATATTAGGAGGGTGAGTACCTGGAGGAGGGCTTTCTCTGTGGTGGTGCCCCATCTATGGAATGTGCTCCCCAGACAGGTCCGCCTGGTGCTGTCATTATTTGTTTTTCGGCGCCAGGCTAAGACCTTTTTATTTAAAACTTATTTTAATTGTTAATTTATTGGTATTTATAGGATTTTAAATCTTTTAAGCTGAGATGCACTGGGTTTTAATATTTTTGTTGTATAATTGTCATATTTGTATATTTTGTTTTTGTTGTGAGCCGCCCTGGGTCTTTGTTGTGATGGGGCAGCATAAAAATGTTTTAAATAAATAAATAAGTTTAGAAATGTGAAAATATTTAAGTCTACATGAAAATGCAAAGTGAACAACTTTCTTCCCCCTTTGTTCTACTTTGAAAAACAATCTACTCTTCACTGCACCTCTTTGTGAATGCACCAGTGGGTAAACAAATAAGGCATAAAGCTGACTCTCAAAAATAAGGACACATTCTTATGCACATATAGACAGAAATAACTCCTTGCATTCTCCAGCCAGCCATGCCTCCTAAATCCTTCAAGTGGTAGAAAATTAACATATTTTGCTTAAGTATTAATCAGTGGATGCAAGATAATAGTGGCATGTTTACAAGTCCCACTTTAGCAGGGCTTAGTATGTAGGTATGTTTAGAATTGCAGATTGTGAAATGATTTTCCCTTATGTGCTCCACACAGCAAGAACCTGCATACAAGTGATACACACCTGCCTGTGTGGATTTTTCCCAGGGAAACTGGCATCCATGAAAGTTGCAGATAAAGTTTCATAAACTGGGTGCTAATTTGTGACACTGCTAAAACTAGAATTTCATAATGTGTCTCCATACACCCTGTCTGCAAGTACTCCAAAATGGAGATAGTTACCAGTGCTGCCTGCCATGCCAACAACTTTCCTTATTTCAAACCGACTCAGGTGCCACACAGAAAATTCCCAGAGTTGCATGGATCTGCTGAAAGGCAGGATAATAAAAAGAAAATTTTCTAAAGATGGTTGGAGGCCAGCTATCATATTCAAAAGTGCAGCAACCTGAGGAGCCCTGAGTTTTGCTTGTGTTTGATTTGTAATTCACCTTCTTTCCCCTCATCTTGGCAAAAAATGCAGTTAGCCTGCAAATCTCCATTGCAAAATCTTATCTAACTTGAAGACAGACAGGATATTAGAAAGGTCACCGAGGCAGAAAATGCAGTAGAGTACATCTAAAACAAAAACATGTTTTTCAAGTGATGGGAGGAAGCTTTTCCAGGCACACAAAGGCCACCTTCCAGGTCTTGGCAACAGCCCAGGCCCAGAAGAGTTACCTGGGATGATTATTCCAAAACTCCTGTGCTTCTTAGATAAGCAGAGTCATTTGCAGCATGCCAGGAGAACACTTATGATCAAACGGAAGAATTTTTCTGCTTTCACCTCCCCGTCCATAGCATCATAATGCCAACATCTGAAAGAATTATTGGCTAGAAAAAATAAAGACAAGATAATAACCATGCAACAAATAATCAGAGATCATTATTGGTTCCTCCTAGCTGTATAATTAGTAACCGTTTGGAGTGAAAATACCAACTTTATACCCTCCTTTTGCAAAGTTAGGCCTCTCTTTTGTCTGTTCGTAAGAGGCTTGTCTCCATTGTTTTGCCTTGCTAAAGTCTGACCAGCTGCTTGCAATTGCTCAGAAAGTTGTGATTAGTGGGACTCTGTGTATCATATACAGTACTTTATTCAGGCATTCCAATTGTGAGTAGAGGCTGCAGATGAAGAGACAGAATGGGGAGGGACAAGTGGCCCCTTCATCATAATTCTGGTCACTCCTCTTGCAAAGAGATCACCAGTCTGCAGCAGACAGGTTTCTCCATCTGTGGAAAATCCGGGGTTTAAAGGAAGCTGGGAACCTCCATTGAGAGACAGCTTCCTGCTGCAGGCAGCCACCCTTAGCACTTGGAAGATGATGAGGATGGTTTTGGAGGGGAATGAAGCTGCCATACTCACCCCTGTTCCCCCTCCGTATGTGTAGTATCTGTCTGCATTAAGAATGTTGCTACCTAAAGGAAGAATTGGGGGCAAATTTTCTCATGGCCTCATTTTGACTGCAGTCTTATCAATGATTAATACTGGGGCCTCCAAGAAAACACTGTGATGTAACAAAGATGGGTGGGCATTTTGTGACCATCTAAACATTTTGGGCTGCAGGTCTCATTGGCCTTAGCCAGCACAGGCCAGTGTGGTACAGTAGTTAAGAGCATGGGACTGGCATTCAGGTGATCTGGGTTCTAGTCCCTGCTTGGTCATGGAGCCAACTAGGTGACTTTGGGCCAATCACAGACTCTCAGCCCAACCTACCTCATTGGAGCAGGAAGAGGAGAGTAAGAAGCAGGAAGAGGAGCTGCTTGGCGTATGTTGTAAGAAAAAAGCAGGATATAAATCAAATAAATAAACAGGCAATGATGAAGTATATATGGGCTGTTGTGGCTTTAAGTGATCGGAGATACCCTGCCACTTAGAGAATCCTCCAGTATACTTTAGGGGAAGG
>NW_025336087.1:28418725-28605890 GCF_004798865.1 Varanus komodoensis | reverse complement strand
ATCACTGGCATAAAGAATATTTTTCATCAGCCCTTCCCCTTCTGAGGCCCTCCCTTGCTTTCTTGTTACCTGTTCCAAACCTACAAACTCTAACTCTAGCAGTATACTGTACCTGGGCTGAGATGTACAAGTATCAGTCCCATTTGAGAACCAAGAGCCACAGAGTTAGAAAGGATCCCGAGAGATCTTCTGGACCAACCCACCCAAATTTACACTAGGAGTTCTAGGCTTAGGGAAGTCAGAGAAGTGTAGTGTGTGCAAATAGCTGTGAATATGAAATAGAACTTAACCCCTTAGATCTTCTCTTGAAAAATTAGGATTTATTTAAATCATTCTTCCTTTCTTCTATCATTCCCTTCCAGCTAGAGGGCAAAAAATACAATCAAATAAAAAAGGAACCTAATCTGTTATTTTGCTAGTATCACTAAAATCTGCTAAATAGAATCAGAATAATCCACTACTAAGGATTTTATTAGGTTTAAAAGTGCAGTTAAGCAACAGCAAAAGGAAAATTAGAATACAATCTGTCAACCTCCTAGATTTTGATTCTGTCATCCTTTCAAGCACTAGAATAACTGGGCAAATGTAAAATAGTGCTATTGATACTATTTGTTCTTTCCTCATTATTTTATGCATTCAATTACTAGGCATATATACACCTGTACTGTGCAATCCAGTAGATCTGAGCTGGACATGGTGATTGAATTACTTCCATGCCCTTCTCCTGCAAAAGCAAAGCAAACCAGGTTTTTTCCATGCCTGAAGCCACTTTACAAAAACATTCATTTGTATACATTTTCCTGCCGAACTGGTATGTGCAATAGCAAGATTTTACCAAGACTGATGTTAATGGGATATATAACCTCTGCTATTTACCTAATAAAGACTGTGAAAGAGTTCACAAAATGAGTGTTTGTCACGAAGCCAATAATGTATATTGAGATTGTCTTCTGAAGTATGGAAATTGTTCAGTATATCAGCATAATTGCAGAAACATAGATACATCATCCAACTTTTCCTGTTTGCTCGAAGAAAGTTCTTGTACATCCAACTTTTCTTGTTTGCTCGAAGAAATAAAGTTTTTTATTCATCCTATATGACTTGCCCATTGGCAAGTATTCTGAGGGAGGCTAACAGAGTAAAAGCAAAACAAATACAATATGGAAAACAGTGTAAGTAACCATAGACAACAATAAAAAAGCATACAACTTTCCTTTCAATAGAGATAAGGCAGAACAATTAGTCCAGAGTTAAAAACAAAGCCCCACTAAGACTTTCACCTGGTTCCTCAACATGACATTGTATCATGGCTGATCACCCATGGTGGACTGTTTTGTGTGAACACAGAGCCATTTCTGCAGGGTGGCTTGTATTCCACGAACAAAACACCCTAAAAAGTCACGGTTTGTTTTAGGGTTTTTGATATGGTGGCTTGTTGTCCTATCCAAATCCAGCAGGGCAATTTTATGCTGGCTCAGGAACAACTGTGCAGCCACCTGGCCAGAGCAGCAAAAACAAAGGTAGGGACTGAGGAAATAAGGAGTTCTGCCAGAAAGGTGTCAGGGATTGTATTGAGCCTGGGCTGTAAAATCTGCAAATAGGCTTGCTTGGCATGAGTAGTGCTACCCAACAGTAACCCTGCTTGCCCAATTAAAATAGCTGTTGTTTCCTGGTCTTGCAGAGGATGGTCAAAGGACTAAACATGCAGCTGTGTTTGGCCTGGGATCATTATCGGACCAATTAATGAGCCTCTGGGAACAATTCACAGCAAAAGAAGGGGACAGCAGAGAATGAGGTGGCTAGATGGAGTCACTGAAGCAGTTGGTATGAGCTGAAGTGGACTCCGGGGGATGGTGGAGGACAGGAAGGCCTGGAGGAATGCTGTCCATGGGGTCGCGATGGGTTGGATGCAACTTTGCGACTAGCAACAACACTAGCAACTTTGTTTTATGATCAGCTTAACAAACCATTAGCTTATGCTATGGTATGTTATGAGAACCCAACGGACCCTGATGGAAAGCCTTCTGTGTTATGACTTGCGGATAACTAAGAAGAATGGGAAACTTTATGCCCCATAATACAATGATGAGAGGCTACATGCAGTATATATTAGGGCTTTCACATCTCCCTCACACATCTCCTCTATGTGCCCTCCAGCCCCTTGAGATCTGAGGCAGAAGTCCTCCTTCAGGAACCGTCCTTGAAAGAGATCAGGAGGGTGGCTACCCGGAGAAGGGCCTTCTCTGTGGTGGTGCCCCGACTGTGGAACGCTCTCCCCAGAGAGGTTTGCCTGGTGCCAACGTGTCTTTTCTTTTGGTGCCAGGTGGAAATCTTTTTATTGTCCCAATATTTTAATTGCTAATTTGTTTTAATGCTGTTTGTTTTCAGATGCTGTGCCATTCTTACTCTTATTTCTATTTTATACTATTTCATTAATGTTGTGAACTGTCCTGAGACATCTGTGATGGGACAGTATAGAAAAGTGCTAAACAAACAAACAAACAAACATAAATAAGCAGGTAGGGGCACACTGCTTAGGCCTTGCCCCTGTACAACAGCCAGCCCCCCTTTCATTAGTGCTCTATAAAGGCTAGTCATTTCCCTAAGGGGTTTTCGGACACTGTTGCTGGGGGTTGTTCAGTGACCGTCTGTTCCAGCTGACTGGAGCCTCTTAGCTGGCAGGTTCACACTGACACTGTAAATGCCTTGCTTGCTAAACCCTTTGCAGTGCTCACTTTTTATTGAAAAGACTTGCTTGTCTTTTCAATAAAACCTTCTTATAAGTACATCTGAACCAATCTTACTGAGTTCTTGGGGTCACTCACACCGGCAGCCTGAATTCTGGCCATGACAGGGATACATGCTGCAGCCTGAAGGAAGACTGAGTGGGATTGTGGGGAACAACCCTGGCAGGCCCAATCACCTGTTCATTTAGCAAGAGAACAACCAACCCCCTGTGGTTTGTCCTCAGGGTGGCTTAGAGTGGCATGCAAACCCTCCCAGCGGAACACAAGCGTTATTGAAAGCACACATTCAGCCCTGTGAGCCCAATCTGGCCCACCTGGGGTCCCAATACAGTCCTCCAGAATCCTCTAGAAGCCCGCACTTTCCCTCCAGACTGCCAATCATTTGTGGTTTGGTTACCTGCAATAAGGCCTTTAAAATCAAACTTGCTGGCATTTTGGAGCCTGCCCGTTGCCTTTGGGCCTGCCCAATGCAGGTCCTGAGGGCTTCTCTGAAGTTGCATTTGGCTCTCAGGCTGAGAGAGATCTGAAACTCTTGAATCAAAAGACCTGTGTGAACAAAGGTATTTACCTGCTGTTAAACAGACCGTAAAGAAGGTACCAGGTGACCTTCTCTGGAGAGGATGCTCCATAGCCATGCTACCACCACCCAGAGGTCCTTTCCTTAGTAACCAGCCAGTTCACTTCGGTGGCACGTGGTGCTCAGGCACTAACTGGTCTCTGGTAAATCACTTTCCTGACTAATCTCTTTGGGAGGGAGAGTTCTTCATGTGTATTGCTACTCTTGCCTTTCTTCAGCACCCAGCTTCCTCATCAGAGTCGCTAGATGTTTGATCTTTCTATAGATGTGTGAATGCAACTTCTCTCCAGCATGGGATGGATTGGTCTATTTCCAGTCTGTGTCAATTTTGCATGTGTTCAATCAGAAATTAATTCTATCTCATTCTCTGGGGTAAGGGATTAAAGCCTGCTTCCATCACGTCGAAATTGTGTACATTTTCTCCCAAAACACATTTCCACACACGTTTTTTGAGTCAAGAACTGCGTCATAACATTCAGAAAAGTGTACAGCAAGAAGAGTGACTCCGTAACTCTGTTCTCATCCATTTATTTCTGGGATTAGGATTTAGATCAGTTCACTTATAAAATGTGGACGCATCAAAGTTCTCCAGTATCCCAGTCACAAGCACCTCTGTAAGTAAATAAGTGTGTGAAAACTAAGACTCAGTATAACATGCTGCTTGCCATTTCACACAATGCATCTGCTGAAGGTTGTTTCGAACTAAAGGAAAACTATGTTTTCCTGCTATATCTTTCACCAAAATAATAATCCATCTTTATTTTTAAACCATGAAAATAACCAGGAGAAACGAGGGCCATGAATAATATCCAACTGTGCAGGATTGTCCTCAAGAACAATCATTTTTCTGAGCACTGACCTATTACTATCTTCCTATTTTCATCTTTGAGACATTGGAATGTATGGAAATGCCATTGAAATGTATTGATGCTTAGTTTTGCATGCAGTGAAAGACTGTATGCCACACTTCATGTTGCAAAATCTTTATGCACACACTTGCTGTTGTGCAAAAGGTCAGCAGCAACAGAGCTATCTTGTAAGTCAATTTTTGGACATAACCAAGACATTCTTCTTCATTGCACAATAAATAATGTATTATCATAGTGCATTGACCTGTGATATTTTTGTGTGTGCTTTCTCTCCCTTGGCTAATAATGTATGTTTATCTTAGCCAACTGTTTTGTCTTTATCCTGAGATCAGAAGGACCTGGTATCTAAACACCTTTATAAATAGACATTCATTCAGTGCTTTCTGCACAGGTGCTTGAGAAACTGTATCATATGTTACCAAATCTGTTTGTAGGATCACTTGGATGAAGATTCTTTGAGCAATCGGCTTAGAAAAATGTTGAGCCCATGTCTCTGCAATTCAAAGAGCCTTTTCCACTGACTTCATTTCTTTTCAGAGTGTGACTTTTCTCTGTTCTTTTTCTGGTGTGTACAAAATATAGCTGTTGCTTTAAAAATATTTCTGCATGATGCCATAGATCTGTACTCTGTGCATGCCGCTGTATGCACAACATTAAATGGGCAGACTTGGATGCCAAATAGACTTCTGAAATGTATATACTTAAAATATCTGATCTTAATTTTATAAAGTGACTAATAAAGGTCATTCTGAATAAAAATCCAAATAAGCAGCCAGCAGGCTTGTACTAGACATTTAAAGGTCAGCCATCTCTTAAATTGCAAAAGTATGAAGCCTTAAATTCAGCAATGCTAAAAGAAAATTATTCCAACATCTGTTTATTATTCAAAAACACAGGATGGCCCTCTCATGATTATGACTTGCAAAGATCATTCTTATTATCAGTACCACCCAACATATTGCTAAATAGCAGCAAGACTCTACCTCCCTGCTTGGTTCTGGCTATCAACTATCTGTTATTTAGATAAAACTAACCTGTTATTTCAAGAACAGACACTGAATGCCTGTCAAATGTTTTCTTTATGATGGACACTGTCAAATCTCAAAAGCATCAACATGAACAAATAGCACTTCATCTTGCTGGGAAAACTTAATCTAGATAACCCTTCTGCTAGCATTTACTAAGTTCAGCTGTGTTACTGTTCCTTAAGAAACCAGTCCATGAAGTATATTTTGTAGAATACCATATAGCACTTGGAACAGACATTAAAAACCTACAAAATACTTTTCTCATCAAGAGCAGAGTCTTAGGGGCCCAACACTATAGAGAACTTTCCCTCTGTCCTACCCTCTTACAGCCTTCTATGTCCCCATTTTGCATATTAGAGTGAGATATTTGCCTCACTCACTCATTCCTATTTCCTGCCCACCCACTGGCACACCCCTTTTTAACCTTTCCCACCTCTTCCAAGGATGTTGTTGCATTAAAATATTTTAATAAGTGTTGATTTTATTTATTGATTTTAAATTATTGCCAGGATGTTTCCAGATTTTATTTGTATTTGTGTAGATATTTATATGTTGGAAGCCGTCCCAAGGCATACAAAAATTCCAAATAAATAAATAAATATCCATTGTGGCTGAAAACGGGAAATCCTCATTCAAATGCCATCTCCTAATGTCATGGCAGTGTCTACAGCAGGGGTCTCAAACTCAACTTACCTGGGGGCTGCTGGAAGTAGAGTCTGGGTGAGGCTGGGCCGCATCAAGTATTCCACCACCGCGGTGGTGTGGGCCGCTCATCCCGCGTCGCTCCCGGAGGTGGGCCCAGGTGCCGCCGGCGCTTTGAAGGCCGCAGGGCCCCTCCCCTGTGCCCTGCCCGTCCCAGCAATTGGCCCGCGGGCCGCGAGTTTGAGACCCCTGCTCTACAGCCTTCAGAGGAGGAATCAGCTATATCCCTCCATCCTTGGGTTCCCCTAGGGATCATTGGATTGCTCTCTAAAAGAGCTATGAAAATGATAAGCAACTCAGACAAGGGAGGTAGCAGTGCTAGTCTGACGAAGCAAACACCTTTAGTGGTATACAGGAAGCAGCTTGACATGGGGTCAGAACCTGGGCCCATCTAGCCCCATCTGTTGACCTTGACTGGCACAACTCTGTGGCATTTCATGCAGGAGATTTCTTCAGCCCAACTGGAGATGCCAAGGACTGAACCTGGAACCTTTTTCATGCAAACCAGGTCCTCTATCACTGGCATCTCCTCTGAAAGACTAAGAGTTTATTACAGTATAAATGTATTTCCAAGGTACAGAGCCCTCTTCAAGTCTGTAACAAGGTGAGCTCTGGCCCTCAAAAGCTAATGCCATCATTTATTTATTTATTTCAAACATTTCTATGCCGCCCCATCGCAACAAAGCCTCAGGGCGGCTCACAACACATAAATACTAAAATTATACAATAAATAATACAATAAATAACACCCCCCAGTGCATTCTCGGCTTAAAAAAAAACCCTAGTTAATAAATAATTAACAGTTAAAATAAGTTTTAAATAAAAAGGTCGTAGCCTGGCGCCGAAAAACAAATAACAACGGCACCAGGCGGACCTCTCTGGGGAGCACATTCCATAAATGGGGCGCCACCACAGAGAAAGCCCTCCTCCAGGTGCTCACCCTCCTAATCTCATTCACAGAGGGTTCCCGGAGGAGGGCATCTGCTGCTGACCTCAAGGGGCGGGAGGGCATATATGGGTGCAAGCGTTCCTTTCGATAACCAGGTCCCATTAGTCTTTCAAGTGATACAGGAGACATTGATATTTCAGTGCAAGATAGAGGTCCATAAGAGTTGCATGTACCACACAGTTTAAATGATTGGTAACCATACTAATGATTGGTAACCCAAGTGAATAAGGGCTATATATTTCTCTAAGAAACCATACATGGTATTGGCAGGGGGTTGCAATGAACTAATACAAAGTCAGAACTTATATGGCTCCACCTTAGGGCAGGTTATAAGAATAACCTTATTTAGAACAGGATCAGGATGAGTATTCATGTACCAGTGCAGCTCAAGAGAGACCATGCACTCCTGTTTTAGATGTTTCTCCTTCTAATAATTTTAAACCACGTCCTTTTCTATAATGCAGTTAACATTGTGGATAGTCAGAAAAAGTCATTTGATTACATCAATGTTTTTAAAAAATCCAGAGATACCATCGTGGAAAATGGTAACACAGAAGATAAATTATATCCTGACTACTACAAACAGAACAACAACTTGCATGTGACATTATAAATGAATTCAAACTCTGTACTAAATGCAAGTTCAGCTAAGTAATTATGTGCAGTGTCTAATATGGTCTTTCCACACCTTCAAATAGCATTTGTGGAACTCCACTGAGTCTTTCCAATTGCACAAGCAGTTGCACATTGCACTTGTACAACTAGGTATGCACAAACATAAGTTTTGCTGGATATTCTTCTTGCAAGTAATTCAGAGCTTAGCTTCTGTAGCACAAACTTTTTTACATTTTAATAGTCAAATGACCCAGTTGGACACTGCCCAATGAAATCATCTTTAACAACACTGATAATCTTAAAGATTTTGTTAAATGTCACAGAGGATTCTGGAGAAAAACCTTGTTAAGAGGACTATGAACCTAATTATGAAGCTACTTCTTCTAAACTTCTGGGGAACAATTTCAGCCAACTACTTCAAAATACTTAATACCTTCACAAATGCTACAACGCTTAATACCTTCTGGCAAAACAGGACCTCAGCTGCAACTGACTAAACAGAAATATACAATCCTGTCTTCAAAGTTTATATGTAGTCGGCCCACATTTACTTCAATGATGCATGTTCCAGTAAAGCAGTGCTGAGAACTTGAATCCTGATGAATTGATTCGTGCCCATACATGCGCTCTTCCCACTTTCCAGGTGACAAGCCTGCATAGCAGTGCACATTTAACATTTTTAAGAAAGCCTTATTTCTTAATGGAAAGACCTTGCATTTTGTAGTATCTTCCAGCTGAAACTCCTAAATCATTTAACATACTAATCACTTTATTTATAACTACCATCTGGCATTCTGAGGCGATTGACCACCTGTGTCTAGAACAAATGTGCCTGCCTCTAGAGTCAGCTTTCTTCCCTTCTCTCTCATTTATCTATTTGTCAGAATAACACAGGACATGTGCAGACTTTGGGTGATCAGTGGGGAAGGACTATAACTCAGCAGTGGAGCAGATGCTTGGCAATGCTAAGGTCCTGGGTTTAATTTCTGGCATTCCCAGCAAGGGTTGGGAAAGCCCCTCTTAGATACCCTTGACATCCACTGCCAATCAGCATAGATAATATTGAGTCTATATAAGGCAGCATCCCATGTTCCAAGGCAAGATCAGGAAGCAAATCTAGAGACAATCATAGCTAGGTTTTAGGAGAGCTGGAGAAGCAAAGAGCAGGAGCACCAATGAAGAGGAATATGGAGACGTTGCAACAGGCTGAACAGCTGCACCACTAAACAGGCAGGGGACCTATAAGGCTCCTTGAACCATAATGGTCAAGAGCAAGCAGAATGGCTTCCAGCAGATGGTTTCATGCTTTCAGAGACTGATGCCAAGACAGCTTGCACTGTGAAAATTCACACACCTTTGTGTGTTTGTGATCTCTGATGCCACTAAGACACAGGGGTCAAGGTCTGAAATATAGAACACTTTTCTGCACACCCCACTGCAGTGTTTCAAATGTGATTATCTCTCTCCTTACATCTCTGATCAAATGACTGATCCAATACGCTGCGCACCAAACTAGACATGACAGCAGCACATCTGTAATCAAGTTTCCCACATTTTAATGGTATACGCAGCCATCAAACTGGGGCCAGTGGCTGTTCAGATTAGGACTGTGACATCAAGAAAGAACTGTTGTTTTTAAACCATTCACTCTTTTACTGATTTGAACTACATTCCCATCCTGGAGCTTGGGGTACCTATATGGTAGCTGTATATACAGGGTCAGAGGCAAGTTTGCTTGTTTTCCTTAAGAAAGAGGAACTATTTTTGGAAGAGAAAATGGAAAATCCACATACACTCTAT
This sequence comes from Varanus komodoensis, assembly GCF_004798865.1. Taxonomy (NCBI): domain Eukaryota; kingdom Metazoa; phylum Chordata; class Lepidosauria; order Squamata; family Varanidae; genus Varanus; species Varanus komodoensis. The sequence goes on along the minus strand of NW_025336087.1, from coordinate 28,596,603 downwards.
TTCAAAATTCCTTAAGAAATCCATTTATTAGTAAATGTTACCTGATGTTTGTACGGGCAGAAAGGTCACATAACTGATGGCAGGAATATAGCCTATAGGTGCTCAGGAATTCCACACCAACACTATTCTGAATGGAAAGCATAATCTGAAGGAAAAAACAACAACCTTGGGTATCATTGATCAGAGAACAAGAAAGATATTAATTACCTCACTGTACAAGCACATGTTCTAAATAATTTAAATGGTTTCACAAAATATGAAGACATATGCAGATAAAACTCCACAAAAGGTATCCAAAATCACCCCTCACAAATTTAACATTTGGAAGTTTTTGGGGAGGCATAGAAACCCAAACTGGGCCAACAATGATTAGAAAGGTCCTGCGATTTTTATTTTCTTTCCACCACCAGAAATAAAAGAGCACTCGACAGACTCTTTTCCAAACTTTCTCCCTCAATTTTGGCAGGGTTTCCTCCCCTCTTCCCCCCACCCCACAGCCCCAAATGAAGCTAGGATGGGGTGCCTAGAGCAGGGGTCTTCAAACTTTTTGAACAGGGGGCCAGGTGCCAACAGTGGCTGTGGGCCACCAAGGTGGTGCCAACGGGGGGGGGGTGCGGGCTGGTGTGGGGGCGGGCGCATGCGCACGCAGGGCAGGGGGGCGCGCAGGGCAAGGTGCCGGCTTGCTCGGCTTGCTCATGAGGAGATCGTTTTCTCCAAGCGAGTCCAAAATGACCTTCTCGCGAGCAAGCCGAGGCGGCGAGGCGCTGACTTGCGCACAAGGAGATCGTTTTCTCCAAGCGGTTCCAAAATGACCTCCTCGCGAGCAAGCCACATGCATGCCCAGTGAGTGCAAAACCTGTGGGGCAGGCCGGTTAAAAGGGCATGGTGGGCCGGATCCGGCCCTCAGCCCTTAGTTTGAGGACCCATGCGCTAGAGCGTGGAGGCCAAGCTGCCAAGGCAGTTGTTGTTCTTGCCACTTGTGGTGGCAGTGTGGAAACACAAGCAGAAAAAAGCTGTGCTACAACCTGGCCAACTGAAAGAAAGCCCTGCCTGTAAGAAATTATTGGAGACTTTCTTCTTCCACTGGAGGAATTTGGTGAAAGTGCTCCCCAAAATTTGCTGCCTGCAAATGAGAGGAATTTCAAGAGGCCATTTATGCACAGCTTTTCTATGAACCAGAGACTTTCTAAAATACTCTAATCATCTGATGGTTTATAGACCAAAACAGCATATGCCAGAATAAATGTGACACTTTAAGATGTCTTTGATGTTTTTTGTGGCATTTGCTAATGAAGTTGCCATCTGGAAATCTTTAGATGCGTCTGTGACTGCACACCTTCCAATTGTACCTACATCAGGTACAGTTCTGACCTGCTAGAACAATTTGTCAGAATGGATGTTCTCCAAGATACGCACTTGACTGGGCAGCCTCCATTCAAACCAGGCCCGTATCTAAACCTTGAATTCAGTCTCACATGCCACTGATACGGCTCCCTGCCTTCCTAGCTCATTTCCCCATCTTCCTCAAGCCCCAAAGACCTTTATCTGGGGACAGGAAGGGGGGACCAGAGGCAGAGGGATCTACATAGGAAAGGTCTGGCAGAGCCTGTCCATGATGGGGAAAATGTATTGCAGATTAATTATTGCTAGGATGCATGTCACTTGACTATAAGCCCCCTGATCCCTTGTGGGCAGTGCAATTTTGCATGTTATTTGCAGTACGACAGAGGCTCCATGGTTGTTCCTCATGATACAAACTGTCCTTTCCTGACAGGCATATGAGCTTCATGATCCCCAGCCCAAGATGGTGCTCCATGTGCCATATGTCACTCCGCAGAAGCAGCAAGGGGCTTTTCTTGTGAGAAGGGAGACCCCTATAGGGTTTCTGTGTCCTCGTTTACAAATGCCAGTCCTCTTTTTGAAAGTGTCCACTGTTGGAGGGATTTCTAGTCCAGTTCAAGTCCCATATAAAGATGAAGCACCATCAGAAGAAAGAGCTAGGCCTTCAGGCTGCTTACCAAACAGCAATGGGCAGCAGACTGAATAAAACACACAGGCCACAGACCTCCACACAGTGCTGAAATGCACTGTATTTTTATTAAAATTATAATAATGGCTAAATTTGCATATCAATCACCATATGCAAATGTGTGTCTTCTGTTCTCTGTGGTAATGCAGGTCTACTTTTCTCCCTAGCTTCCCTAGCCCTCTAGCACTCAGCCATGCAGCTCACCAGGTGACTTTGGGCCAGCCAAAGATTTGCAGCCTAACTTTGAGAGGAACAGACCTTTGTAAGCCACCTTGCAAGAAGAAGAAAGGCAGGGGATGTCACCACCATCACCATCATCTAGTGATTGTACAAACACAGTCACCTGACTGGAGAAAGCAGAGAATATCAGGACTTCCTTTCCCCGTCTAAAAAGGCAAAGGACTGCACCCTTAATTTCTTGCTCTCCCAGAAATGGTGTGCTTTGCTGATGTCTCTGTACATCAGTTTGGCAGGGTTTTACTTATATTAGTTGCTCTTCTTTCCTGCTAAGCCTTGTGACTTTGCTATGAATGAATCTGTTCTGTGGCATGAGTGTCAAACAATTTGATAAATTATAGAAATCTTTTTTCTCACACTGTCAGCAAGGCAATCAGGGGATATGAACACTCCTGTCCCTCTCCTTCCCCATACAGAATCCATCTGACTCTTCATAAATAAATCAGGGACTTATGCTACCAACAGATGTGGTAGTTGTCCTCACTGGCATCTTGCAAAAGCCCAGTCCAGTTGGCAGAATCTACACAGGTAGCTCAGGAGCAAAGAGCAATTCTGCTCTCAGAGGATCTCAGGCACAAGCTCTGGCATCCCCTGTGGAGATGCTCAGGTTGTGGATGATGGGGCAGATCTGTGCCAGAATCCCAGAGAGCAAACAGACTGTGCTAGATATACAAGTCAGAAGAAGATTTGTCAAAGGCAGTGTCCTCTGCCTTTCACTAAAATGCTAGAGATTTTTACTATTCATATTTACATTTGTAATATTTATATGTCACTTAATATTAAAAGCACTCCAACTGTTTTGCATACAATATTACAATCTCATTTAAATATTCAAACTCTGCTAAAAGGAACTTCAATAAAACAAAAGCAAGTATTTAAAATAACACTATCAGAAACAATTTAAGATCTATAAGAAAAACTCCAAAGGATACAAAGCGGTAAGATGGAGTAACACATGATCAATTGCAGATGTTTTCAAGCCAGAGAAGGCCTCAATACCCAAGTGCATTTTCAGGAGATATTTGAAATATAACCAATTTTCTGCCTCCTGGACAGTATGGGGAAATTTTTCCAGAGGGAAACGCCAGAGATATTGCATGGCAACAGTCTGCGGAGCATGGGACATTTGGCAAGGCCTCCATTCTGGAAATGCTAGTTTCAGCTAGTTTGGGTGGTTCTATAGAAAGCATAAGTTCCCATCGAATCAATGAGTGCTGGTAGAGAGCCAGCTTTGGATATTTCCCTATAACTTCAGACAAATTCCTACATTTAAGAATGTGTGCTCTGAGGTACATTCTCTTCATCCTTTGAATAGTAGTCATGGTATCTTAAGCCACCAGCTGTTTTGAAATGTCTGCCAAGTTTAACAAGTTACTTGCACTTTGACAGGTGAAAGAAGGAGAATAGGGCAAAGTACAGTCCTGCTGAAATGGGGCATAACTAATTTGGGCTCAGAAAACTTTAGTACTGAACTTTAGTGCCAGGGCTCTTTTTTTCTCCTCTCATTTTGCAGCACTATGTAAAAGACCTGGAAGAACATCCTGGGCCAATGGGAGCTGATTCAACAAAGTAAAACTGAGCCAAGAAGGATCCTATGAAAATGAAAGCACCACCTCACAAGTGAAGTTGTGCAAAGTATAAAGGGATAATTCTCTGATGCCTGTGGGACTTCAGCAGGCAGGTTCTATTCTGGTTTCATTGTCCTTATGCTAAGGTGATAGCCCTGGTATATTCTCTTTCCAAAACTCACTTCAAAGTAAATAGAAGCTTTTATTTGCATTGAATTAATATTCAAAGGGGTGCAAATTACACTTCGTTTCTATTTGCTAACATCCTTCATCTATGAACAAATATCCTAAAACATTAATAGTGTCTATTCTTAGTCCTGGTAAAACCATGCATAATACTGTACTTTAATACACTTTGCTACAATTTGCACTTGCATCAATTAGCAAGAGAGACATTCAGAGAAGAATCTGAAAGGTTTCACTACAGACACTGCTACATTCCATTCTCTGACCTACATGTCACTTCCTTGTCCGTCTTCTTCGAACACACTCCAACTAGCTCTCTATTATTCACACATTTAAAATTCAACAATTATTGTTACTAAGCAGGTCACTAGATAGGTCTATATTAAGCATTAACCTATATAGTGCTTTGCCTCCACACCCTTCAATTACTTAGATTATTCATATCGATTTGCTAAATTATGCAGCATGTCCTTATGTACATTAATTTGCTGAATCAATTTGTGCTTAATTTCCTGTTACATTTCTCTGGAATGCCAGTGCGTGCGTGTTGCTGCTGTGGTATCGATCCCAAGCAAATCTTTCTGACCTGCTAATATATCATTTTAAATATAATCCACAATATAATCCAAATTTTCCCAATAGGAGACTTTAAAAGAAATAGTTCTTAGCAATCAGACATTCTTTTTAGCCATTATATCCTACCAAAGCAAGGAGGAAAGGACTAGAAACAACAGGATGGGGGCATAAATACATGAAATACTATCATATTATAATTTAAAGCTTTGACTGCCAAAACTAAACTTGAGAAAGGCAAGAAAAAATGCACAAAAGCTGGAAAATTCTGACACTTCCAGAGTCTCAGCCTAGCCTAAAATGATCAGCAAAAACAGGGATTAATGAAAAGAAAAGGTCTCAACAGTTCATGCCACAGGCAACAAGGTTCCAAGGCAATCCAGTGGGCAGAAGCACAGCCAGAGTTCAGTCCAGAAGTATTCACAAGAGGAGAAGGCGCCTAAGTAGAGGAAGCTGGCTAATAGAGGAAGACCTATTCAGTGCTGTTTCCGCCAACTCTGTCAGGCCTACAGCAGTGCTTTTATGCAAGAGCCACACCTCAGCTTTGAGTGTGACTTCAGCTGCAAAGCTCCTTCTTGCAAGCAAGCCTCCTACATGCAAACAGTCTTTTTCTCACAAGGAATCATTTGGCTCGATCTAGTTTCCTCCTGAGCTCCTAGGTTTTTGGGCAGTATCCTCTCCCCAGGGATTAGAGTTTCTCCATCTATGCCACTCTGTCTGAGGCTGAGTGCGGGTCCACACTGGTAGTCACCCTGGAGGGCCTGGTCTCCTCTCTTCCAGCAGATCCTGGGCATTGCTGGAGGCAGGTAATACCTAATCCTCCACCTCTTCAGCCTCTTATGTGTATTCCAGTGGGAGCATGACTGAAGCCATCAAGCCAGTGACTGGGAGAAAGAGGATGAGGGATGATTTTCTGGGGAAATCTAGAAGATCAGAGTAGAACATTGAAAAGCGCTGATTTGGCTCACAGATCTGCGGTTCCTCATCCCTGCCTTATCAGAATATTATGATTATCACATAGGGGTAAAGAATGTAACATCATTTCCCTTCCCTTAAACACTGAATTTGCAGTCTAAACTATGGTTACAAAGTATATGTTCAATTGAAACCAGTGTTCCTTACTTATTACAGGAGGAGGAGGAGACCAGGGCTGGCTAGAAAATATATCTAGATCTACTTATGGGTAGATCTTTAGGTGATTTGCAAAAGGTCAGTGGCAATTGCTGACTCCCAAATGTTTAATAACTTAGCAACAGAACTGCTCTTGCCCCCAACTCTTAAGTTACACTATAGATATAAAGAAGGCTTGGGATAACTAGGCGTGGATTTTTATCTGGATGAACTATGATCTCCATTCAGTTCTGTAGTCCCAAAATTTGTGGGCTCAGAATTCTTTCAACTCTAACTGAACATCTTTTGTACTTGGTTCCAATCAGTAGATCTCTGGGTTGCAGTAAAAGCAAAGTAGACCCCGATAGCCTGAAGTCTGCCTTAAGTTTAGACTAGACATGGATTAAGATCACACTGAACAAACATTGTAGTTCTCTAGCACTAGCTCTGAAATTCTGTAATGTATTCTTTTCTTTGTTAAAATATGGAAGTCAGAAGAGCATATTTACCAAGAAGAGAAGAGGAAGAAATACCAGGGCAAACAATCCACATTCAACCATTCATTATGATCTTATACATATACTTAGGGAGCCACCAAAGTCAATGGCAGCCACCTCTAACAATGCCTGGAAATTATTATTTTGGAATCAAATACACTTACAGCTTCAATCACAATAACAGGATGTCGAGATCACATAAACGATGCCCAATCATTGCATAACGTCGCAATGAAGGAGAATATTTCCTGGCATTAAGGCTTCATTTGCTTTGATACATTGATCTGAAGCATTGTTTTGCTCAGTTTAGAGCTACCTCTGCCAGTTCCTACTCCTGACTTGAAAAGAACACACATGGATGAGTGCTTGGGAGTACAGCCAATATGTTCTTCTTGAAAAGTAGCTTTCAGTAAATGCAGATAGGACTTCCAAGTGTGTTCAAATTCTTGTTTTGAGAGATTGGTAACTCTGCCTCTAAGAATCTCAAGTTGTTTGTTTGAGGTCCCTGCCCATGATTGTTATTTTAAAAGGCAGCATCCAATGGGGCCCTTATGCTCCAGCCAGTTCTGTTGCATCTTGCCAGTTCTCTTCTATAAGCAGCACCCACGGCTCATGAAGCAGGGAGTTAGTTCTTCCACAAAGAAAAAGACACATTTGTGGAGTTATTTATTCATTTATTTCTACTTCTATGCTGCCCCATAACCCGAAGTTTCTCTGGGGGCTTACAAATGCTATAACAGCATAGAATATAGTAAAAAAAACAATCATTAGACAGATAAAATAGATAAAACAATAAGAGATAAACCATCTTATGATAAAATATGAGCACACATAACATAATAAATACAGAAAATAAATGAACCAAAATTAAATTCAATAACTAATCCAGAACCAAATATAAAAGTATAAATTAAATATTAAATTAAATTAAATTAAACAAAAGCTTATTTAAATAAAAAAAGTTTTCACTGGGTGCCTAAAAGAAAGAAAAGTTGGCTCCAGCGATATATCCTTGCTAGCAGGGGATGAGGGCAGGAAAAATCAGGCAGCTTGTATAAGGAGCTCTGCTGACCTCCCCAATCCAGAGTTTCATTCCCCCGAGGGCTTCCCCAAGAGCCTTTGCACCTCTGTTGCACAAGTGCAAACACCACTTGTGCCACAGAACCAGCCAGATGCACTGCTTGCACCACAGAACTGGCGGGGGCTTAAGGGCCCATTAGAGACTGCCGAAGATCTCTGAGGATCCAACAATATGTCTTTACCAGTGTGAAGAGGATCATGGGCCTGTCCAGGTGTTCCACTTACAGCTAAGGAGAGCGTCAGAGCCAGGAATGAAGTTGCACCAGCTTACTCTGCCTGCAGCAGTGCATGTGTTACATGGCAACTTTTGACCCTCCAGATATTTTCGCTTACACCCTGCATCCTCCCTCGTCATTGGCTTTGCTGTCCAGGGCTGATGGGGGTTGCCGGCCAAAATACCTGGAGGGGCCCCAGGTTTCCCACTCCTAAATTAAATTGCAAGTGTCACAGCTGAATAGAACTCATATAAATACTGAAAATGAGATTACTGATGCATTCAAAATTACCTACAACAGTTTGGTATTTTTTGAAAGCAATAGCATTTTATTTTTTTAATGACAAGGAAAAACCCTTTGCACATACAAAACCATGTATTGTAGATAGCCAGATTGTTTATTTTCATTTGATTGATACCTGAATTAGAAATCTTTATTCATGAGGTAACATGGCATAAATGAGAACATAAGAAAAATTCTGCATAGAAATCCTAAAAGTCAGAGGCACAGAATTACAGCAGGTATATTCACATATGATCCAAATGAGTCTGCTTTATAATCTTTTTAAGATCCATTCTGGGAAAATTGCTTTGAAACAGACAACCATCAAATCACATGAAAAACTATTGGCTAAAAATGATGATATTAGCAGATAAGCTCTTTCTTTTCTGCAGGAAGATGTGTGCATGGGAAAGCTGTGTCTGTACAACATGAAATATGAGTTTCCCCTTTTCCCAAAATACTTTTTAGGCCAAGGGACAAGGAAAGAGGAAATCCCACAGGAGGGGAGAATGTGTGTAACTGTGTGACAGTACACAGGCAGAGAGAGAAAAAATGAAAGCATCAATAGAAAAGAAGTTATGCTACACATTTGCAAGGATATGTATGTGGGCACACAAACACATTCTTCACAGACAGATCCTGCAGGCATGGCAGCAGTTGCAACTTGAATGCCAGAGAGCCAGGCGAGGGCTTTATACATCACATCTCCACAACAGTTCTCCCACATGGCCTACCAACAAGGGACAAGCCAGGAGCTATGGACTAGGTGGATCACATGAGGCTTACATACTTCCGGCACATCATGAAAAGGCAAGACGCACTGGAGAAGACAGCCATGCAAGGGAAAGTCAAAGGCAGAAGAAGGCCAACTATGATGGCTTGAGTCCAGAAAGGAAGGCACAATCTGGCGTTTACAAGCACTGAGCAGGATTGTCAAGGAGAGGGTATTTTGGAGGAAATTCATTCATAAGGTCTTCATAGTTCAGAGGCGACTTGATTGCGCATTACAACAGCAGCAAAGCTAAGAAAGACAATAAGCAAGTAGTGACAACATAAACTGGAGCATAATAAAAATCAATGCATAAGAAGCAGAATACAAATCACAAAAATAGATTTTCTTGAATGAAGGTAGGCAGCTTGGGATCCTCCAAATATTTGGCCTGACGTTTCCTTTTATAACTACTGGGTTCAGCCTGAATAGGTTGTGCTTCCTGGGAGGAATCAGGAGATAGCTAAGAGGAACACCCACCGCTTTTGGCCTTGACTGAGAGGGTGGGAGAGGCACAGTGTGGCACAGCCCTAAACGGCTTGGGTCCTGGTTACCTGAAGGAGCGCTTACATCCTTATATGCCCAGCCGCCCCCTGAGATCGGCGGGAGAGGCCCTTCTCCGGGAGCCCTCCATGGAAGAAGTTAGGAGGGTGGTTACTCGGAGGAGGGCTTTCTCAGCGGTGGCGCCTAAGTTATGGAATGCGCTCCCCAGAGAGGTCCGCCTGGCGCCGTCGTTATTTGTTTTTCGGCGCCAGGCGAAGACCTTTTTATTTAAGCAGTATTTTAAATGTTAATATTATTGAATTTTATTTGGCCAGGGCGGCTTGTTTTATAGTGTATGTTTTATATTATATATTTGTATTTTATTGTATATATTTTAAAATGTTATTTTAATTTTTTGTTGTAAGCCGCCCCGAGGCTTCGGCGAATGGGGCGGCATAAAAATGTTTTAATAAATAAATAAATAAGTGTAGGAGAACTATGTACAAAAGCCTCTTGTTTAAATAAAACTTAAAACAGAGTAGCTGATTCTGAATGATGCAACCCACCAACTCTGAATGCTATGCTATGCTGGCTAAGGTTGATGGGAACTGTATATCAAAATAACTGCAAGCTCTCCCCTGTTCTAGACTATCAAGCATGGATCCCCGAATGCTGCCAGGAGAGCAATGGGCTGCCCCCACTTTACAAGTTCTCCAACACCTTGGCTCCAGAGTTAGAAAGGTAAGTAAATTTGGCTGCACAGGGCAAAGGAAGAGGTATTCTAAGTTTCTTACAGAACATTTCCAACACACATAGACAAGGGAATAGTTCCTACCTCCTATTCAGCTATCATGGGATTTCCTGAGATTGTAATTACCAAAGTGCCTCCAGATCCAGTTTAATCACAACCTCACTGTTCTGTTTTTTGAATTAGCTACTAAGAACCCTAAGTAGAGGAGGGACAAAAAGCACAGTCACTCCACTTCAAAATGCCTTCCACCCCTCTTCTTGAACAAACAAAACAATTGTCCTGGAACTTGTCTTTCTATTGCCACCCTTTTCTTTTGCAAGGTCTTCAACACCCAAACTGATAACTTTTCTTCCCCTCTAAAGTTATAATATGTACAGGTATATAGATGTTGGGCAAAGGCAGGCTTAGATCAAACCCAGATGCTTCTTTCTCTTTCACACTCAGCCTAATGGCCTGTCTAACAGCATTGCAGTGCTATTTCCCTCTCCCTGATCCTGTGATGGAAAAGAGGCTTTCCTCTTGACAAACTGCTCCTCAGGCGTAACTGCAAAACATGCCCATAACACTTGGTTTCATAACAAGTAACAAAGCAGTTCTGCTCCCAGCTTTGGTTTTCTCCCAGTGGACAACCCAATACTTATGGGAAGCCATACACAGACTGTGAGCACAGGAACACCATCTTGTGTATGTTCCCCAGGAACTGGTATTGAGGGACATACAACCACTAATGCAGGAGGTTAGATACAGTCATTGTGACTCAAATCCATGGACTGTCTTATCTTCCATAAATTTATCTTAGCCTCCTTTAAAGACAGCCAAGTTTGCAGTTGTGAAAGAGCAGCAGTATATTTCTTTAATTTTACAATTAAAAAAACTTTTATACTTTTTATTCTGAATTTCAAAATCAAAATACAAACAAAAAAGAAATAAAATGTAAATAAACTAAAATATTGTGAATTTCTTACATGAGGGTTAAGTGAATCTGTAATGATGAATTATATTATGTACCCCTATATATTTTATATATAGCAAGATATACTACAGTTATTGAATACAGTTATGCATACACTTCAATAAAGTCAACACAAATATCCATATATTTGTCCATTCATAAATTACCCCTCAAAAACACGTTTTTGAAAATCCAGAGTTTCATCAAATCTTCTATCCATTGCGTTATCGCAGGTGGTTAGTGTTCTAGTGTTGTAGAATTAATGTTTAGCTGTCAAAAGATGCAGATAATTTGTTTGCATTGACTTTATGTTAAGTTCCAAGAGGCAGGCAGATAGTTAAGAAAAATGTATATATCTGTAAATATTAAATAATTTTCCATCACAAAATGTACTGAAATCATTACCCCCTCCAAAAAGGAAGCAGCCATTTGGTATTGCCAAAACACGTTAGCTGTATTACATCCTATTGGCTGATTTAATTAAGGCATTATTGAAAAGACCCTGCAGCACCCAGTATTCTTGAAACATCAATTTTTGCTGAATTAAACATAAACTAAGCATTCCATTGATTGGGCAGAATAGGATGCTCCAATTCATTATTCCATTCTTGTTTAAGATGCTATGTATCATATTTGTTCATAGATAATATATATTTATAACCATGGATTATGGGCCCATGTAGCTGCTCAGCCTCGATCAATAGCAGAGGGGACTATAAAAGCTGTAAAAGTGGCAGGGCCAAGCCTAGATCTAACAGATGTTCCCATTGCAAATACTGCCATTCAGCCAAGGCTGACAAATCATATTTAGCACACAAAACAGAGAATGACTAGAAGGTATCACTGAGATCTACAAGCAGATTCGCTGTAAAAATGAGCCTCTCTGTCCAGGCTCCCCTCAAAAATATTTATAAAATATATGCAAAAAAATATTTTCTTGCCAACTGCAGATTTTCCCATACAGTTAATTTCTCATATGAAAATAAAGAAATTGGAATTGATATGATCCATGTGGCACACTTTTCTTTCTGCTGCACCTTATCTGTTCTAGTATATTGAAAACCTAATGCAATTCATTTAGAAAGAGGAGCCAAATATAAATATTCCAGAATTGTCTAGGAAGAAAAACCTAAGTGGAAAGGACCAAAATTAGATAGACGTTAACAAATATACCGAAAAGAGAGCTTGGGGAAACCGGATCCACCCTATTTAACCAGGAGCTGCATCTTTTTCAGTGATATTAATGGTACAACATTCAAGATAGTACAAGGCTAAATCCTTTGTGCATGTGTGTATACCAAACAGTTTCATCTCAGACTTTCTAATATCTACATTTTAACTTAACATTTAAACTCTGAACCATTAAAATGTAGAAATTAACTTTGCTCCAAAAGTCAAAGAGATTATAAAACTGAACGGAAGATCAGGGGAAAAAGTATGCAGAAATGAACCAGAAAATACCTTTCTGATGGTTGGAACTGTAGAGAGTAAATTGCAAATCTGAACAAATAAAAAGCTAAGAGGCAGAAAATGGAGAAAGAGAGAGAGAGAGAGAGAGAGAGAGAGAGAGAGAGAGAGAGAAGAGTTTGCATGAAATAAACTTCTCAGGGTGTATTATTCATGTAACAACCCACTGTACTCCTGACAGGTGGTGGGGTTCATTGTGGGTTATTGTCCACCTTGATCCTTCCATGGGCATTCCAGGGCGCTGTTGCAGGACTGTCCTACCACCCTGCCATGATCAGGAGCCCTTTTGTGCTGGCCAAGCCTATCCATGGCTTTCCTCCTCCATTCCACTTTCTCCCTTCCCTTCCTCTCCTTCCTACTCCCCTTCACATTGCTTTTCCCTTTAACCCCTTTTTAAAGGAGAAGTTTTGTAGTTAGCTGTCAAGTAATCTTTAGGAAAAGTGAGGGGGGGGGGCGGGATGAGTGAAAAAGGCCTTGCAGTCATCAACAGGAAAGAAGACAAAGCAGTTTAGCCACAAAGCCCCCTGGAATAGCATGAGTAGATTGTAGGGGAAGCAAGAGTGTCCATTTTGGAGACTAAACAGGGCCAGGCGTGGTTGAAATCTGGATGGGTGACTCGAATGTCGCAAACTGCCCAGAGAGTTTAAGCTATAGGGCGGTACTGAAATGTAATAATAACCACTACCCCCACCCACAATTAGCCTGATTAACTGTCAGGTAGAAAATGGCTTGTTCTGCAAACAAGGACCGTGCTCTGGATTATTCACAGGGCAAGTTCCTTGTTCCTCACGTGGTTTACCCTGATGTGAGAACACAGTCATTGAAATGTTCAGACCCATCCTTAGCGTTAGCTAAAATAATCTGTGGCTTTCTGCCCTGTCTCAGCCATGCCTGCTCCTGTTTCTAACTAGTAACTGTACAAGCCCCTTTTTGTTTGTCCTTGAGAATGTTAGCCTGTAAATACATCTTCATGCAATTTCTTTGCTTAATGAAATTCAAGCATTTGATCATTCACTTGCCTGTCTATGTCCCCTCCTCTGCATTTTACCATTGATTAAGTGTGATGTAGTGAGGAACTGGGCCTGTGTTGATGTGATTTAAAGATCTGCTTAAGCTGCCATCTTATTTAGACTCATCTAGAAGAAATTACTCTTAAACGGCTGTTATTGGGGACCGATAGCACCAATGCTGCTGCTGCATACAAAGTGAAAAAATAATGAAGTATTTAACACAGTGGCAATGAATTCTCTTATCAGAGAGCTGTACACATCTCAAACTTGCAGAACAGCCAGATACCCTACAGATTTAATACATGCAGCAAAGAACATATTACAAGAGAAAGTGTCAATGTGCAAACTGAAAATGGGTAAGTGCCATTGACACATTTAATAACTCTGCATGGAGTCAAGCTAATGTAGTCAGATCTTATGTAGAGATCTTACATGATATTGGCAAAGACTTAACATTTATTTCTTTGTTTGCTGGATTAGGTGATTTTATTTATAAATTTCATATCCTGTTATTCCTCCAAGGAGCTCGAGGAGGCCCACCTTAAGGCAGGGGTGCAGAACCTCTCAGCCTGACCCTAACTGCAATTTGGAGAGGGTCTCAGGGGCCACATTCCAGTTAGAGGTGCAGCCCAAAAGGAGCAGGACAAAAATACCTGCGTGTTGTAGTTCAAAGCTCTTGCTGTTTGTTAGCAGGTCTGGAGGAAGAAGACTTTGCTCCTTTATTTCCATCAGCAGGACCATAGTCAAAAAGCATTAGAACGACTTTTATTGAAGGCTTTCCTTGTTATATGCATCAAAAGTCTATTTAAACTGCAACCAAGGGGAATTACTGCTGCATAAACAATAGCCTGCTGGACTGTATGCATCATGGAAGGGATCTTTTCCTCCCCAGGAAATAACAGTTGCCTCCACAAACTCCTGGATGAATAGCCTGTGATAAACCCAGGGCCGCTGCTTGCTTCCCCGTCCACCCTTCATGCTGGCTTGTATCTAACACAACCCCATGCAAGCCCCAACTCTCCCTTGCTCTCTGAAACAAAGCTAGCAAGTTGCTTATTCAGCCCAACCTAGGGGTTGCCAATAAAGGGAGCAAGCAAAGTCTTTCATTCTTTCTCGCAAGGAAGCAGTCTTAACCAGCCAATAATCTGATTCCAACCCCAGCCAGGAGCAGCATGCGTACCTGTTCCTGCTCTCTCCCAAGTCATGTCCTCCCTCGTGCTCCTTTTTGCCTGTCCTTCCATGCACCCTGCATTTTCTCTGCCATCATCGTAGCTTCTCCTGCACATCCTCCTCCTGTCCTCTGTCCTGTGTTCCTTTTATTCTCCCCACTTTTATTCTCCCCCTTTCTTGCTCCCCTTCATCCCTGCCACACTTCAGGTGTCACTCATTTTGGCCGGGAGGGCACACTGCAAGCGAGACAAAGTGTGTGACATTACTGGCTTCCGGTGCCTCCCTCACTGGGTGTCCTTTCCCTGTCCGTTGTGCTGGCCTGGGAGTCTGCTGGGATGCAGGGACCATCTGCAAGGCAAGGTGCAACTGGCTGGGTGCCTGGTAAGAGACAGCATGCCCCACTGATCCTTCACATGGCCCCTGGGGGAGCCATTTCTACCTTTTAGTACTGGCTGGGGCAAGTATGCACAAAAAACCATCCAACCACCAGTGCCCAATGGTTCTGCACGCCCTCCATATGGAATTCAGGCTGCCTCCCACAGTGGTCTGGAAGGCTGGACTCATGGGACAATGCCACTATCTGGTCTGAGGGTCTGTGCTGGCTTTCTCCATCTTCCAACATGGCATTCTGCAGCTTGCGATGAAGGTCTATGCTGGAGACAGCATGTCTTCCATAGCATTTGGGAGGCTTATCTTAGCAGTTGTCTTGTTTGCTGAGCATGCATAATGTTAAAAAGGAAATACAGTAAAGATAACCACTGTGAGGAAGACTGTTTCCTGTGTTCTTTGTTCACTCTCCTATTCAAATGTTGTTGAAGAGGTGGTTAAAAGGCTCAGCTCTTCCTTCTGCTGGTTCTTCATCTTTACACTTGACTTGGACAGGACAGTCCTTCAAAAGGGGACACATGGCCTCCTAGCTCAGAGCAATCCTCTGACTCCCAAACAGTATCTAGACAGCCACAACTGCTCCAATTCCCAGCTCTGAGGTTGGAAAATTGGTTCAACTTTGCAGCAGGGGATCTGAGCTCAGCTCCACTTCCCCACCCCTCCCTAGCAGCATGGAAAGAACTTCACTGGCTGCTTCTCTGAGGTCACTAAAGTGCCTTGGAGAAGGGTTTCTGTGTGTCTTTTGGGGGCTGGGGACAGGAGGAGGCCAGTATCAGCCGGACAGAATATATACTGCCAGTGTCACAGCCTTCTTCTCTCTCCTTCCAAGTCATCACAGTTAGGTAGCCCAAACTGTCCACCCTGCTGGTTTGCAGAGCAGAAGGACGGCAGAGGCAATGGCTGCCTCCGTGGCCCTCCCACACTGCAAAGGATGCTCATCGTGCTCGGGGTTTGGAGGGTTCCAGGCATTCCTGTAAGACTGTGCCCTTACTACGTTATATTGTACTGGCACGCTATTTCTGATCCAGCTGATGCTCAGTCTGTGCTCCCTAAGCCCTATGAACTGCTGTTGCACCAGACAGAAACATGCTGCGCTGTAGCACAAATATTGCCTTCTTCTACTGTTTGTTTGTTTGTTTAAAACAGTTGTATGCCACCCAATCATGCCTCAGCACCTCTGGGCAGCTCACAACTGTAAGATGAAAACACAGTAAGAACCAATAACACAGTAAAAATAAAATAACAATAAAATACAAGCGGAAATTCAAAACAAGGTCTTATGGCATTAGTTATTAAAATATTTTTTAAAAGGAAGGTTCACTTTCATCTTCTCTTTGGGACTCAATGAGAATCTATCTATGTGCAAGGAATATAATCAAAATTCTGATTATAAGCCTTTGTCTAAATTCTCCAAATGAAGTAGGAGATTCAGAGCAGGAAAAGAACTGATAATGGACAGTCAGCCGGACAAACCCATTGCTCTGCTGTGAATGCCTCGCCTTCTTTTTTATACTGAAATGTTTAAATATCTCTCAGTTTGGTAAATGCGTATTTTGTCCTGAAACAATTGATCAGAATGAAAATTGGTTATATTGATTCCATTTCATGTAGCCTTTGCCACTTTTAGATAAAGCAATGATGGAATTATATTAGTGAAAAATGCTTCTCAAGCAAACTGTTTTGTTCCTAGTAATACATTGTATGCTCTCTCTCATAACAGGGAAGAAGAGAAACATCCAAACAGTGGAGGAAAGTAATAGAATATTAAAAAGGTCATGGCTGTATGACACAGTATTTTAATTTTTAAAATATGGGATGCACTCTAAATGCCTCTTGACACCTCATTGCAATGACAAATACTGTAATAAGAGCCACAAAATGGCACAAATTATTTTATTCACTAGACAAAGATCATGATGGGAGTGCAAAATGGTGCAAAATTAATCCAAATCTTTTTTAATGTTTAAAACTTACTGTGAGACATATTGTTTAGAAATGTAAATAAAATTATTTTAAACAGCTACTTAAAATTACAAAAAAGGAAATGGGTTATATTTTCCCTTCCAGTTATTAAGAATTTTAATGTTTAAATAAAATAATAAAGAACTGGGCGACCACGCCATCATTTACCCTTTTATTTTTACATAATGTTTTCTCCTAGTATGTTATATTAATTCTCTTTTCTTTCATGAAATGCTCCACTGGAGCACAAATCCCATCACACATGAGCAGAGAAAATTGATAAAACCCATTAATAGGCTTCTTAGCAAGCCTATTAATGCAGACTATTTCTACAATCCATTAAAATACTTGAGAGAACGTATTGTTATTTCTGTACTATGGTGTTCCACTTGTGCTTTTAAAAGGTGTAGATTTCATGGTTCCTTTCTTTATTGCATATGGTACTATATTCAGTGTCTTTCAGTTTCTGTGCTTTTGACTGAGGACACAGAGGAAAACAGCTGTTACCTCTGCAATGCAATAAGGGGGCCGATATGGAAAATACCCAGGGAAAAGATCCAAACTCCAATCCCCTTGAAGAAAATCTTGGAAGCGGGCAGCGATGTGAATCAGGTGATACTTAAAGACAAGCACTCTCTTGCGCTCATTCACCATCCCTCAGAGAGTGGTCCGAGTACAGTGCCAAGCACAGGTCCAGAGCGTTAAGAATTGGTACGGTGTCATAAATGCCATCAAACAGATGCACCCAACCATAATATATAGAAGAAGGAGACAAAAGAAGGGAGGAAGGACACAAAGGAATGACGGGTGAAATAGAAAATTGCCCCACTCACAACAACAGTCGGCAAGAAGACCAGAGAAATTCGGCGGGGCAATGTACATGCAGCAGCTCAGGGCTCATTCCCATTTGAATTACCCCAGTGGGATGTACATCACTCTCTGACAGACAGTAATCCATCCGACAGAGCCTAAAACCCTAAGAGCTGGTTGGACAGTATAAGGATAGCAAGCCTGATTCAGGGCCAGTCCAAATCATCTGCTGCCTGCAGTGAATGCTCAGATGATGCTCCCTTCCCCATTCCAGGTACAGGACCTGACTCCCCAACTAGCGGTTGTTGGGACAGTGTTGTCCACGCCACCTGAGTGCAGCAGGTAGCTTAGAGGGGCTACTGCTTCTGTTCATGAATCTTTCATTTAACAACCACAAGCAGAACTATCCTGCATGTAGGGGTCCCTGACTTTTGGGGGTGGAGAACATTTTTGAAAGAGTGTGATGGGCTGCAACTTCTCAGGGTCAGGGCCTGAGTGACCCCGCAAGTGCCTGCAGAACCAGACACACCCTTGCAGGCACTTGCAGGAATAGCTGAGGAGCAAATATGCTGTACAGCTGGAAGCCTTGGAGTCCAGCATTAAATGCTTTCTGGAACTGCTGCTCTTTGCCACAACAACACAAGTTGTCTTGGTGACTCCCTGTGTTCCAGCCCCTGCATTTCTGTGCCTTGCCCCAGTGTGCACCCACCTGACCCTGGTTTGTTCCCACCTTGCTCCCATTGAATGTCTCCTCCAGCTTTGACCTTGGACTGGTAACTTGCACTTTGTCTCAGGTCCCTAACTGGTTGCAAAGCCTTGCCTTGCACAGGTACCCTGATCCCAGCATTCTGCTTGTCTTAGCCGCCGCCCACATCCTGGCCCTTACACAACTTCCCATTCATAACATGGCTGCCATGATGAGAAGCAGCAGTTACAAAACACTCATTTCCCAGAAGGCAATCTGGGAAATCACTTTTCCTAATAGCCTAAGTGCAAAGCAGTGTTGGGTTCTGCGCTCCAAAAGAGTCATTTTGGGTCAAAATAAAGATGGTCTGGAGGAGGTTTATTTGCTTTGCAGTATGCAAGTTCCCCCTTAAAAATAAGCCAACAAAACATTTCTAAAAACAAAATCAGATCAAGAGAGGCAGGGAGCCTGGTGGGTGTCCATGGACTCCAAACTGAAGTCATAGAATTAGACTAATTCCATTTCAGAGACATTTCAGCCAGTAGCCCTCACTATTTCCTAATAGCGCATTTCATAAATCCAGTTTCAGTGAATATGGACATCTTTCTGTCTATCTTGTGCTTACTGCCAATGGGACCATCTGTCACATCCATGACACTTATAACAAAGTGCAGATCTAACTATTTAATTAATTAAATTAATTAAAGCTTTTTACCCTGCCCTTCAGCTGGAAAGCCTTCCAGAACTGCTCTTGGCAATTAGCCTCAGGGCCAAACTATACATCATATTAAGCCTGCATTTTAAAGAGCCTCCTTCAAAGCTATCGCTTTCATTTTTCAGGATAAGCATCCCCATGACTAAAGGTGGACAGCTAGAATGGGACTGTGGCTCATGGGAAGAGAGAACAATTTGTGCTTCCCTTGCCAAAATGTAGCACTTCTCGTGCTTCAAATTATCCCAAAGATGTTGCTTACAGTTAATAGCGGCATACCAGTTGGGGGATCCTTTTGTATTAGTGCCTTTCCAATGTGTGATGCCTTGGATTGGGCTGCCTGTGAAAACCTCTGAGCATTTTTAAAAAAATAAGGTGCTCAAATCATGAGTTAGATTGGCTTCAGATCAGCCTTCTAATGAAGGAAAACAGGCCATGTTGCTTATCATTCAAATTTTACTATTTCCATTTCCCCTTCACCCTTTATTTTGTTTCTATTATTCCATCTTCATTGTTACTCGGTATTGATTCAGGGAAGAAAAAAATACACTCCACCTTTTCCATTTTAATTTTAATTTTTCTTTTGTTTTCCTCCATCTCCACATATCATTGTCTCTTCCTGTTTGTACCAAAGTCACTACAGTCAGCTTGGCACGACTTTTATCTTTCTGTTATTGCTGTTTCTGCAAAGAAAGCATTGGTATATTCTAGGAAGGACATTAAACAAAAATAAATCAAATTCTCACATTTTTATCACTTGGACCTTAGCAAACATATTGTATGGGAAATAGATTTATATATTATAAATATGATCTTAGGCATAGCAGTGTTTTCATGAAAAGCAGATTTTCAAAATTGCTTACAGATGATAAGCTCAGAAATGTAATCGCGGGGATCTGTTGTGTTTATATATATACACAGACACACACACTACTGAGCAATTCTACAGGAATAATAGAATGGATGGAAGGAGTAATACAAACTGTAACAAATGCTGTTCATCTTGCTCTATGTGGGAGCTTGATTAAGAGAAAGCAATCACAGCCTCATCTACATGCCTAATCTTTCAAGAACAAGCCACCCTGGGAACCCATGGCTTGTTTGAGAGTAGTTGGTTACCATGCTGGCTTGTTGTGGTATCCCAGCTTCGTAAAGCAATTTTACTGTGGGTTGCAAGGAACAACTAGAGAGCTAGTGAGTCAGAGCAGCCAAAACCCAGCCAATCTTTGTAGTGCATGCTGCTGCCATCTTCCCTCACCCCTTCTCAGCACCCCCTGCCCTGTGCCCCTGAGAGTTATGCATATCCAAATGTGACAATCAGCAATGGAGGGAGGCAACAAGCAGGAAGGGGAGTGGCCAAAATCATCTAGTGTGAAGCTGCTTTGGGAGCTGGTGCTCTTGCTTCCGTGTAAATTGAAAAGGTAAAAGGTAAAGGTTTCCCCATGACATTAAGCCCTGCTGTGCCCAACGCCCGTTCGTTAGCTGAGGGAGCCAGTGTTTTTCTGGAGAATGAAACTGGCCAGGACATTGACAAGAAAGGGATATCAGTATGTGGGGCTAAATACTGGACAGTAGGTCTTGCTTTGCTGTGCAACAGAGATATCCTCCCCACTGACCCACCCCTCAAAACAGATGGCAAACGCATTCCTGCATTCATAAGGTCTATGAAAATTAATTTCATCTGGTGATCTGATATGGATGAGGGAAGTTTCCCTGCCAGCTCCAGTGGATCAACTGCACCAAGGAAGCTGATGCACAAACGGAGGCAGTGAGGAGTTCTTCCGCTAAGGTGCCTGAGTTATGTTCTGGAGCTGGGACACCTCAGGGGGAATGGCAGAGGAACGAGCCACAGCAAACATGCTGGGAGTACTCTGGGTTATCAGTGAACCACAAAGCCTGCAAACTTAGCAGGGCGGATCAGGGTGATGTGTGAACCCATTCTCCCTCCCCACCGCTCTTTTCTTCACCATGTTGCTGCACATATTACTAAGAGTGCTGATTCCATAAAAATGAAAGTACTCATCATAGTAGTTATGCAAAAGCAGTAAAGAAAGGAAAAGCAAGAACAAACAAAAGAAAGAAAACCTGGTACTACATGAGGGGAGGGGGGATTCTATTGCAGCCAAAAATTAAGTATTACGATTGTTGTTGTTCTTACATGCCATCAGGCTGTCTCCAACTTATGAGACCCTATGAATGAAAGCTTTCCAAAACATCTCGTCCATGAGAACTCCATTCCGCTCTTCTAAGTTCAAGGCTGTGGTTTCTTTTATGGAGTCAATGCATCTCATATTTGGTCTTCCCTTTCTTCTCCTGCCTTCAACTTTCCCTAACACGACTGTCCTCTCCAGGGAGTCTTGTTTTCTCATGATGTGTCTGAAGTATGACAGCCTCAGTTTTGGCATTTTTGCTTCTAGGGAAAGCTCTGGCTTGATTTGATCTGGGACCCACTTGTCTATCTTTCTGTCAGTCCAAGGTATTTGCAAAGCTCTCCTCCAGCACCATGCATCAATTTTCTTCCTGTCAGCTTTCTTCACTGTCCAGCTTTCACACCTATACATTGTAATTGGGAATACATTGGTTTGGATGATCTTGACCTTGGTCTCCAGTCAAATGTATTATGGTTAATGGTTTCAAACATGTGTTTATAAAGTTAACATCCTGCTTTTATATTTCCTGAAAAGAAGCAAATGCTGCTTACACTGTCCTTTTCAGATTTGCCACCATAAATATGTATTGGGCCAGGAGAAGAGATTAAAAACAGTGGTTTGTTTTCCCCATTCCTGATTTCCCTCTCACCCATTTTGCCAACCTTCAAAGTGGTTTCATTTTTCAGAATGCTCTTCCTGGATGTCTCTACTTCAGGGCAGGCTGTAGCACGAACAAGCTAGAGGTAAGCTGCTGCTTGGGCTTTGGAAACTACAAAGAAAAGTTTTGACTTAAAACAACCCAGATGTCATAAGACAACAGCAAACGATGGCTCCTGTTTATAGTTCATAGATGATAAACAAAGCATGGCTTGCTAGGATTGTCGCAAACTGCATAATGGGTGGGTTTGCATATCATGGCAAACAACCCTGGATGGTTGTTACAATCTAGAATACAATAGTAGGGTCGGAATGGGCCAGAGGGCCCTCAGATCCACCCCTCGGCTCAGTGCAGGACACTAAGTTAAACTCTCCCTCTTAGATGGCTGTCCAGTTGCATCTTGAATGCCTCTAGTGTGCGAGAGCCCGCAATCTCCCTAGGTAGTTGTTTCCATTGTTGCACTATTCTAAAAGTCAGGAAGTTCTTCCTGATTTTCAGCCAGACCCAGGCTTCCTGTAACTTGTTCCATGTCCTGCACTTTGGGATGACTGGGAAGAGACCCTGGCCTTCCTATTTGTGACAACCTTTCAAGTAATTGAAGAGTGCTCTCATATCTCCATGCAGTCTTTTCTTCTCAAGGCTAAACATGCCCCATGATTTCAAACTCTGGCCAGGGCGACTTCTTTTATATTGTTATTTATTTTATATTGTTAATTTTATATTGTTATTTTTGTATTTTATTGTATTTTATTTGTGCTGTGAGCCGCCCCGAGGCTTTGGCA
The DNA here is from genome assembly GCF_004798865.1 of Varanus komodoensis. NCBI lineage: Eukaryota > Metazoa > Chordata > Lepidosauria > Squamata > Varanidae > Varanus > Varanus komodoensis. The sequence goes on along the minus strand of NW_025336087.1, from coordinate 28,574,078 downwards.
AGGGGCGGCATAGAAATGTTTTAATAAATAAATAAATAAAATAAACTCTCCTCACAGGACTTGGTTTCCAGTCCCTGGATGATCCTCGTTGCCCTCCTCTGAACCCTTTCCAGCTTGTCTGCATCTTGCTTAAACTGTGGTGCCCAGAACCAGAGACAGTATTCAAGATGAGGCCTCACCAATGCTGAGTAAAGGGGAACTACTACTTCATGGGATTTGGAAGGGAAACTTCTATTAATGGGGCCCAAAATAAAATTTGCCCTTTTTGCAGTCACATCCCTTGTTGACTCATATGCAGCTTATGATCTGCAACAGTCCCAAGATCCTTTCCCCTTGCAGTATTGTTCAGCCATGTTTTACCCAGATTGTAATGATGCATTTGGTTGCTTTTTCCTATCACCTGACAGATAATTAGGTGGTTTCTATGTTAACATGTTCTTCCCATTTAAACCTCCCACTGTTGGCACATATTTCATTAGCCAGCACATCTGTAATTCAGCCTAAAGATGCATCACTCCCTGCCTGCATCACCTGTCTCTTCTTGACTGGTCTGCACAGTTCCCTGGGTGTGTTCTCTGTCCCTTTTCCCCCCATGTCCCTCAGCCAAAAACTACCTTCTAATGAATAAATCTGCACATAAAAAGCACCATGCTATGCTGTGATCCTTCTCCATGGTGAAGTATCTCTCCCCCACTCGGCCTTCATGATCAGGTGCAGAAACTTGTTGGTTTCTGCCAGCCCTCCCAGCATTCCACCTTCCATGCCCAGCTTCAGCACTCTTTGTCTGCCATCATCTTGTACACTCTCTTCACATCCCTCCCCCCTCCCCACCCGTATTATTGTCCCTGCTCCAAGATGCTTCAGGAAGTACCCATGCTGACAGACACTACCCTCCAGAACTCATCCTCCCTGCTTGAAACCAATCCTCCCTTTTCCCTGCTTTCAGCTGCTTTTCTGGCAGCAAACATGTCATAGAAACATAGCAACATAGAAACAGAACAAGTCAGAAGGGGTCTTCTGGGCCATCTAGTCTGACCCCCGCCTGTAGCCAGCTCTGCTCATGGCATGCCTACCATGTGCATGTCCAGCCTATCCTGAAACACCCTCACCGATGGGGGCTCAACCACATCCAGTGGAAATTCATTCCGTATCCTCGGGGTCCTAACTGTCAGGAAGTGCTTCCTTGCATCCAAATTGAACCTTTGTTCCCTAAGCTTTGCTCCATTGGAATGCATCTTGCCCTCCTCTGAAGGAGAGAACAAGACTCTACCCATCTCCATGTGACATCCCCTTACATACCTGTATGTCGCCAACAGATCCCCTTGGAGTCTCCTCTTCTCCAGGCTGAAAAGACACAGTTCCCTCAGTCTTGCCTCATACGGCTTTACCTGCAATCCTGCCACAATCCTTGTGGCCCTACGCTGCACTGACTCTAACCTGGCTATATCCTTCCTGTAATGAGGGGCCCAAAACTGAGCACAATACTCCAGTTGCAGGTGCATCAGAGTTGTATAGAGTGGTAATAATACCTCTCACGATCCAGAAGCCATGCTTCTGGCTATGCAACCAAGGGTGGCGTTCACCCTCTTGCCCACCACATCACACTGCTGACTCATGTTTAGCCAGCAGTCAACCAGTACCCCAAGATGTCCTAGCTGCCTGTCCTCCCTTTCTCATTCCTTTCTTGTTTCACTGATATAGGAAGCTTCCCCCATCCTTTGTGCCATTCCCCACTTTGAACTTCTTCTCCAGCAACTTCATCTCCCCTCTTCTCTACCACCCACCAGCCCACATTCCAGCTTTCTGAAAGTGTTTCCACACATGCCTTCTCCCATTCCTTCTGGTCAGCATGAAGGACAGTCCTCTGTTCCCCTCCCTGGCCAGGAAATTCATTCCCATGGACCTCACCGCAAACCTGATGCTCACATACACACATCCTCTCAACTCCATACCAAACCATCCTAGTAAGGAAGATTTCTAGCCTTTATCCCACAACAGCCCATGGCTCAAAGTAGCTTTTTCCACTGATGTGCCATATAACTTTTTAAAAAGGGAAGTAGGTAGTGACATAATGGAAGTATGACATGTTCTCTTGGCCTTTAACTTTCAACAGTGACCCCAGTAGGTTTTGCTCTCAGGTGAACACTCAGCAGACATGTGCAGGATGATGGTATTCCTTCTATTAAAGAACAACAAATAGAAATATGAACTTCTCTTAGCAAAGCAGCTTGTACAGACTTCCACATGCTTCAGGATATGCCCCAAGAGAAGGCACCAATGAAGACCACCTGCAGTGGAATTAAAACATGCCAGGGCAGTAACAGGGTGGTGGAGGGGTGGCTGGTTCCATTGCAGTTCCCTTACAGGTACACTCAGTACACCATGCAGGACAAGGAGGAGAGCCGTTTTGGCTCTCCATAATTTCAGATAAGTGATCAGGTCTTAGAAGTCTCTGTTTTTCACACCCAGTACGCCAAGTCACTGAATTCATGCACCAATGCTGAGATCTGAAATGACACCACTGAAGGCAGGTGTAAAGAATCAAAATGGACAGACTGATGTCTGTACTTTCAGAATGCCTCTCTTTAGGTAAGTTCCCAACAACACCAATTACCTCCATGCACAATTTTTTCTGCCTAGGTGAACTTACGCTTTCATAATCCCCCAGGAAATCTCTACTCCTTTGTGATGTGGTTCAGCTGAACAGCTGCATCTTCTTTTTCTGTCCAGTGGGGTTTTGTCCTAATCTTCACTGGGCTGCTGGGGCTGTCGGTTGTTCCAAGTGTACATGCTGAAAATCTGGCACTTGTCGTTTCAGAGAGGTAACACAGTTGTTGTTTTCTCAAATAACAGTCTTTTTCATAAATGGATAATGATGTGACCAGGACTTATCTGGAACTCTGCTCCTGTGTCAGCTCTTTCAAAGTAAACACATGATTCAATGCGTCCATGTTCTGCAGATCAGATCTTCAAAGATAACAACCCGAAGCAGAGGCCTACGTGTCTAGATAGCAGCTATTGCGAGTGTATCTTGCTTGTAGGCTTGGCAACAGCAGGAAATGGCATGCCAGACTCCAGAGCCTGTTCCAGCTGGAATTTTCTTGTATCTCTCACAAGAGTTCTTCCGAGATTTTGAACAGGAGCCAAATGATTCAAGGCACCATTTCCCCTGGATAAACTCTGCTCTTAAATATGAAGTTTGAACTAGTATGTGGAATCTATCTCAAGTGATATGCAGTGTGAAATAAGCCACTGCAGAATCAATGTAGGCCAGCACAGAGACATAATGCCAAATATTCTTTATTTACTTACCACTTCTCTTGATGTATACATGAGCCCAACTTTCATGTAACTGTTTTATTCCTATATATTACCCTGTTTCTTTAGCCCTACACTCTGTAAATACAAGATATCATGAGGATAGAACAGGAGTAGTCGGGAGGTAAGGGAAGGGGAAAAGAAAAACAGGATTGTGGCAGTTTACTCTTTGTGTTGTACTGAGGGTGGAGGGATGAAAATGATTTAATTTGATCAAAAACCAGAAGACTGGCTTGCTCTAAAGTGAAGTGGCAGCCATCTTTATTTCCAATAATGCACCACATCTCAGCTTCACATCTCTGAGTCTTAGCAGTTTGCTTCCTGTGAAATGAGTGTTAGAAATGAAACTTTTGTTTTTTTTGGAACCTCTAATTCATTAATGGGGCAGGGGCAAGTTATGTTTGTTTTAGACTCACCTTCTGGGAAATGGGTATTTTGTGACCAGCTCCACCCACCATGACCTTCATTTTGTGAATGGGCCATGACTCCCATTTTGCAGGAGTGCCTCCAACACCTTCTCAACAGTCCAGGTGGTCCCCCGACACAAAAAGGTTGGCGATCCTTGAGTTCATTGATGACCTGATAATGTAGTACCATGGCAGGGAATACATGTAGGCAGGAACTGGTATCTGAGAGATGCAGGAAGACATTTTAAAATGTTGTTTCTAGCATGAGCATTAGATAAATGGGTAGATTTTCATGCATAGTATCATGGGGGTGGGGTGGGCAGGTAATAGGATTAACCTGTTTAAATATACCCATTTCATTCCATATCTGAGAATCTTCCTTACAAAAAGTGTTCTCTCTTTTTCTCTCTTTTCCTGGACCTTCACAAAGCAAGACGTGCATGAACTCTCTTCCAGCCAAACCATAGACTGTCATGAAGTGTAAACAGGGTGTGCATGGACTAACAAGCATGCAAGAATACCAGGTGTTGGGCATACAAGAAATGTGCTGTTTCACTTGATCTAACTGGTCTGGATTGTGTCTCTATGTTGCCTTTCTGGGTCAGACCATGTGGTGAGCAGCCTTGCAGTTTGATTAAGTTAGTGAAGCTTCCACCTTCCTCTGCTTACAGTCTACCACTCTGTTCCCCAAGAATGGAGAGCTGTCATTGTCCTTCAGACAGCAAATTAAATTTGGCTGGCACTGAAATTAGTGTGACAAGACTGCAGTACTGAAGGAAATTCCTAGGCCATGCTCAGAGACATTAACACCATTCGGGTCTCATAATGTAAAGAGATTTCTATGCACAGAAAGGCCAGTGGGCAAGCATGGCTGTATCTGTCCTTCATGTTGCACCAAAAAATCATAAATGTTGGAAGTGGGACCAAAATAAGGCCCAACGTGCCCCTTCAATTTGCTGTCTGTGCCTTGATTCTAGGTTTATGTCTTCTTCTTGCTCCACCACCCACCCAAGCCATTATTCTGCACCAGACCCCAGCAAATTCTAGCAAACAAGAACTCTGCAAATCTGGAGACCTGCCCACCTTTTACCATCTGGTATGTCATACCTGTTTGCTGAAATCTGAAAACAAATGTAGACAATATATTCCATAGTAGTGTGCATTCTATTGGTCCCACACAATGAGACATACAGAAATCTCAAGAAAGTTTAAAAACAAAAATCCTGCCACCATAATACTTCAATAAATGATTATTTCAGCCTACCCCATTATCTCTCCTTTAGAAAGTGCAGTTTCCTTTTTAGCTGACATCTTTATAGCTATATTTCCAATTCTTTCTATAGTCAGTATCAGACAGATGTTTAATTGCTCCTTCAGATCACAATGGGCCATTCTCCTACTGAGACTTCACTGCAGTTTCAAGGCTTAAATCTGAGTCTAAATTATTGTCAGTTATTTTATGTGATGAACAGTTTCAGCAAAATTCCCTTATAATATTGAGCTTAGTAGAATATATTTGAAATATGTTGCCATTAATATTATCTTATATTCCTGGATACTCATGATTTCTTTTTAAACAGAGTTTATCATTCAGATGAACACATTTAAACAAGATAATAAATTGGTATGAAAGCTATTCTACATAATTCAATTGTTTAATGCAGAAAATGGTTGAGGAAGTAGTCTGCTATTTATTTGCTTTCAAATTACACACGCACCTCAATAAAGCACCAAAGGTTTCAATCACGGTCAAGGTTTTTGTAGGCACACAAGAGGTGATTGTAGGGTTAAATGAAGGGGTTTTATCCTCCCTTCCTGCTTCCCAGAACACCTGCCCTATCACCATTTACAAGAGAAGACCGAAATACACTTCTTGTATATGCATCCAACTTTCCCTTTTCTCACAGGAGTTGGAGTCATTACTTCAATATACTTGTAAAATCATCCTATTCACCTTATTCAGTGATGATTCCATGAGCTGGATCTTGCTGGTCTCAAGCCATTACTGTGTTTATTTATCTATCAGTCTTAATAATAGCATTTTTTCTAGTTTAAAAAAACCCACATAAATAAACTGCAAACATCCCCCCCACAAAAAAAAATTATTGAACATATATGGGACAACAGCAGTGCATTCTCATGAGGCATTGCTATAATCATTGCATATACTTCCCAAAGCTCAGTTGGTCCCTTGTCTTGAAACCCCCAGATTTAATCTCTAGATGCTTCTATTTTGCCAGGCTTTTGGCCTTAACCCCACCTTCTGTCTTCTGTTTTAATGTGCTGTTCCTGTTTTTAATGTCTCTGTTCTGTGTTTTTTGCATTTCATTGCAGTGTAAATTCTACTTTTTGTCGTAAGCCCCAATTTATCCTCTTTCTTTGGGCCTTGAGGTTTTCAGGGGCAGTGGAAATAGTCAAACAGAGCTAGATGCTTTGGAGCAAGTCAAGGCAGGTCAGGTCTCAGGACCATGCAGAACCATCAGCTTTGCTGGCTGAGCTATGAAAAGATGTTGACCCAGTAATGAAGCCTTGTGTTATTGGCAAAAGCTGTACTACAGTTCCCGAATGAGCAGAATGCTCTTCCTTTTCTGCAACTCCTGGTTTCTACAATGTAGGCAGAGGTTTTTGTATTATGTGTACTATGCATCCTTATAGTCCGACAGGACTGAACAGCTCAACAGCAACAACAATGACAACAACAATGTATCCATAGCAATCATTTCCAACTTCATTCTGTGAGTACAAAAACATATCAAAAGTGGTCACACTTACTCGGAATGAAGTTTCATATTTGAATCAATGAAATATTCTTACGTTCAGGATGTCAACTGTCCATATTATGTTCTATAAGTACACATACTTATGGCTGTACCAATAATTCTTTGCACTTATGTATCTTTGAAAAGTGATACCGCTTTAGTGTTTTGCTGTCTTGTCTGCAGAAAGGACTTTCTGAGAATAGGTAGATCTTCTATGCTTTATAGATAAAGGAAAGAAGCAACATAAGGCATGCCTTAATAAGGAATCTGGGTGGACATAAACTATCTCCGAAGTATACAAGAAGATACTTTATTTTAATGAACTATTTTTTAACTAAAACTACGTAAATAACATGCTATCCCAATATGTCATGGGATCCTTTTATGAGGACCAGACGTTGTGTCAGGGAATGTACAGTGGGTCATCTACTTCATATTACTAAAAATTTCAGATGTCCTTGTTAGTCCTTTCTTTCATAATCATGAGTTACTTGGAGGCATAATTACCTTTACAGCTAAAAAGATGGATTTTCTCCAGGGGATTAATTGTAGCAATTTAAAAGACCATTGTGAGTCGTTAACATCTCATAACAATCTCTGAGAGACTCCTGTTGTAAATGTTAGCAAGGCTATTCAAAGCATGGCATAAATTCATGACCTAATCATTTAATGCAGCACCATTTTTGGAGCAGTGTACCCTTCCCTCTTCCACAGGCATCTGCTATGATAGTTCTACCATTTCAACCTTCAGAGTGGAGAATGGCCAAACGTAACACTGGCTTATACAGCAATGTTGCGATAAAGTCAGCCTCACAATCTATGCAGCAATCATGTTGCTACGAGTATACATCAGAATTTCCCACCGGGTTGGAGCCAACTGCTTCCATAAGTGGAACTAGGAAGGGTCAATTCACCTTCTCCCCACACGTCCTCAGAATGAGCTCCAGGGGACTGAGAACCCCTCCAGGACACAGAAGGCTGCAGAAAGAAGGAGGGAGAACTTCCCATTGTGCTGGTGAACCTCTCGTAACATTAGGTTGGATTTAATCTATCAGTCGTGCTTCTCGTCTTTCCTTTGGGAAACTCCTGTGCAAATCCACATGAAATACAGAAAGCTGTTGCATAAGCATTAGTGACAGAAGAGAATTTAGAACTGGGAGAGTTCAAAATATAAATGCTGCCACTTTCAAAAGTCTTAAATCATTTTGAACCAAGCCCATTCCTCTTCATATTTGGGTCTAACATGAACTATGGTTTTTCTCCTGCTTCTCACATTCCCAAGCCACAAACAAACCAACCACCCCCTTTTACCTTTTGCTAAGATAATTCTTACCCATAGTGAGGAGGATGCCCTGCAGACAAGAGAAGTAGTGTAACTTTCTCCTCAGTGATGTAAATGATGCTCATGCGTATGCTCAAGAGCAATTTCTGGCTGAGATTGAATTTGAGAGTCAAGGTTGATAAACCTTGAGCTCATCAATGATTTTTTCCTGTTGAGGAACACATAATTGAAATGTTCTCTGATTCATTCTGGGAAGCAAAATACAAATCCCATGATTCCTGGCATAAATGCCTCCCTGAAAATGCTCAAGAATCCAGTTTCTAGTCAAGGAGAGGCTGGCAAAGTCTTTCCTCTCTGTACTGAGCCCTCTGCGTTGCTTATCTGCGCCTCCCTTCCGATGCCATCTCCAAGAAACTCCTTCTGAGCAAGACCATGGTTCTGGATGCCACAGGGCAACCTTCATTGCACTGCAATTGTGTGAGGGCTGCCCCATTTGTTTGCCTGTGTTTTAGCTGCACTTCTGCATCTCTCCCTCATGAACATGTTCACATGAACATTTTGATATCTCCCTCCTCTTTTTCAGCCATCCGTTTTGCCTCCAGTGTTTTCAGTCTTCAGTCACCCATGTTTATGGCATCACATCTCTGACTCCTGCTGCTTATTGGTGATCCCTCTCAATGGTACACATTTGAAGGAAGAAAATGTACGGTTATGTTAGAAATGTAGTTCATGTAAGTGTGATGGTGAATTTGCATTATCTCTCTCTCTCTCTCTGTGTGTGTGTGTGTAAAAAACCTAATTTTTCATTCCAGTCTTTATTTGTCAAATGTAAGGTATTTAACATCAAAATATGTCTCATTTGCATACCTCCTTGACACAACGCAGGTTCAATGCATATAAACAATTGGGTATCTTCTTTTCAAATGTGATCTCCGGCATCTTAAATCTACCTATTTTGCAGTTATATTTTATGATCAAAGAAATTAGCAGTACCCTGTACTGGAAACTGGGGCAAGATGGGAGAAGCTTTCAATACACTGATATATAATAACCTATCGAACTGAAACAAGAGAATGAAATGGTTAATTTCATTAGGATTCCAATTTTGCTTTCAATTAATACATCTAAATGGCATACTGTGAGCTAAGCCTCAGAAGATACCACCTTTTGCTATAAAAGAAGGCATATTGGCCCATAATTTTATACTGTCTGTAAATGGTAAAATCTATGTGGCACTAAAGTCTTTTTAAATGTATTTTCTGGTGCATGCCCCATTTCCTTTGACTTTCAAAGCAATGACCCTCATCTCCAGTGGAATGTTTTAACAAAGGGCAGGTTGCTACAAGGACTGTTTGAGATTTGGGAAAGAGAAAGAGTAGCCACTTCGGAGCATTGTTCTTGAATTGACTAACTACACATATTAATTTGGTCCCAGGTAGATGTTGGAGATCATTATTAAGATACATCACAGTTATTTGGACAAAAAGGAAAGAAGGCAAATTTTGCATAAATAGGGGAAAGATAATACTTCATTAGACACTTCATGTCAGTGAATGGGACTCTGGAAGACATGGGTTGTACGTCAAAATATCGAAGAATTTATAAAGGAAAACTTTGTGGAGTTACACAACCAAACTGACAACATTCAAGCAATTAGAGATTGTGTTGACTTATTTTTAGAGAATGTAGAAGACACAGATATCCTAATCTAGATCATGACTGGGAGTGGGGGAAGTGAAGTTTTAATACTTTGACATAGTCTCAACCCAGATGGGGCCTCATTTGCCCTCTACTTGACTGGGTAATACATTCTGTTGGCACTAGTGCAAATATCTAGTACATGGCCCAGTACAACTCAGGAGGAACAAAAAGCTGAATTTGCCCCTCACCTGCCAGGATCCCAGTTAGGATTGGAGGGGCCACCGGCCCACAAATGGAGGCTGGACCACAAGCAATGTAAGAAGGAGGCAATTCTGTTATCTTCCCCATTCACTCTCTTCCTTTCCCCTCCCTCTTTTTCCAGTTTCAAACCTGACGTCCTGCTAATTTTGTTTAGTGTGCTGTTGAAATGGTATGAATAAGTGTGACTTTATGGCTGAATGTATGAAATGTTTGCAAGCTTCACAAGAGTGGGTTCTTCTGTGTACAGTGGGGGTTTTGCCCCCAGTAGGTTCTAATTTTATTCCATGTTTCTACTAATGGACATTAATAAAATGTATGTTTGAGAAGCAATATCACCCACCAGAAGCATGGTGTAATTACAGTCCAGATCCTTGGTTCTGCCAGCAGAAGGGCACAGCTTCCCAAAGAGGAGACAAGAGGATTTCTGTATCCTCTCCTCTCCCCTCTAGCATCTTACTCTAAATCCACTCTGGAGTATCCCTTGACATTCTAGATCAGATCTATAGGGCATGGAGGACGCCTTCTACATTCTGTCTCCTTCTGCTCATAAAACCAGGGACTTGGATCCAATCCAATATCTGGAGCAGCATATCTCCCTTGACTCAAGATCACCAAGAGAAGCTTGGATCTATGTGTCAACAAGGGAGAGAGCCTTCTCCTCTGGGATGCCCTGGAATTCCCACCCCATGGAAATCCTTTTTACACAGGCATTTTACTTCTGTTGAAATTTTCTCTGTGTTTACTATATTTATCATGATGATGTGGTGTTCATGTTTCCTTGTATCATATATTACTTGACTCATATTTGCACAGCAGGTTACTATCTGCAAAGATGCGGCACAGTTAAGGGAAACTCCTACATGCCTTTGCTCTATGAGAACCCTGGGTTTGTTTGCTTTTGACTTTTATCCATGTGAATGCATTGCTAAGTGGTTTTGGCAATGGGACTCGCTCAAGATATTTTGCTGCCTGAGACAGAGCAGCAAATAGCACCACGAGAGCCAGTGTGGTGTGGTGGTTAAGGACTGGGGCTCAGGCCATTTGGGTTCCATTCCCCACTGTCATGGAACCAACTGAGTGGCTTTGGGCCTGTCACAGCCCAACCTACCTCACAGAGTTGTTGTTGTGGGGATAAGATGGAGGGTAGGAGGAGAAGAATGATGTAAGCCATTTTGAATTCACTGTAAGAAAAAAAGTGGGATATACATCTGATAAACAAACAAACAAACAAACACACTTCCACCCCTCCAGGTCCATGGTTCCCAAGACTGGTCAATATATTTTGGAAGTTATGGAAGAAAATCCCACAAATGCTACTCCATCTACCTGGAGGTAAAAGTATTATAACTAAACTTAAATCCTATTTATTTCAGTGGACTGATCCTAAATATGAATTGCATTCAATTCATAATGCGCTCCTGACAATTCCGTTGCACAAGCAAGATGCCCTATTTGTTCAACAGTGATTTAGTCCATCATGCAACAAATGAATGAAATGAAGAAAAATGCTAGGTTCTGGATCAGGGCAAATTGGCAGAGCTCCATTATATGAGCAGTGCCAAACTGTCCTATTTTGGAATGAGTATGTCCTCTCTTTTTTGATTCCTGTATTAAATACTCAGTCCCTGTTGTGTTAGTGGCAGGTCCTACTGGTGCTTGGCCAATGCTAGATCCTACCCAGTGACTGAGTCTGGATCCAGCCCAATAATCATAATAAGTAACAATTCGCAATTCACTGTGAGGTCAAAATTATGCAGCCTGAGGCAACCACCTCACTCTGGCTAATGGTGTTGCCAGTCCTGACTGTGGATACTCTTTCTACTCCGCTTTTATCTAAAAGATGCTTCTCAGCCTTCTCACTGGGATCAACATCCTTACGTGCAGACCAAACAAATGCCAGCTAAGCTATTCATCAGTTATATTTCTTGATGCATGCACCTCTGAATAATGATATACTGGGACATTTTTGTTTAAACTTTTTTAGCTTTGAGAGGCATTTCCCAGGAGAAGTATTAATCTTTTCCCCCATGGCCATATTTTACCAACATGCTTCCAAGTACGAAGAGCTGACAGGATTATATTGCCCATGACCATCATGCCTGCATCCAAAGGAAATGAGTTTATATGCTGCTTCAGTTTTCTCAAAGACCAAGCCAATTCGAGAAGGCAACCTTTTCAGTATGTAAGCCATTGTCCACAAAAGCTCATGCCCAATTAAGCTACCACATTTAGGTAGCATAGCAGTTATACTCTGTACAGCTGGCATACTGGGAAAATGATAAATCATCATTACTGTGCGGCTGTAGCCTCCCAAACCCCTCCAATGATGTCGGAAGTTCTAAGCAACACAGGAGAAACCCAGAGCACATCTGTTTCCAACATCTGCATTGCTCTGGATCTGGTGGATGAATGAGTACATGATGGGCTACTCTTGCCTGAATGAGGTCTCCAGAGCTCTGAAGGAGGAGGTAAGGTAAATGGGGAAAGTCCTCATGCATCTGCCCCTCATCAAGTGAATCATGTTGTGTGGTCAGATTGAAGTTATTTGGAAGTCCAAGAGCTGATTCATGTAAGTGTGTGTGGAGAGTGGGTGGTGTGGGTTAGGAGTGGTGTGGACAGATTGGACTGCAGTAGCTCAAGCAGTCACATACCTATTTTATCATACAGTTACCTCGAGACCAAATGACATGTTACATGGAAATACAGGAAAAGTTTTTTTGCAGGAAAAGGAGGCATTTTTTATTGAAATAACGGGGTGCTTAACCCTTTCCTCACTCATTGCTTTTCCATTGCAACTCTGTCTACTCACTCCTCACCACAAGCATTATCACCATGGAGATACACTCATGTATCCATCAATTTATAGACCAGTCTAAAATGACATTTCAGAGCGGTTTGCAACTTAATTATTAAATAGGAGACAACTGCTGTTTTGAAAGACAGAAAATACAAAACATCTCAATTAAACTAATTTAAAATCAAATAATAAAACTTTTTCATTCTGAGAACTAACAGTCAACAAAGCACACTATGCTTTGAAAGCACACTATGTCAGCAAAGGCCACAGCGAAATGGGGAGTTTCAAATGTAATACATCCTCACGAATGTGGGGCAGGGGAAACAGCTGGGCTGGAGGCAGCTTTGCTAGCAGCCAGCAGAAAAGGAAAGAAGCACCATCTTCTTTGCTGAAAACTGCCCCCTCCCAAAGATGCTGTTCCCCACAAGAAGCAGCAATGTGCACTTGGGTATAATCTGGGCTTGGTCTGGATCTGTTCTACTTTTATGTTAACATGATCCAAAAGAGAAGACATCCAGTGAGCTTCATGATTAGGCTGGGACTAGAGCCCAGTTCTCTCGAGTCCCCATTTCATTACTCTAACCATGCCACACTGGCTCCAGTGCTGTAGTGGTACTTGTATCTGTTGCTTGACAGAATATTCTAAGATTGATTTCGAATTCATCCCTGTGCATAGGCACAGCCAGTCTACAGTGGGTGATGAGCTGAAAGAGCGCCGGACAGACATCAAACAACTTGCTTTGGTGAGAGAATTAGCAGTTCTCAGCATGAAGCACCAGCCAATGTTAAGCACCATTAACATGGAACTTCATTGGAAGAAGTTGCAAAAATAATCTATGTCAAACAAGATGGAGAAATGGAAGTAGCAGCATCTGTCACCAAGAGAAGTATGGAAACGATCAGAACTAAACAACTAAAACTAAGCAATCAGAACTATTTGCTCTTGTAAAAATGTTCTTTAAATCACTTAAGTAAATAGCATTTCACTTGAATAAATTCAGCATCAATTAGTGCTTGAAATGAGTATCTGGATGGAGGGAGATATTTAAAAGGCAAATAAGTAACCACATATATATTTACTATCAATCAATCAATATCTAACCCACCTGCCAAAAAAGCTAGCATTCTAGGTGGCTAAAATACAGACTAAATACAAATCTGTGGTTTAATGTATGTTTCATTAAAACAAAACATTCAAATAAGTAAATTCAAAATGCAATGAAAACATAATGTATGTAACTGCTTATGTACCTGGTCCAGAAATGTTTATTTTGCCAATATCTTTGGCACACTGCACAGAAAAAGTTGCATCTTCCCTGGTCCACATAATGCTTCATTACTCTGACTACTGATTAAAGGCAGTTAACATGCAAAAAGTGAACTGCTTTTTATAAAAACTCTTCTGATCATGTCTAGGAAACAAGGCAGAGCTGGGGATTAACAGGCTAACAATAAAGAATCAGCACTTATTGTGTGAATGACTTCTAAGCTGAGGATGTTGCTATACACAACAATAAACAAGTCTGTAACTTATTTAAATTAGATTATATTTCACACCAAAAATGAGGCAATAAAATGAGCACTTGTGGTTTTCTACTGCCATTACTAGTGCATCTTGTCAAGTGAAAAATCAGATGGATTCAATCAGCTATTAATCGAGATGACCACACTTAGTGTAAGCCATTTAAACAAAGAGATGTTGACATAGGCTGAGGTCTAAAGAAACAAGGTTGGACCTGTGTTTGTGTGATGGGGTTTTCTCATCCCCTCCTTCTCTTTGAAGCCCCTGCAAAGGATAGCATGAAGTGCAGTCTAGGGGCCTGTGGCAGGAGCCAGGAAATAGTGGAAATGAAGGAGGTGGGCACCTTGCACAAATGGAATATTTTTCTGTAAGGCATTCCTAGATCCAACCCCTCATTATTTCAAAGTATACATTGCATTGTAATTAATGTGTAATAGGGTTACACAAACTACTTTACTGCTCAGGTTGATTCTGTGACTTTTCAGCTCTTAAGATTTACATCACTCTTAATTCTTTCTCTCTGTGAAGGCTGCCTGCTGCAGGCCTAGTCAGTGCCTTGGGTTTCCTAATAATTTAGGCAAAGTTGCCCAAAACCTTCCCTTTAGTCAAGATCCGCAGAGCAGCTTAGCTATGCCTGGTGGGTTCATAGAGCAGACAGCCTGGTTGACCTCTAGTTCTGCCCTGCGTTGTCAGTAACTGACTTGCTCTTGACTTTGCCTGCCATGCCTTGGCCCTGTCTGACTCTTGCCTGTCCTTTGCTCTGCCTTCACTTCTGGCTTTACCACACCTTGCCAGTATCTGGCCCTTGCTTGTAACGGACCTCACTTGGCCCTGCTCCGTCTCAATAGGATCTCCATCACCCCTGGTCCTTGTGCACCAGTCACAGAGCCATGCAGCTTATGCACCAGAGCTGACATCTTTGTTAGGGAGATTAACAGATGGCTTTGGATGGATGGCCCTAACAAAATGACCAGAAATGCTTCTAGAATGGAAGAAGAAGGCATATCTTTCCGACTAGAGACATCTCTTCAGACTGCGGTGTGTGTGTGAGGGAGGGAGGGAGGGAGAATACACAAGAGAAAGTAGGGGAGAGAGGAGAGAAGAATGTGAAACAGCTATAGTCTGGAAAAAAGCAAACTGAGAAGAGACACAGAGCTCCACCACTTCTGGGATACATCTAAGGTACTTGCTGCCTCCTAGAAATCGGATGTGGAAACAGTGAACTTTGGGAGTTCACTTTGGAGTGTCCAGTCCTGTACCTTTACCTAAGCTCAGCCTGCATATTTGTATGTAAACACAAAAGTTACAAAATGCCAGTAAGTTTCCCAAGACTTTCTTCCAAAATAAACTAAACTTGGGTAAGCACCATACTCCAGAGTTTTGGAGGGTACTCGTATGTAACATTACTCTTCAGGCAAAGGAGAAAGCAAGTCTGAAGACGTTGTTTTTCTCTTTTCACTGTTTTTCTTTGCATAACATCATGAGCCTATTTTTAAAGTTGGAAAAAAGAAAAGACAAAATAACATGCACTTTAGGAACAAGCTGATTGAAGACCCCCCCTCCCTATGGTGAAAACAAATGAAATCAACTTTTTTTTGGTAGATATTCAGGTGGTTTCCTAAAATTAACTTCCACTTTTTAAAAATATAAACACAAATCAGTGTGTAACTGCCAGATGGTTAATGAAGGCGAGCCATGCAACTTCTATAATTCACAATAATGAGTATGGTAATGAGCCTGCATTATAAACTAGACTGCCAAATGATACATAGTACCTACTTCATATAACAAAGCCCTTGGAGTGGTTGATACTAAAAAGAGAAATGTTTCGTCTCCATGAAGAAATATTGGAAGTATAATTAACAGCCTTCGTTAAACACTCACTTGAATAGGACACTCAATGTTTGTTATAAACAAATGTTTGCAACTGAAAAATCTACGTACAGTAACTTGCTGTGGACATAATGGAAAGGCTCGTACATGGGAAAGGGGTTCCATACTCCTGATTTCAATAAGGACCCCCTTTCCCCCTCCAGTTTGCTTTGCTATTAGCTGAGGAAGTGTAAATGTTGATAATGTTCCCCTTACTTTTGTATACTGGTACATGTACTGATAGACTTGTATTGGTCATGAGGTTCAGCAGACTGACCCCATGGAAAACACATTGCACACTGCATGCTATATTTTGGGGGATTCTTCATAGTAAAGACTGGAGAAGAAAAAGTAAAGGTACCAGGGTAAACTAGAACTAGGACTTATTGCTAACTGCCTTAGTAAAAGTTTGTTTATGCCTGCACCGTATCTCCATAACATTGTTGGGCTAGTTTGGGCAGACATTTCTGCTTGTTAAACTGCAATCTAGAAAGCTGGGAAAGAAGTTAGTCCAGACACTCTCCTCATTGCTCCCATCCACGCCTTCCTGAGTACACAGAGCCTGATTAGTTTAAATTATACTTTCCTGTTCATCTGAAATGGGGAACTGGGATTTAATGGCTGTAGAACATAGTTTGTAATTATTTTAGATTCTGGCTAGTAAGCCAGCATTAAACCATATATGCCCTATTTCAGATGTGATAGGGAATTATAATTTACTTTTAATAAATTTAGTAAATTATAATTTACTTTTAAATGGAATCTGGGTCCTGAAGAAAAAGGATGCTGGGGACAGCTACATATCCCAGTGCTTTCTGGCTCAATAGCTAAGAGAACATGCAGTCTTTCAAATGCACTGTTCCCTGAAGCATAGCTTATTCTAAAATATATTGCATTTTTGGAGGTATTTTCATGAGGCATATATTCATGGAACTTCTTTTTAATGTATATTTTCACAATTATGGCTTTTGCCTCCTGTACTTCAACAACTTTGTCATTTCAGGCAAAAGTGGACTACAAAATCCAGAAAAAAATGTCCACATTCCTTTGAGTATGAATAATAGCTAAGAAGAAACATGATGGTTGATTTTCTGGTCCTAGTCCACCACTCCCGAATTAAATAAAACTCATTACCACATGGTCTAAAAGGGTGCAAGCCCGTGCAAGTTTAAACAGAATAAAGGTCTACAAGGCCTCAGGGTACCCAAGTTAGTTGTAGGCTGTTTCTTTCTAAATTTGCATAGAATGGAAGCTTAAATGTACATGTTTTCCATGTTAAACCATAGGACCCCATCCAACCCTCCAGATTTCAACCTACGGCTTCACCCCGCTTTTTTGTAACCACTGACTATTTGATGCCTTCGTGGCTTTTTTACCAGTGTTTTCCTTATTACTCATGGATGAAATATAAATCCTAAGGTTTAGTTTCTGGCAGTACAAACTTTCTCCTACAACATGTCTGTATGGAGTTAGTCAGTTAGTTTGTTTCTGGTACTTTTCTGCATTTTTCACTCTGCCATGTTTGTCTTCAACCTGCCCACTTCCATAACATGCCCTGAAAGTGAAAATTGAATGTGACACTTAGACTGAAAATGATTTCCCACTGTGGTTTAATAAGTCCTTCAGATATGTGCATTCTAATTCACAATGTACATTATACTTATTAAGCTGCTAAAGAACCTGCTGCTGCAATTGGCTTTTAAAAGCAGTTCTTTTGTTTCAGGCCCTCAGCTATTTTTTATTTTATTTTGAGGGGTTGTTGTGATATTGACCTTTGCCTGTGGTGTGATTGTTCAGTGCACTGTGGCTTTCAGTACCTGGTTCGTTGTCCTTTTGTTTCAAGTGGTACAGTTTCCACAGCCTTCTCCTCTTGCCATCGCACTGCTTCATTGTTTCACAGTATTTCTGCATGACTTGTTTTATTCTTAGTTTGATTTTGGCACTCTGACCATGTGGTTATTAATACATACAAAAATATTCAGAATGATGTTTTGAAATATGGACAATATAAATAAGCTGAATCTAACCACATGAACAATTTTCAGCCTTTTGATGCTTTTCTATTAAAATTTCCAAAAGACAATATATTATTGTACAATAATTACATGGTTATTGCTCAGCTGTGGTGAGCAATCCACAAGAGCACCTTTCCTTACAATTTTAATTTTATATCACAGATTACTGTGTTACCTTTCAGTTCTTCAGCTAATGTTAAAATGTTCACTCTACTGGCAGACACATGCAATTTTATATAAATGTAAAAAATCTCAATTAAAATAAGGTTTGAAAATTATTAAACAAAATATGTCTCTAAGGAGTAGTACAGAGATAAAGGATAAAAATACCAAATTCAGTACAGATCACAGCTTATTGATAGGTTTTCCAGAAAGGTCTCCATGGGCACCTTTCTGGAAAACCTATCCAGAAAGGTCTGTGCCCATGGAGACCTTTCTTGGTTCCTACAAGGCTTCCTGCACCTTCTGATTTTTATTTTATTTCTTGTTAAAATTAAATATTATTTTAACTAGGAGGCTAAAATGCTGAAAAGTGAAGAGTTGCCCTCCAATGTCAATTCCAGTAAACCTGAATTTACTGGAATTCAGGTGTCTGGTTTTGTGTTTTGCAACCCACACCCTTTAGATTTTCAAGTCTGCTGGACTCTGGCCCTTTTTGATTTATCAAACAGCACTTC
The DNA here is from genome assembly GCF_004798865.1 of Varanus komodoensis. Taxonomy (NCBI): domain Eukaryota; kingdom Metazoa; phylum Chordata; class Lepidosauria; order Squamata; family Varanidae; genus Varanus; species Varanus komodoensis. The sequence goes on along the minus strand of NW_025336087.1, from coordinate 28,555,527 downwards.
CACTAGTCTCCCCTTCCCTGTATGTCCCATAGAGATGGCTGCATCCCCCTGGTCTTCACCATTCCACTAGGTTTGCATAATATTCACTAGCTCTAGGTTCTTCTTGAAAACCAGGCCCTCTGGCCCTATTTTGGCTCTGACATTTGCATAGATATGCCTATGCACAGTGTCCTTCTCCGGACATCTCTAGGTGTGTGCAACTCCTGCTTTGGCACTTCAGCCTCCTTGACTGGCCTTTTCCTTTCTCTCCTACACTCGGGCAATTAGAAACCCCGGGGATGTTTTTACTCAAACTGGCTACTCCCCTGCTCCACTCAGCATAACCCCAGGGCTCCATTTAAAAAGCTGTTCTGCCACTTTTGCGTATGTTTCATGCCAGCAGTCTTGTTCCATTTTCCAGTGGAGCCTGTCGCTCTTGCACAGACTGGCTTGTCTCAAAATGTTCTTCATTGCCTAAACAATCTGATGTGGCTCTCCCACATTAGAAACATGCAAAAAGAAACTGGATGGCCATCTGAATGGGATGGTGTAAAAACCATCTGAGTGGGATGGTTTTCTGCAACAGCAGGAGATTGGACCCAATGGCCTTCATGGCCTCTTCCAACTCTACCATTCTCTGATCCTATGAACCCCTCCTTCTTATGCCACAGTTGAGACTTCTCAGCTTTGCCTGTTTAGCTGACCCTGCTCATGCAACAGGTAGCATTTCACTCTTCCACCCAGTAACCCAAATCTGGCTTATAGGATCTCATAACTACAGAAATGTCCTGTCCTGTCCTCCAGTCTTCAAAGCCCAGACAGTGTATTAAGATCTGCACCAGCAGTGAGGCAGAGAGAGGGCTCTCCAAGGTCAAAGTCCCAGCTCTGCTTTTTTCTGAGGCTGGAGCTCGGAGTCCAACCTATCCTATTGCCCTTCAGACAATGTTAGGAGGTCATAGGATTTCACCCTAAGAGAGAAGAAGGAGGGGAGGAGAATAAAAAAGTGATTTGAGTTATTTAAAACCCATTTTCAAATATATAACTTATTTAGAACTATCACTGAAAATAAATTTTCAGTCGTCACACGCAAGCATTGACTGTAAATCTTTTTCACATTTTTTTGCTCCAATAACTATAATTTGCAGTTTGGAGTTCTGTTCGTGCTGCAGTTACTCAAATGTTATGGATTCCTGTTGGTTTATGTGCCCACATCCCTGATTATCAGTGACTCAGTCTTCTCCACCCATGAAAATGCTATTTTGACAATTTTATACAACCTGCCAGTATTTCAACTAGCCATTTTAAGGACAGTGATTTTCACCATACAACTCTCATGGTGGCATTCATACATAAAGTTTTTGATGTGGAACACATATCCAGTGAGGGAAAGGGAGATCTACACTGTATATTTAATCAAGTTTTATATCACTTTAATGGTTGCAACTCTCAGCTAAGATTCTATGAAACTCTAGGGAGTGTTGTTCAGTAAAGCATCTAGGGATCCTTAAAAAGGAATGGTCATCACCCACACATACCTTAGGGAAAGCCTTGATATTTATACAGTTCTGAACCAGACTGAAATGTGTACAGTTGATTTGTTTCAACATGTTTATCAGAAAAGAATCCCATTTACACATACCATTAAATCATTGAATAGTGCTTATAGGACTGATCCTAGAATTTGAGAGCCCCTGGCCACAAGTAGGAGATCAAAAGTATTTGCTTCCATTTTCACCTAATGACAGTTTATTCTTCCCTCTGACCCAGGATAAACTGTAACTATTGGAGACAACCTGTCCGGGAAAGGGTTGTACTCTACTTGAAGGAACGGGTCTGTAGCTTGGGAATGCTCCTGGACCTAGATCTTCAGAGCTTCAGGCAATAAGGCCCATCAGGCAGACATGAAGGAACCGTCTCCTGTGTTGCACCCATATGATTTGTCCCCATTCTCTTCATTTTCAGAATTGAAATGAAGCCACATCTTTTTAATGTCTTCCTTAACATAATGTTGTTTTTGTACTGTATGTTTTAAGTTCTGCACCTTGATGGCTTTTCGGGGAGGAAGAGGGGGAAGGGAGATATTAAAAATGTTAATAATAAATGAATGGTTTAAACCACATTTTGTCCAAATAAGCCAGGCACAAACCAGGTTTCTGATCCTGGTCTGTTTGAACATACCACTATTAAAATTAATCATGGTTTCTGATTTAGAGAAAAAAATAAACTTACATATCTGATAACAGGGACAGATATGTCTGATCTCCTGCTCATGACCATCCCATAAGAGGTCTGAAAGGGAGAAGGAAGGATTTGTGCATAACAATAAATTATAGCTTAGCAAGCCAGTGTTTACATACTTCTTGAATTCAACTCACATAAAGTGTAATAACATATGGGCACCATCTATCAAAATTTTCTGCCCAAGATTGTTAAAATCAAAGACTTGTTCTGTTCACTTTAAGAATTTCAACAGAACTGGATAGGAAAAATTCCTCATAATTTAAGAAATATTGCGGCATCTCCTTTCCCACAACCTGCTGATATTTTAGACTGTTGAAGCCTTACTAATTATTGCAGTTAAACAAACAACTAAGAAAAACCATGCATGGAAATTATAAACAGATTTGCCATATTCCAGAGCAAGACTGTTTTCTGTATGAATAAATACTCTGACCCTCTGAATATTTCTTAATAATGTTCAACATATGAAAACAACCAAGCATGATAAAATCCTCATCAAATAAAGCTACCATTTCCTCAAAGGGTGTTAAAGTATTTGTTCAGCTGAGCAATAATTTATTTCCTCAGCTATTTACTGAAGACAGTAGCCATGGGAATCAATTTGGCACAAAGCAAATAACATGAATATTCAGGAGTGTGTTGCTATATTAAAAACTCCTTGAAATGTACTGTCAAGATATTCTTGCTGACCACACATACATACCCAAGTGTTTTAGTACAAGCTTTTAGAAAAGAACAATCCAGTTGCCTTGCATATGAATTGCTGCACAACATAGTGACTTGTCAGCCATTCTTTGATTTGTATTAGTGCAAATCTAGAGTGATTAAGGGCCATTGCACTGAAATGAATAAGGTAAAGAATGGAGACTTGAGCTCAATCAGCAAGTGCAAGTACACGAAAGTGCTCTGTATGTTAAGTTCTTTGCTGTTTCATGACTTTGATCCAGCTATCTTTACCCCAAAGAGGATCCTGCATCATGTGGGCTATGTGCACATACATCAGACGCAAACAGCACTGAAGTAATGGAGGACAAGAAGGCGACCGCAGACACATAATTTGTCTTCTTTCACATGTTCAGTAATCCTGGAATGTGACTGTGAAACAAGGCACCAAAAGAAGTCAAACTATGGATTTCTTTAGTTTCGATTTAAAGCACAGAGCTTTTAGCACAGAGACCTGGCATCATGTTCTGAAATCCAGAGCTTTCTCTATATATCTGGTGTCCTGATAAACAATTAAGTAATTTTATGTAATATTAGACGTTTATTTTTGGCTGCATCTATTCCAAAGCTTACTTTCATGATCCACGGAACACTTGGCAAGCACCCAACTTCCAGGTTTGCAATAGACGTTGTCCAAATGTAAAGAATGTATGTAGAAAAGGCATACTTGCCTATATGGGTACAATAAAAATACTGAATGATTATATAGCACTTTTTTCTATATAATATATGATAGTCCATCAATAACCAGGGCCCGCAAAAGCACATGTGCATGTACTGACACACACTTGTGCATCACCCCAATAAAGGAACGCAGTCCTGAAAAAGAAGACAAAAGGGAATCCTGAGCTGCACAAATGTGTATATGCTAATACCTACAAATGCATCAGAGAAATATTGTAATTTAAATGGAATCAAATTGTACCTCACCATGGTGTGGAAGACCGAGACCAGGAGACCTGTGTGGCTTGCTTAGCCTGCTGTCCATTGCTGTTGATGGGCAGCTTCAAGGCCCAGCTCTTCCTTGTGGTGGGTCTTTCATCTTTAAAATGGACTTGGAGTGTCTTCCGCAGAAGATGGCTACTCTACAGCATGCAAAGACGCAGAGAGACACAAGTCCCCTGCTAGAGATTGCTATGGGAGCACCACTGGGCTAGGTGAGAGCTTAAAGCCCCCTCCCTTCATAGTGATTTTACCAGAAAAGACCCTCAGCAGAGGTGCCACTTCCTGCACGTCCTTTTCCTCAGCATTCCCATTAAATTAGGCCTTGTGTGCTGCATTTCCCAGCAGTTTCTCATGCACAATCTGGAACCAAGATGTGTGAGGATGACTCCCCTTACTGATCCTGTGGGGTAGCAGTGGTGGGGAGGAATTGTGAGGCCAGAGAAGCCATGACAGGCTGCCCAGTTGCATGCTGCCCGCCCTCCTTCATGCCAGTATGAAGCTAAAACGGAGAGAAAGTGGCTTGCCAAAGGCAGCTCAGCAAGACAGCTGCAAGGCAGTTCCTAACATGCGCTGCTAATTACAGTAGTATACAACCTGACCAGCCTCATCCTCCATTGAATAATAGACAGCGACATATTTGCATAATGAAAATATGAGGATTATATATAGGGGACCGCCTTGAAGATTGCTCTGAGCTTTTGGTGAATGTGTTCCCACGTTATGTTGCATATGGATTGAAGAGAGAGGATCCCCCTGCGAGCCCTACAATGTGCTCATTGTAACGTATGAATGCTCTGTCCACTTATCTTTGGTTTGCTTCTTCTTGGCAACTGTTGTAAGCACGTGAGCAACTAAGAGGGAATCTTCCTGTGTGTGTTTTCTTGGCGCTGCCATCAATTAAACAGGAGTTCAACTTTTACAGCACTGAATTGTACCTCTCTCCTCAGATGGAAGCCCTACTGAGTTTCTCCCAGAAAAGCATCTATAGAATTACTCTCTTAAATCCTACACAGCTGCTTCATACAAATGTATACTATATTTTACCCTTTTCTTTCAAAACTGTGCAGAGCTCGCTTCCACTGGGACTTGTAGCGGAATGTTTAAGTTTATCTATATACGACATTTTATTCAACTTACTGTTGAGATTCAGTGTAACATCTACATTCAATAATGTTTTTTTTCTTCTACATTGTATAATGTAGCACTGAGTCTAAGTTGTCATTTACTGCTTAGATCAAAAAGATAAAAACCAATGTCTCAAATTTAATTCTCAAGGCTTGAATCCTTTCAGAAGTATCTCTCTCCATCCGTTCTGATTCTATGCACACTACCCAGGAAGTAAACTACACTGAAAGCAGTGGGGCCACTTACTCCTGAGAAAGCATGGATAAGTATGCATAAGATTGAACTGCATATCAGTCTGTCTCTTATACCTTCCTGATTTTTATGTATCCCATTAAGTAATATTACTGCTGAAAAAGGAAGTAGAGCAATGGGAGGAGACCTCTGCAATCATATTACTCAGTAATAAATCACTGCGTATAAATATAAAAAGTTGTAAACTCTGTCACTGCACACTTTGCTACATAATTAAACACAATCTCTTTGAAAATGTGTAATCTTTCCATCTATCATAGTAACAGCTTTAGAAAGAGCCTATTGTTCATCATGTTAATTTGCTGTTGCTAAGAGAGAATGTTTACTAATCTGGTTGACTTGTAGAGTAGCCACTGACGTATCAGCATTAAAAAGAGAGAGAGAGAGAGGGAGAGGGAGAGAGATGCGAGAAAACAGGATGTGGATTTGCCTATAATTCACATATGCTATTTTATATGTATGAATGCAAATCTAGAAATAATTGCTGCAATTTAAATAGAAATACAGTTGTTTGAAATGTTATGACCAGATGATCCATATGCCTGCGTAATGTGTAGCATGGGTGCTCAATGCTGCTGGGCAGTTTCAAAGCCTCTCCCTGTTGTCTTCCTTTCTGAAGGTTCTTTATCTTTAAGCCAGATTTGGCCTAGACAGCCTTTCCCAAAGAGAGCATTTGGTCACCCTATTGGCTTACTAAAAGTACACCACTTCAAAGATTTAGTTCCACTAACCAAATCAACAACTGTATGCATATCTGCTTTTCAAGACACATTTTCCTAATATGAACAACATTATTATGAGGCAGATGAAAAGTTGGTATCCTATCCTAGAGCCAGTGATGAGTAGTGGTTAGAGTCTTTGACTGGGAGTCAGAAGTTCTGGGTTCTAATTCCCACTTAGTTCTAATCTCCATTGAGCTCACTGGATGACTTTGGACTTCTGACTGGCTCTCAGCTTAACCTCCCTCACAGGGTTGTTGTAAAGATAGAACAAAGAGGAGAAAGAGGCTTATTTAAGCCTCCTTGGGTTCTTTATAGGAACAAGAATAAATAAATGTCTGTAGCAGTAAATAAAGACCAAAGAAATAGTAGAGCAGAATATTTACTATCCACCTTGTGACTTAATAGCTCTTTTTGTCACAGGTACAATCACTTATTAGGAAATCGGCTTCTTTCCTTCTCACTCTTCTCAGGTCTTATCTCTCTCTTGCCAGCCCTTTCCCAAATGATTTTAACTGCCCTACCAACCATAGAACATAATATATTTAAGGGCTGTTTCCCTCTCAAACAGGCCATGCCACCTAAATTAGGAAGACATGACAAGCTGCTCCCAGGTGGGTAATTATGCTAATATACTCAGCACATGCCAGCATCGGTGACCAATTTAAACAAGTCATAAGGACCAATAAGCTATGGAGCTTGTTTTGAAAATTCAGACCAGATCCGTGATTGGTGCTGAGCTACATGGACAAGAGGACAATAGAACTCAGGGGTCTCCATTCCCACTGCAACAATCTGACTATGGCATGGTAGAAAGTAGAACAAAAGGGGCCTCTCACCCTTTGTATCTGTTAAGTCCCGCCCACATTGCCCCCTCCCATGTCTGCAAGTGGGGGAAAGCTCCCATTGACACCAACAGCAAGCAGGATGGGATTTTGATTGGGTCTGCAGCAGGAGCAAAGGGTTACGACCTGCCATTCCCTATCACTGACCTTAAAGGCCAACAAGCCAGTGACTCGGTTTTAGAGAATTCGCTACAAAGGGGGGCTATGTGACAGACATCACATCTAGTTTCATCTTGCTTGTGCAGAAGAGTGTGCTGGAAATGAGCAACACAGAAACCAACCCTCTGCACGTTTTCTCAGAGGTCTAGCTATGTCCAATGGGACTAATTCCAAGAAAGGGTGAGTATCGTCCTTTGGGTCAGTGAATGAATGTACTACTGTCACTGGCACATAATCTGGCTACCAGTTGAGGACAGTCAGGAAATAGGGTCTGTGAATTTCATTATGGACCCCTTCCATTTTTCTGCACAGTTCAAGCACTGCTTACCTTGCCAAAGTTCAACGTATTTCTCCTGCATTTATGAACCTTGGCTGGCCTGGGGGAATTAATTACTCCTGAAGCCCTTTTTGTAATTGGGGGAATTGTACCCTCCACAGCACAATGTTGAGCATCTAATCTCTTTATCTCCAACCTTTTAGGACTGCCATATTGCAGTTATTTTATGGTGCTAACTATTGTTACTGGCTCACTACAATTCCTAATCACTTCCTATATTCATTTAGGTTTAAATGATAGCTGCTTCTTTTTTCCTCCAGTGCAGCTTTTTGACATGATTAGTCATAATTGGTATCATTTTTGCTATAGCAGATGGGACAAACTAGCCTGTTGTCTGAATGATAACTAGATAAAGAAAGAAAAACATTTTTAAATCCCTATATTTTGACTATTTTTATGGGAACTAAAATATGGCAAATGGATGCTTGTGCTATTATAAGACACCATCTTTCCAAATATAGAACTGTATTTAATCTTACAAAGCTCATTGATTTGGTAAAATTATATGTATTTTTCTAAGAACTAATCACATCAAAAGAAACCCAGAACCTTTAGGTAATCAGCTTTTTAAAATTAGGTTCTGACATGGGATTTATAATATGATATCAACTGTGGTAAATATTTGATCAATCTTAAGCTAAGTGATATTTCTAGTAAATCCCTGTGTAAGGTAGAGACGAGGCCCAGATTTATGTAGAGTCACCAGCTCAATAAACTAGGCCTGGTGACAGGTGAGGTGGAGCTTGGGAGTGCACCCCCTTCTGGCCCCACCCCCTCATACCAGTTTGGCTGGGAAAAAGCTCCCTGTTGGAATCAAAGGCCTTTTCAAGCCAAATTACCACAGGGAGCACAATTTGGGAGCATGGGGTAAAAGATGGGAGGGAATTCTAATCACTAGAATTTTTGTTGCTCTAAGCATAATCTCATCTTCCCAACCTGTGGTCCAAAAGGCAGGGTGAAAATGTGAGCAAATGAAAAAGTACCACCACAGGTTGCTGAAGTGGGTCCAAACTCTATTGCCGTGGACCTCTTTAAAAAGGATGGGGGCACTACATGCAACAAGTAGAATTTTAGTTTTATGTTGCTTTGAATCCTTGCAAACAGCTTTAACTAAAGCTAGACACATTCTGTCCTGGATTGTTCTCTGCCACATGGCACTTTGGTCCTTAAATCTCTTGGCTCTAATACTACTGTTTCAGAAAAAGTCTGAAAGAACTGAAGAGCTAGGAATTAAGCTTGTGGGTTTTAAAATGTTTTTTATTTACAAATAGACCGCAAGGTTTTAAAATGTTTTTTATTTACAAATAGACTGCAAGGGAAAAAATAAAAAGAAGCAACAAAGAGGGGAAAAGGAGCATGATATAACATATAAGAAGAACCCTTTGCAATCGTTGTTCAGAATAACAAGAAATAAATACATTAGCAATATAGATGTTAATATAAACAGCTTAGACAGACAGAGGTGACAGCTGTCGAAAATCCATTCAAAGTTAGCAAAAGCTGCCTGATCTTCAGGTAAGGCAGTAGGTGTATAAGCCATCCCAGGCTTGAAGCACAAGTTTCTGTGCAGCTAGAAGGCCTCTTAACATCCACTTCTGCTGTCCTTCCATTAATCTCCACATCACAGGAATGTAATTTAAAAGCTCATGAACTCTACAATTATTACAAATTGTTCAAGAAGGATTATGCTTGGCAAATAGGGTCCTATCTTTGCAGGAAGCTGGATTACTAGTAGTTTTTAAGGCCTGATCAGCTGGAAGGAACAAATGAGAGCTTCTCTCTTGGAGTGCACTCATGGAACTCTGCTGGGCCTTTCCACAACATCAGCATCCTCCAGGGCCTCCCCCAAGGTTCTAGCCATTTTTATGGTGGAGGGGGGGCAGGGGGAAACAGTGAGTGAGAAAAGTCTGCTTTTTTCTTAGATGACCCCATTATTTGTTGCAGGAGCATAATGAAGTTTTGCAATTCTGTTGTGAACCACAGCACAACCTCATGTTGTGTACTGGAACTTATAGGAACACTTAGGCAGAGGACAAAAATAGCCTGGTGAGAAGGTCACTTCAATCTTCCCAGTCTTGGGAAGCCTTGGTAAGGTACCAGGTTATATGGCTCATGTAGAGAAGCCCTGAATCATACCAGTGTTAACAGTAGTTTCTGTTAAAGAGAGCAACTAATGCCATTTTCATTGGGATAATATAATTGCAGGCTGTGCTTGAACACGCATAGGCTGATATCCTCCTTAGCCATAGCTGCTTTCACAACAACTTCACTTTCCAGAAGGCTCATAGTTGCCACCTCCTGGCAAGTCGTGTTTGCTGACCAGGGAGAGGTTTGGCAGCTTCTACAGTTAGAGCAGCTGCGCCATGCGAGATGCTTCACCTCTTTTCCTTACCATCTCTGTGTCAGAAATTGTCAACTGTTGTTGTCAATTCTTCTTTGACAGTCTTTTCCAGATCTCTGCACTCTTCCAGATCTCTGCTAAGTGCACTATTATCACTGAGAACCATTGCAGCTGGTAGGATGAGGAAATGGGTGCTGAAATAAATCCCACAGAAAAGGAAGAAGGACATTTCTGAAGTTTGCAACCTGCAGATGTAGCTGAATCCCATCGTGTCAGCTACCCATAAACCCTAACGAGTCGGTAAGCCAGAAAGCTGGCAGGAGGATAAGTATGCGATGGTTTAAAGGTAGAGTTAGCATCTGGTTGCTAGGCAATGGGCTGTCAGGCTGCTGCCTCCATACTTCAAGGACCACAGTGCCACAGTGTTTTTAGGCTCTCAGGCAAAGTCATGCCTGTTTATATATTCAGAAACAGCTATAATTCAAAGTAATTTGAACACAAAACAAAAAACCCTTGCACTGTTTCTTTAAGAACCCATTAAACCTTCTCTTTGCTGAGAAAATTATTTACACTTACCCTCTTGTCAGCAGCCTGGCTTATTGCCTTCTCAACATATTGACTTCTTGCCCTTTCCACCATATGTCTGTTGACCTTCTGGACTGTTCCTTTTATAGGATTCAGCCATATGCCCAGATCTGGTGCTCGGAGCACCACTTCCAATAATGGATTAGAGCAGAGGCCTCCGAGATAAGAGCTGACATTGCTTTCTATTGTTGCTGTAACCTTTGCTAGCTCAGCAGTATAAACATGCTCTTACAGCCCCCGAATTGCCTCTTCCTGCTGGGTGACAGCTTTTCCAGGAATGACCTACTTGAGACAGAGCACAGAACATCTCCAAAATGTTCAGAGGCACAGCAAAAGCTGTTTTCATTCTAATGCATGCTACTGACATGAGATGCAAATCGGTGATATACTTCTGGCAGCAGTAATCTCTCTGTGTAATCTGCTTTATATGGTGACGTAATATAAGGTTTGTTTCATAGCCTATTTGCCTCCTCCCAAGACAAAGAAATACCCTCTTAGGAAGGTAAGTAACGAATTCAGGAATGTGACATGTTAATGAACTTTTAACCAAAGAATAGTTTTTACTGGGAGTTTAGTGATCAAACAAAGTGGATATCCCACTTCTTGATTTTCCGGAGTTTGCTGTTAAACCCTGGTACTCTAAATACTGATATGTAAACAAAGATTAGACACATTGAATACTTCAAAAAATTAACATCCAGAATCAAACCAGCTGCAAAGTGGGAAGAGTCTTTACTCTTTAATGCATTTTTATAAGTAGTTGCACAATCAGAAGGGTTATAAGGTGATCAAAGAGTGGATTTTCCCCATGCCTCCATATACAGATTATACACAGAATTTTACAAAAGTAATTGCTGAATGTGAAAGTATAACAACAAGCCATAAGGTTTGCAAACATGTCCTCAAGGTACCATTTCCAATGGTCATTGTGCTTCCCTTGCATGCATTCTTCCCCAATCTGCTGTATTCCTCCAGATGTTATCTGGCCAGGGCGACTTTTCTTTTCTTTTCTTTTCTTTTCTTTTCTTTTCTTATCATTTATATTTCTTATTTATTTTATATTATTAATTTTAATTTTATATTGTTGTTTTTGTATTGTATTTTATTGTGTTGTAAGCTGCCCCGAGGCTTCGGCAAGGGGCGGCATAGAAATGTTCTAATAATAATAATAAAAAAAGATGTTCTACACATGACCTCCCATCAGCCCCAGCCAGCATGACCAATGGGCAGGAATCCTGGCCACTGCTTATATATAACATGGAAACATTACATCTCCCAGTTAACTCTTTAATGTATCAGTTGAAGTGTGTGAGCCTTTAATATGCTTCAAGACACATTGTCCTTAGTATACTTAGGCTACAATCCTCTGCACACTTGCCTCAAGCCCACTGAATTCAGAATAATTGCCCTGTGATCATATGCAACTTTACCTGAGAGGAAGACCCATTGAATATTTTGGGACTTACTTCTATGTAAACATTTATTGGATGTAGAGATGGCTGCCAGCACGGATGACTTTAAAGGGGTGTTAGACAAATTCAAGGAGAATAAGCCTGGTTATGAGTGACAATAGCCAAGCAGTTTCTAGGATGCAAACTGAAGGGTGCTATTGCATTCATGGTGTCCTGCTTGGCCACCAAGGGAGCAGACAGCTGGATAAGATGGGATTTGGGTTTGATCCAGCATGATTGTGCTGCTGACTCCAAGTCCATGCATAACCGTATGATACATGGTATCAGGATCACAGAAAAAGGAAAACATAGAGCCTTCATATGCGGGAATTCCCTCCTGACATTGGTCATGTTCCTTCACTTCTTATGCCCTGTTAAAGTATGTTTGTAACACTGTATTTTCATCAATTAAAGAATTGTTGTGTTTTGGAACTCTACCAGAATCAAGTGATTCCTGGGTTGTGCTGCAATGCAATGAATGACTACAAATAAAGAATGGCACGTTCAACCCATCACTTCTCTTTTGGCAAAGAAAGTAGAATTTCCTTTGCTATACAAATATGCAAACATGCAGGGCTTTTTCCACATACTTTATCTGTCTCCTTAGCAGGCTACTTTGCCTTTCAAGAGGTATTTAATCATTGTTATTGCTTCTGTGAGTTCTTTGTTCATCCACAATTCATAGGAGACTGTAAGCCTCTTCTCTTTTTCAGAGAAAAACAACAGCAAGAATGTGTGATGATATTGACAACTATGCCTTAAGTTGTAACTACAGGCAACTCCCAAAGCTAAAGGACTTGGATTTTGTGAACCCTCCTCTCCATTTACCCACCCACACAACAGATGGCATATTACACCCTGCTCTACAGGCTCACAATGTCTTCATGATATCTCAACTGTCAGTTTTGCTAGTAAAGCTACTGGCAGAACGTGTTCTCTGCAATGGCTGCTCCTTCTGAATTTTTTACATATATTGGTAAACACGCGCGCACGTGCGTGTGCACAGAGGGGGAAAGAGAGAGGTGATTTTGAATATTTGCCCACCTCTCCAGTCAAATAGGTACTGTGCATCTCAGGTTCATCCATCAATTTTGCATCCATATTACCTTTCCCAAAAGACTGTTTATTGATTTCACATTTGCTTTTTTCCCATCAAGGGCATGAACGCAACCAGACCAACCTTCATGTGGAAGTTGCTTCCATTCCATTTCTGCTTCAGCAGCTTAGGAGTCTTTTGCTAGCCTTTTCCTAAATGGGACAACGACTCTCACTGCAGATCAGCTTTACAGACTCATGCAGTATGTGGTTTGATGGCATGTCTTACTTTATATAAAAAGTGGTGAGGTTTTCAAAAAGATAACAGCGCTCCATTCTGAATGGCACTATTGACTGTCAGTTTGTTCAGTTGAACTTCAAAGGCTGATAAAGAAAACAAACCACTTAAATACATTATCTGGGTTAATGAAAAGTTACACAAGAAGTGATCCTAGAGGAATTACATGATGGAATAATCATAGGCCAAATAGCTGGGCCTAGAGTGTGAGCATTAATAACCAACCATGTCTAGAAAATCAAAACACTTATGTAAGTATATATCCTGTCATTAGTCTGGTCACTCTCCAGTGTAAGACACTGAGAATTCTACTGGAATCTGGCCAAGTTGACTAACAATAAAAGGAAGGAAAATAAGATTGGGTGCAAAGAATGTTATACCTTACTGGACTGCATCATAATTCATACTTCCATCATATCAATACCCAATATTTTGTGTTCACTGAGCCCATGATAGGAAACAAGATAATGCCAACTGGCCATCCCATCCCATCCCATCCCATCTCCCTGACACAACTATACAATCAATTTTATTGAAAAGGCCTTTTATGTAAGTAGAGTGTTCCACATATATGACTCTTCCAAGTTTTCAAGAATTTCAATTGATGAGGATTCCCAAAAGCATGGAGGTACTGTGTGAAATAGATGGCTGCTTTGGTTGCACATTCTCAGGTGTTGCTGGCTACACTTTGGAAGAATAAGAAGGAGAAGGAGGAGCGAAGCAATGGGGAGCTGGGGATATGGGCCATCCAGAAGCACTGAGATGAGAGAAGTGGAGATGCTTAACTCAAGGCCAGACTCCCCAGGTGGGCAGGTGGTCTCTCTGGGAATAGCCAAGATATACAGTTGGTGGGAGGGACTCAGAGCAGGGGAGTTTCTCAGACACAGACAAGGGGTCCTGGATCTAGATCCCATGACATGTCATCAGCAGAAGAGGATGGCCCAATTAGAGGATGAGCATGCAGCAAGGAGACATGCTCATTTTCAGAAGGCTCCTCCCAAAGGAAAAGGAGGCCAGGCATGATCATAAGGAGACTCCTTGGGTTCAACAAGCTGCTCTGTGCATGTTCAGAGATTCACTCCTGAAGTTTTCTGCATTTGGTCAATAAAGAATGCTTTGCAAGGAAAATGTCTGTGGCTTTGAATGCACAAAGGAGGAAACTCAGCTCCTGGCAGCCTGGATCCATTTTTATTAGCACATTTTTCAAATGTGCACATTTTAAGTATGTTTTTCCTGGTCCATGGAATGCATCAGATGTCTGGAAATGTACAAGCTGTTCTGGTTTGAGTCCATTCATTGGTGCTGTAGATTCATGAAATCTGCATAATGTATACATAAAGAAATGAATGCATTGAGGCAAAAATCTCACATATCCCCATTTCTGGTCATCTTTGGGCACAAGCAAATACCTGGTCATGTGGACTACTGGCACATAAACATTATCTGTGGCTGCACACTGCAGGAGATAGTGGTGCCGAACATGCTCCCTTTCAGCAATTCAAGTGAAATCTCATAAGATAAGTGAGTACAACACAGAGTTCAGGGGATGGCATTGCTTCTGCAGACTTTTATATTCTTGTATGCCTGTCTTTAAATGGTGAAACTTCCAAAGTAGTGGGGAGATGAGGGAGCAACGTTCCTTTATGATTTTAGTAGGGCACAGAGTGAATCAAGCTAGCTAGAAATTAGCTGATTCATAATTAGTAGCCTGAATAGCAATTGCCATCTCAGAATAACCACCATGAAATAGCTGGTCACTATTTTCAGCATTTTTGTAATATACAGTAACTGTTTCCATTTCTTCCTTGCCCTGTATTTAAACTGAGAGATTCTCAGTACAGTAGCAGCTTCTAGCCCTGTTTGGGAAATGATATCCATGTTGGATAGGGTTGTCTCAAAAACTTTAGTTATTGGGTGTTTGGCAGTGATTTAGAAATGGCACATTCTGCAGAGCAGCATGTTGCAAAGGGCTAGAGATGAACAAATCTGTCAGTTTTCTCCTGTCCCACATCCCTTTTTTCCCCAAATGAATTTTTCTGAAGAAATTTCAATGTTTGGTATGTTGTTATCAAAAAGTAAATCCAATTAAATTCTCACCCGTATGCACCAGGAAAATTTATTTAGCACCATTTCCCAGTATACAGGAGATCATGTTGTGCCAGCCTGCCATGCATTATTTATTTTTAATATTTGTGGACTGCTTTATTTTCACAAAAGCCATCAAGCTGGTATACAAGAAATAATTGAATCTTGGGGCAATAAAAACAAGAACAGAAACAATAGGGAAAATGTTAAAAATTTACAAAAACATTAAAAATGTAGTTGTTAAAGCTGAGGCAAAAAAGACCCTTGCAACCCTAATTCAGTAATACAAACATGGCTGAAGATGCAAACCCAGACTTGAAGGAGCTAAGCAATCACATCCTTCTGCCTGGATGCATAAATCTCTTCATTTCAGTTTCTCCCACATTTCATTCAAACACACACATACACAAGTTCTGTCCATTATGTTCATGAAGAAATATGTGGCTTTTGGTAGTGCTTACTGGAAGGAACAAAAAAAGAAAAAGAATTGATCCAAATGTTCATCCATGCAAGCTGGAGGAACCCCGGACTGAACTTGGGATCAGAAATTAGAGCTTCACCCTTGAGATGAAAATAGTAGATCTGTATAATGAGAGACTTTTGGTTTTTCTCTCTCTCCTTCACATTCTTCCCCCACAGGACTTTAGTTCCTGCCTTCATCGTATCCACACAGAACAGACCAATGATGTTTTCCTATACGGTGTGGAGTTTCCTTCACCGAGATATTGGAGAGTGGTAGCTAGGCAGTCAATAGCTCATTGTGAACATTTACTTTCTTCTTTGTGGAAAAGGTTGTTTGGATTTGCCTTGACTTGAACTCCAATATTGGGTCACATCAGAATGATGTAACCTTGGCAACCACTGGTCCAGTTGTTTTGGATTCTTTTTGGTTTGTGGATCTTGAGGATATAGACAAAATATCTGGAACAGTGAAGGCTACCACCTGTGCACTCAACCTTTGTTCTTCTTTGGATGCAATCCTGTACCTTCTTAGATTTTAAAAGTCTGTTTTTATTATTTATTGGATTACATTAGCCAAAGTTAGACTGATGCCATGACACAAGGACATTATTAATGCCTCTTTGTGGGAAGAGTTGTTCTCTTTGTCTCCTTTAATAGGAGACCGAGACTGATTTGGGAGATTCCATCTGCTTCATCTGCATAATCCTGTGCTCAAAAATGGGAAGAGTTTTGCTGACCAATTTTGTGATGGTTCCTTGGTATTGCAGCAGCTTCATATCAGTGTCAGCTCTTTGGTATTAGGGAAGGGCACTGGCTCAATGGCAGAACACACGATCCTAGGCAACTTCAATCCCTGGCATTTCTGGGAAAGGATGGAAAAGACTTCTGTCTGAAACCCTGAAACCACTGGTCAGTGTAAACAATACTAATGTAATACAAAAAGGACCATTAGTCTGATTCAGTGTCTGGGTTCACACAAGCTGGCATTCCACGCTAAAAATGGGTTGAATGGGTTGAGTATGGGTTGAATGTGGCTTATTGGTGAACCATGGGTTGTGCTGTGTGAACCCAACTATGTTAATAAACTAGAGTTTGCTAACCTCAACAACCCACAGTTCACAAACCTACAACAAACCATGAGATCTCTTTGCATGTTGTTCATTGTTAACCCTAATTTGAAAGAAAACTGAGTTCACACAACAAAACAAGCCCAGGTCTAAAGGCAATTCATATTTAACCCATACTCAACCTTGAGCATTGGTTGTTGGGTTGTGTGAACCCAAGCAACATAAGGCAGCTTCCTTTGTTCTTATGCAGTTGTTGTTGTTGTTAGTTGCGAAGTCGTGTCCAAACCATTGCGACCCCATGGACAACATTGCTCCAGGCCTTTCTGTCTGCCACCATCCCCCGGAGTCCACTAAAGCTCACACCAACTGCTTCAGTGACTCCATCTAACCACCTCATTTTCTGCCGTCCCCTTCTTCTTTTGCCATCTATTGTTCCCAGCATCAGGCTCTTCTTCAGGGAGTCCTTCCTTCTCATTAGGTGGCCAAAGTATTTGAGTTCCATCTTCAGTATCTGGCCTTCTAAAGAGCAGTCAGGATTAATCTCCTCTAGGACTGACCAGTTTGATCACCTTGCGGTCCAAGGGACTCGAAGGAGTCTCCTCCAGCACCACAATTCAAAGGCCTCAATTCTTCGGTGCTCAGCCTTCCTTATGGTCCAACTTTCACAGCCATACATTGCAACTGGGAAAACCATAGCCTTGACTATACGCACTTTTGTTGGCAAGGTAATGTCTCTGCTTTTTAGTATGCTGTCTAGATTTGCCATAACTTTCCTCCCAAGGAGCAAGCGTCTTTTAATTTCTTGGCTGCAGTCCCCATCTGCGGTGATCTTGGAGCCCAGGAAAATAAAATCTGTCACTACCTCCATTTCTTCCCTATCTATTTGCCAGGAAGTGAGAGGACCAGATGCCATGATCTTCATTTTCTTAATGTTGAGTCTTATGCAGAGGGGATTGCAATGAAACCCTTATGCTTAATCAATGTAGAATTTATGGGATTGACTATCTGAGGAACAGTGGGTATGAATTATCACTGCCCTTCTAACTTGTAGTGCTTCGTGCAATGGTTTAACTGAGATTTCTGGAGTGTTTTCATTCTAACAGGACTAAAGACTGATGTAGTGAGTGGGTCTCAAATGTGCTCATTACTGAAGGAGAAATGCAGTATGATTTAGCACTCTTGTGAAAACAAACCATAATTATCAGCTTCCCTTCCAGCCATTGCTGCTGTGAGAGAACGGAAAGGGGCTTGAGGCCTCTTGCACTTACAAAAGTAGTATTTTTCACTGCTTCCACCATAGACAGAGACCTTGGGAGTCACCTCTTTCCTACCTCCCTGCATATTTAGTGTTTTCATGGGGTCAGGTCACTCCACGTGTATTTCTGGTTGTTCTATTTGTGGGGAATGTGTCCATACATGAACACTTCTTTGCTTTGCTCACACGTTCACTCTGAAGCTAGAACTTTTATGAATATTCCCTTGTTCTGCTCCAAAATACTGCTGTGTGCACCCCACTTCCTCCAGATGTAAGAAATCCCAGGGCAGCATTATGGGGGTTTAGATTTCTTTAAGACAGAGGAGCACTGGATACTTGCCATATTTGTATAATCTATTTATATACAAAAACAGAAGCAAAACCTACAGGAAGCACTCCTAAAATTACACAGCACAACAATTAATCCTGCACCAGGATTCCAAGGAGAACACCGGCACCCCAAGCATGCCTCACTTTTAATCACCTCCAGCAAAAATAGTCCTCTCAGTTCTCTGCTCTACCAGGAACACGGTTTTCTCTGTTCTGAAATTAAAATTTTTTGCAATCTTCTTTTTCTGCCCCTTGTGCTAGCCAAAGTGTGTTACCTTCCAAAGCCTGGGCAGAGAGATCCAGCAAGAATATTAATGTTATTTTCTTGTGTCCCTGGTAACCCATGCTAAATCATCCAGTAAAAGGCCCATTCACTGTAACCAAGACAGCCCAATTCATAACACTCCCTTGGTTTTCACTTCTAATTTGTGCCCAGTTCCTTTACAGTAAAGTAACAACTTCCTTGTCTTCAAAGATGTCCAGATTAATGGCAGCTGATTCCTTTCACTGATTTTGGGGGGAGGAGGTCGTGTCATAACCTTGACAAGAGATACATCCCCATTCATATCTAATATTAATTTTAGTATCTTATACCTTGTTGTTCTTTTAAATGAACACAAAGTGGCTTACATAATAAAATGTAATAATATATAAAACGTCCAATATTAAAATTGAAAATATTTTTATTTTCCTTTTTATTTAAGCGTCATTTTAATTGTTAACAATATTTGCTTATTTATCTGGCCAGGGCGACTTCTTTTATATTATTTATTTTATATTGTTAATTTTATATTGTTATTTTTGTATTTTATTGTATTTTATTTTTGTGTTGTGAGCCGCCCCGAGGCTTCGGCAAGAGGTGGCATAGAAATATTTTAATAAATAAATAAAATAAATAAAAATATAAGAAATAGAAATAGAATACCATAGAAATGCAAGTAGAAAAAAAGGTATCACTTCGGTGGGAAGGTAACAGCATTCCACGCACTTCAGTGTTTAGTCATGCCAGCCACATGACCACGGAGACTGTCTGTGGACAAACGCTGGCTCCCTCGGCTAGGAAACGGAGATGAGCACCACCCCCTAGAGTCAGGCATGACTGGACATAACGTCAAGGGGAAACCTTTACCTTTACCTTTTACCTAAACTATTTAGAATAGGGAAGAAAGAAGGTAGATTTCCAGGTGTTCTGGGGTTCAGCTCCCCTGAGTTCTTGCCAGCATGGTCAATGGTTAGGAAAGCTGGGGATTAAAAGTCCAAGGGGATCCATTTTTTGTTCACCCTGGGTTAGAGCTAGAACTATCAAATCCAATGTCTTAAACTAGTCCTGGAAAGAAACAATGAGTGTATATCAATTGGGATTCCAGTGATACATTCAGATAACTTTTATTTTATTTATTTATTTATTTAAAGTTTTTATATGCCGTCCCCATTGCTACATAGCCTCGGGACGGCTCATAACCTTGCCCTAGCAAACATCCTATGAGTAACATTTTACATTGGTCAAGGGTTTAAACCAGAGCATCAGAGCCTTAAACCTTCTTGCTTCAAGGTACAGAAACTTAATTCAACCAGTACATGTTTGACTTTACAGAGGACAGTCCTGTATTTTGAAGAGAGGACTTTGCCTCTTCCATTTGAACACATACTGAATCTGATGGGCTGCCCGGTCCAATTCAGAGAAACATAAAGAGATGAAGTAAATATTCAGGCCACTCAGCCAGACTTTGCCACTATAATGAGACATAGTTCTATTGAAGTTATAGTTATGAATTCTGAATTTGCATCTATTGGTATCAGTTAGCGTATTATCACCATCACTACATTGCATGTATACCCCACCTTTCTACCTCTGGCAGCTTACAAGTCACTCCTTCTCTCCATTATATCCCCACAGCAACAACCCTGTGAGGTAGGTTAGGCTGGGAGGCAGTGCCTGGCTCAAAGACACCCAATAGGCTTCGTGACTGAGTAAAGAGAAGAAGCCTAGTCTCCTGAAACCCAGTCCAACCATCTCACTACTCTGCCACATCGGTTCCAATCACTGCCTTCTTTTGCCCTTCTTTTGGTGATAGAATTTCATAGCCGGAGTCTCTCACAAGCACAGATATCCCAAAGTGCACATCTTCTAAATTACAAGCTGATTTCCACTTCCTTTCTGATGCTGGACTCATTGCTGCCCTCCGTCTCTGTCAAACCTCTTCAGTTCCCATATCTGTCAGGTAATTTGGCTGGTAGTGGGACTAGCTTATAATTACTAGCTTGTGATTTGGCTGCTACTGATACTAGCACATTGTTTTGCTCGCCTTCATGATGACATGAATCCAAAATTCTGATTATTGTCAGCAGGAATCTGCCTAGAAGTAGACATTTGTTCGATTTTCCCATTCCTTTTACACTTAGTTGATGGCATAGATTTCAATATTAGGCTATTGGTGGGCAATTTTCATGGCACATTTTCCACACATTCTGCATTGCTGGAAATGT
Source organism: Varanus komodoensis (assembly GCF_004798865.1). Lineage (NCBI taxonomy): Eukaryota > Metazoa > Chordata > Lepidosauria > Squamata > Varanidae > Varanus > Varanus komodoensis. The sequence goes on along the minus strand of NW_025336087.1, from coordinate 28,534,806 downwards.
TGCTGCTATGGAAACATCTCAGCACTGTTACATTTCCAAGTTATTAAAAGTTCTTTTGGAGAACATTACTCATTCCTAAATCTGCTGTACCACAAAAATATTTGCAGGAGGTTTACAGCAAATTATTGACCCCACTTTTGACATAAAGGTAGCCTAGAAGTTGGCAAGCTGTTTCTTCCTGTCGTGTGTAGCCAACCTAGTGTTCACTTTACAAAAGTTATTTCCAAATGCATGACCATTCAGCCATCTTGGCTTCTGTTTTTAGAGAAATAAAATGTTAGGGAAGTCCAAAGTTCCTTACACATAAGATCACCAGTTATGCATCAGCAAAAAAAGAGAAAATGTGTCAGCAAAAAAGGGACAAAGAAGGGAACAGATGAGCATATATTTGCCATGTGCTAGTTTATTATAATGAATGCATATTTTGAAAAAGAATTTAAACAAATGTTTTATCCTGTGTTTGATTGTAATCATATTTTTATTGTATCTTTTTGTATTTTGATTAATTCTTGTGAACCAAGAATTTATTTATAAAATAAATTAAACCGGGAAGAAAAATTTTAGCAGCCTCATCCAACTAAGTTCAGTTGCCTAAGGGCTACTGTTCAGCACAGTGCTATTGTTGTAACTTATGCATTTGCATGGCATTAGGCTGGTGTTAAAATGTTTTAAGAATCTCAGAGAAACAACAGTAAAATGACATTGTGAATGCTTCTGAAATATACACAGGACTGGCATCAACAGCAGAAAAACAGGGCTCAGCAGAAATCCCATCCTTCCATTACTGGAATTTCTGTGTGGGATGCTGAAATTATGGATTTGTCTTTCCCACACAGCCACAAATAGGATGATGCCATATAACAGCATTGGTGATGGCCAATCACTTCTTCATATTATTATTCTTATTAAATTCATTTCTATTGCTGAAGCTGTTTGAGTAGGTTACAGCAGTTGATAAAAACAGGTCAATAAAATTCAATTAAAATACCATAATATCAAAGAAACATTAAACATTTTAAACAGCCAAAACATAAAGAGTGATCCTGTAAAAAAGAGAAAAAGGAAAAGAAAGAACACACCTGGGACAGGTAATCCCCTCAAGCTCCTGAGAGCCAAGCATGTATTTAGAAGCCTCAGTGTAAAGGTTTGTCTTACCCTGATGCCCAAACCACAAGTTTGGCTCCAGGTTGGCCACAGTTGTGAAGCTGTTCCGTAGATGGGAGGCCAATGCCCTCCAAGCCTTCCTCGGCTTCACACTCAGAGGAAGGCTCCAGAGGTTGCGCATAGTGTCCAGGTAGATTGTGGTCAGGAGAAGTATTCTAAAGGGTATTGTGATCTCAAGATGTGTACGGCATTATAGGTTAAAATCTGCGCCCTGAATTGGGTGTGGCAGCATACCAGCAGCCAATGTACGCAAGCCAGAACAGGTCTTATGTGGAGCCTGCTTATTAACCTCATTGCTGCATTCTGCACCAACTGCATCTTTGAACAGAATTCAAGGGCAGGCCCACGTACGGTGCATTGCCGTAATCTAATGTAGAGATAACTTAGCGCATACTGAAAGCAGACTATCCCTGTCGAGATAGGGGTGTAACTGAGCCATCAGCCAAAGCTGGTAGATGGCATTCTGAGCCACTGAGGCCACCTGAGCCTCAAGTGACAAAGATGGAACGAGAGTAGTCCCCAGACTACAAACCTGCACCTTTAAGGGGAGGGCAACCTCCATCCAGAACAGGCTGAACACACTCCATCCAGTCAGAGGAAACATTCATCAACAACATCTCAGGTTTGTCCAGACTGGGCTTCAGTTTGTTAGCCCTCATCCAGTCCACTGCTGCACCAAACACTGCTTTAGCACATCCACAGATAAACTCTCAGACAATGGAATTCACTACGTGGGAAGTGATGATGTCTGCCAATCTGGATGGCTTTAAAAAGGGATTGCAGAGATTCATGGGGGAAGAGGCTATCAGTGGCTACTAGCCTTGCCAGTTATGTGCTGCCTCCTTTAGCAGACATGGCCTGCCTGCCTGCCAATTGCTGAAGAGCTTGGTCAGGAGGAGGTATTGCACCCCTCCTGCTTGAGTGATCCTGTGGGTAGCTGGTCTGCCACCATGTTGACTAGATGGATCTTTGGTCTGATCCAGCATGTCTTTTCTTATGTTAGAAAAGAATGATAGAGTACATCTCACCATGTTGTCGGAGATAATTAGTTTTGTGCCTTGCTCAGTCTGCTGTCCAAGTATTGTGAATGGACCATTTCAAGGTCTGGATTTTCTTTTTGATTGTCTTTTAATCCTTAAACTGGAGTTGGACTGGACAGCCATCTAGCTAATAGATGCCTTCAAACCAGAGGACAGTCCTCTATCAGCACTTCAAATAGAGGACTGACCTCTGCAAAATAGGACATGACTATGCTAGGAAGCACCTCACACCTTGTTATAGCTGTGGAAGTCAACAGAGGCAAGGTTTTGGCCAACAGTATATAATGAGCCAAAAATCTGCTGGTATTGAAGTTAAGATTAACCCAAGTTAAGACTATCACTCACTGGTCCAAACTCTGGAAACTTAGCCAGGAAATTGGAAGCTAAAGCTGCTGCTGCATGAACAGCAAAAATGTTGTGCAATATCGCAAATATTGCTTACTTCTGCAAACCCACACTTTCCCTGGGTCTGAAACCCAGCTGTGAGGTTAGGGTGCTGTGACCAGAAGAAACGCTCCTTGTTGTCCTAAGCCTGCATTGCCTTGTGAAGTGTTTGAACCTTGCCGTATTTCCAGAGAAATTCTTCTGTGAGTTGATCCATGCTTGCTGTCTTTGTTGCTTACATCAATCACTGGCAGGATGGGTTGAACAGTGATAGGGACCCTTTTTCTAGCAACCCTCACTATCTGATATTATTTTTGTGTGCCACTATGAGGTAAGGCTAAATTACATGGGAACTCAATTTTATATTTTGGATTTCATATTGAGCCACAATAAATGAGACAAAAGGGGAGGAAAATCAAGAAAATCAACATGGAGAGTTCCACCACCAGGCATGCTGCAGAATTTTAGTTGATGCTTTCAAGTACAAGAAGTATGGTTGGAAGCCAGATGGGAAATATCCATTCCTTACTACACAGCATTTTTTACCAGACTTGCATGTGGTTGTTTTGTATCCTGCGACGCTTGGTGAAGACCAATCTATTCTGCTGATACGGTAATGTAGTTACAAAGAAAGGCTATGCAGAAAGCTGAAACATGCTCTTAAGTATTCTTAATACTTCTTTTGAATTGAGGATCATTTCTATTTCCATTTCATTTTGTTACTTGAATTTGCATGCTGCACATTAGTCATACATCTTTCAGCCACAACATTTTTTAAATATTTGCTTCTTGATAAACAAAATGGTGACCATTAGAAGTGACCGCTGATGTCTACTCTAGTCATAAAATAGAGAAGAAGAAAGTAATTTCAAACACGAATATGCTCTATGTTCTATGGGTAGCGAGGAATAAAAAAGCATCCCAGAACAGTGCATTAATTGTGGTGTCTCCATTTCAAAATATAAAGCTCATTATATGACACTCTTAAGAATTTTATTGCATGGACTTGTTCAGTGGATTATTAGGAACACACAATTTCTTTAAGGTGATTCAGAGGTGTTTGTTTGGTTTTGCTTATAATGAAAGTAGGCTGCAATTTATTTTGTACTTGTAAAAGCTCTAGGAATACATCTCTAACTGCTTTCAAAAAATCTAGGGCACCTGAGAAGCCAGAGGGATTAGGACATTACAAATAATAGGAAAATAAAACTTGAAAGATAAAGATGAAAAAAAATATTTAACCTATTTTAATGTATATGACTGCCTTCTCCAACCTGATGTTCTCCAGAAGTTTTGGCCTGTATCTCCTAGCATTCCTGACTATTGGCTGATGGTGATGTGAGTTGGAGTCCAAAGGTACCAGACTGGGGAAGCCCATCAGATAGGCCCTTAAATAGCGTATGTGACTGATATAAGACATTTCAAAAATTGGAATTGCCAGATAAAACCATAATGCATATCTTATCCAAGTGCCAAATGTTTGAAAAAAGCATGCAATTACTCTGTAAGTAGCATAATAGCAAATATAGGAATACATCAAAGGTGCATAGCTTTTGATCCATTTTTGACAGAAGTTCTGCTAATATGACCAATTGCCTGCCACGCAGGTACTGCAGAATAACCTTGCAGTGCCTACATGGTAAACAACACTATACATGTTTAGACATAAAGACAACCTACTATTCCCATCGTGCCACAGCCAGCATGGCTACCTGAAGGGGATTCTAGGATTTGGGGGATCTTTTTCTGTCTATATACAGTATGCATAGGTTTGTGCCTTTAGAATGTTTTATTCAGTTTTGCTTTTGCCGCTTGTGCCATCAACTCATGTCCTTAAATTTTCTTATATTCATGTGCTGAGTTGTGTCTGTGTTAACACATTTTCTCTTGGATTGTGGTGTGGATGAGTTTTTACCTGCACTTAAATGTCTGCTCTGTGGAAGCAGAACCTAAAGAACTGAGAGTTAGGGGCCAGACATTAAATAACAAAGTACTCAGAACATAATCAGGTAGTAGGACAAATGAGACATTCTCTATCCCAACTCCAATGCAAATTTAGACATACTTAAGCTGATTGATTTCAATGGGCTTAAGCAATGGGGCTGGGTACACACACTCATGGAGGTGACAGAAGATACAGTCTTATTGACACTAATTGTCCCTTATTATGCACTGAAGGGCACAGCATAATTGACAGCATGGTCTTTTGCGGCTTCTTGCCATGGGTAGCAAGGCCTGCATAGGATTCTAGGTAGCTAGCTGAGTAGGGCAACAAGCCACCCTGACAAGCCATGCCTTGGCGGATAATCACACAATTCCCCCCTAGCATGTGACTGGCATGGCAAATGTGACCATGTGAACCAGATGTCGGTGTTGGACTTAGGTTCATGTCCCAATTATTTCATACTCCATGAAAGAACTTAACAGTGAGTTACAGGTTTGCAGAATCTTTACAGTAAGTTGTTATTTCGGGCAGAATGGCAATTAACCTGAAAGAAAAGGGTGGGCCATTTTCTAAAAGGGTGACAAAAGATAGGTGACATTTTACTTTTCTCTTTCTTCCCCAGGTTTTTCTGCCTAGTTCTCAGCAATGCCAGAATATGTTACTCAAGTCATCTATCTGGGTACAATCCTATGGTGCCCCAACACCCTCTGCGAGATCATAGGACTTTTCAGAGTCCAAACTCCCACCGTGTCCCTTGTGGCTTGAATGGGAAGAACCATGCCAGCTGTACCTCCTGATCACAACTGGCAATGGGAAATGGGCATGGGGAAGGGGAAGGGGAAGGGATGCGGGAGGAGACAGGGGACATGCCAATTCCAATCAGTGCTCCAGTCTCTTTACCTCCCTCTTGATGACTCTTAATTTAGACAGCCAAACCTGCCACCTGGAGATCATTGTTGCCATGCCTTTCATAAAATGCCCATCACCCTCTGAGTCCAGAGCCTTATAAGCAACTGTTACAAGGGTGATAGGACTGTGCCTGAAGTGCCCTTAATGCAAATCTCTCTTCATTTCTTACATGTAACTCTGCTACAGAGTCTACTCATGCAGAAATGTGCTGGGGCAGCTTTGAAGAATCAGTGTAAGCTGGTTGTCTGTGAATGAAATCTATTAAGTTCCCCATTTTGCTGTGATGATTTAATAATAATACTAACATGTTTTACAGAATAAACATCAGAATGAACTAAAGCTTTCTCTTGGTGAGCAGAGAAGTCAATTCTATTCAATAAAGGGTCAGGAGCTTAGACATTCTATATGCATGCATTATCATCATGGTAAATAATGTAACAGTCGCAATTTATCTGGGGGGAAAAGTACTATCTGATTGGGCCAACTTAGTCAACCACTTCTTTCAGCAGCTGTTTCCCTCTGTCATCCTCATTGAGGGACAAGTGGGTTCTGAGATAGAGGGGGAAATATGAGCCAGCTGAAGTAAGACTCAAGATGCGGTGTGCAGGGTGGACCCAAGATATATTGCGGCTTAAAGCAGTTGAAATGCTCCATTCTACATCCCAGAAACCTACTGGATCTGTAGCTGAATTGCATTCTCGCACTGGTGAGGAGAGCGCATGCTCCGTTGCCCTTGGGGGCAGCAAGCTCGCTTAGGGACACTGGGCAAGCCACCTTGTTCTTCTGCTAGGGCTGGTTCTCATGGTACAAAAATTAGTGATAGGCAAGATTGACCTAGGAGGGAGGATCCATGACTACCATCCTGTTGAAAAAAGAAACCACATGCACTACAACCATTAGTTCTTATTGAACAGCATCAAGAATGAAACAGTTTCTGAGAAGAACGACACATGGGTGGGGTGGATGGTTATCTTGCCCAAGAGAGCTCATGTACCTTGGAGAGTTGGTGTCCAGGTGCAAAAAAGAACAGGACACCCGTATCTTCCGTAGTTGTCTGGAAGAAGGAAATTCAGCAGGAGTGCAGGACTCATTAGCCTACAGGCATTTACAGAAAAAGTCCTTTCTCATTGTTCCTATTCCTTGTATGCCCTAACTCTGCAATCTGAGCCCAAAAAGACCAGATTCATGCTGCATGCCCTATCATCTGAATTGTGGCTACCCTCTCAAGCTTTTATTATATAAATGCTGTGATGTGCTACCGAGTTGATGATTAGAGGTCCCTAAACTTTTGGGATTGGTAGAAGTTTTGAGACTGTCATGGGTGGTTTTCCCAAAATGCCTGCCATGGAAGCACCTTATCAGTCAATCGCTCTTCTCCTCTTCCCCAGGAACTCTGGAAACTGTACCTCTTTGCATGAGAATAGGTGTCCACTAATGATGCTCAGTACCCTTGACAAACTTGACAAATAGTACCCAATATTCGTTGGGGAAGTAATTATTGTTTAAAGTAGAATAAAGGCAGGGCTTTTTTTGTCATAGAACGCACCGGACAGCATTCCGGCACCTTTTTTTCCAATGGATTTTACGAAATGATTTTGAATCGTAGCAGATCAGCAGCAAACTTCATTAACATAGTGCCTGCAGGCTGCTTTTGGGTCTGCTATCGGCGATCTGATAGTGAGATAGTGAGGGTGCTGCTCTTGCTGCTCGGGTTGGGATTGGTGTGTGTGGTCACGTGCTTACTGCCGGGACGTGAGTTCCGTTCCGGCACTTTTTTTTTTTTTTTTACAAAAAAAGCACTGAATAAAGGTGTTCTAAAGGTGTGGTGTGAATGCAGGGGGGATGGGACATAGTTTTTGGAGCAGCAAAGGTAAGCTGACAACATGCTGCTGAGGAGCAGAGGCTGACCGCAAGGGAGATTGGCACAGAAAACACATGTGCATGCCTGGCAGGCCTCTCCAGATAGGTAGTTGCCAAGAACTGCTGAGAACTGAATCAAATCAAAACAAAACAAAATATCCTGTTCTTAATCCATTAAATTCAGGACTCTGACACAGTGGCAGTTGCCAGCCACAAACCAGCAAAATTAAGTTTCTTGAGAAGCAGTGGGGGGAGGGGGAAGATACAGGGACCAGGGATCCCTGGTCACTTCAGGGATCCAGTCGCCCTGTGGGTCCCCTCTAAAATAAGTGAGGGTGCTCCAACCCCCAGGGCCCCCTCCACTACAACCCTGGCCCACTGCAGTGGAGAACACATGGCCACCCCAGCCATCATTGAGATGGGGAAGCTGTGTTAGGTTGCATTGCTCCAAACTGCAGGTGGAGACTGAATGTTCCCTATGAAAAAAGCTTCCTAGTACAGTTAGAATTTTAGCATGTTGTTGTCCGATTCCACAGTTTAGCCACCTTGATTATTTTTAGCATGAAGCTAGGTTATAGATGTCCTAATTAGTCTAGAATTCAATGAATGACAGCTCACCCAAGTGTGATTGTTTTCCTGTCTATCTGGCACAGGTTCCAAACAAGTCCTTTCAGTTCTAGCCCTAGGTCAGTGCCTCCCCTTCTACCCGCAACCCTGGTCTCATTATTCCCAGTTGTCATTCTTTTCATATCCTGTCTGCCTCATTCTCTTTCTATCCATGTTGATTTGGTTCACTCTATTTTCTCTTGCTCTAGCAGGTAAGCTACCACCAGCCAACATTTTGCCTGTTTACTTCCTTACTCATCACAATTGCCCAGCCTCTTACTAGCTTATGAAATTAAGAGTTATTACTCTGTTGTGTCTAAGAGATCTAACCATAACCCCAAGCCCTATGCTAGTTTTGAAACTAGTGAAGTCCCGAGCAGAAAGAATTCCAAGAATACCACGCTTCCTTCAGAAGAACAGCAGGGTAATAGGAGGGCTATGGTGTAGACCTGTCAAACTTGTCAGCACAATGATCTTCAGGATACATGGAGGGCATCTTGTTGAAAACCCAGAAAACACTAGACTTGTTACTTATTTTGATAGTTCTCAGATGCTATCCTGATGGCTTATAGCATTTACAAGATATCCTAATCTTATTTTATTTGCACAACTGTTTTGAGGGATAGTAATTTACCCAAGGCCTTTCAGAAGCCTAGGCCTTCATCCAGTTCCAATACTGAGCCTATACCAACAGCTAAGCACCCCCACAGTGAGCTCTATTATATGGGGAGCTTGACTGAGAATCCATATCATTCTGCTAAATTACATGGATGAGTCTTCTACATATGAGGTGCAGCTGTATAATAAAATATGAGGTTGTATGTAGTGCTGTGCTTTCACCAGCAGAACAGATGACATTGGCATTGGCAGATCAAATTTCCACATGCCCCCAAAATCAGCTCTGGAGAACTGCGAGTGGAATGCTCTGGAGCAAACCTAGGGGGCATAGGGAAAGCTACACGGGGAACGGAAGAGGATATTCCCATTGCATGAGTTGACTTCTGCTTATGCAATATTAGATTTAGCCTATCATAACAGAGTACCATATAGACTCACAGTCTGTTGGCAAAATAATACGGGCATTCCTTGGCCTGCTTGTATAGTCTTTGATTGTTATCCTTGCCTTTCCTAGCCTACCAACTTCTTTCCTTCTTTCTTCAGTTCTCTTCCTTTTCTCATTTCTTGCCTCATAAGTGCAGTGGAAGTCACTACTGATAGGTAGAGCTCAAATCAGTGCAAGTACTTAACATTTCCACCTATGCAGCACAAATGCAAATATGTACTTCCTCGCCACTATTACTGGTCTAAAATCTGGAACACAGAAGAGATTTTTTCTCTCTGTTGTAGCAGCATTGCAGCAGCACTGCAGAGATCTTTCTAGTGCTGGGTCTATCCATTGCTTACTGCCATCAAATTCCTGAAATGCTACACATGTTCTCAACCATGAAGGATTTTGTTTATAAAATGGTTAAAATATTAATATTCAGAACAGAATTGATCATTGAGAAATGTGTGTGATATCAAGGAATGGGTAACAATGATGTAATATGATTTGAACTGTAGTCTAATGTATGTCATAGGGAAAGCCAGTATTTCAGAATTCTTGATTTAACTATGAATACTGTCTGCACACACTATAAACAATCAGCACCAGTTTGGGAAAAAAAAGTAGGAAAACAGGTAACATGATGAAAGATGGAATCCACAGAGAAGCTTCTTGAGAATATTTTTCAGGGCATGGATGTCAGATATAAAGTTGTTTCACAAATCCTACTAAGAGAACATTTAACTAAGGAGCCCATGCAAACAGGACTGAATGGAGCACATCACCAAGGGTGAAATCCTACTCGGGAAGATGGGAATGGAAGAGGAGACTCAAAGCAGAGCTTGAAAGGTGTATTTCTAGGCAGGTGTTATCAGACTTAATAGTTTATCTTTGTGTTCAGTCATTTCCTGCATACAAAATTGTTAGAAATGCTGCTAATGCTTCTCTGTATGTTTTGGCAATGCCCAATGATGGTTTCCTTCTTGGGGGAGATAATAAATTTTGTGATGTGAAGTTCTTTAATATTTATGGATACACATGTACTTTTGAATTACCTAGCCATCTCTTAGAATTTAGAGCAGATTGAGCCACAGACTCTCAAACCAACCTACCTCACAGGGTTGTTGTGGGGATAAGATTGAAAGGAGGCGGAGAATGATGTAAGCTATTTTGAGTCTTTGTAAGAAAAAAGGTAGGATATAAATATAATAAATCAATGAATGAATGGCTTTTCTCTTTCTTCTTTGGTAATTTTGGTATTGCACAAACAAAAGCAAGTACAATGGGATTTACTCTCTAACAAAATTGCCACTTTAAATGGTTGCTTATTTCTCAGAGACAATGATCAGACAGAGGTCCATGTATGGCAAGCCCAGAATGTATATGGCTTTATAGGTAACCAACATGTTGTATTCAGTCCTAAAGCTGGTAAGAAGCCAGTGTAGCTGCAGAAAAACAGCAGACCTGGCTTCTGACAATACCCAAGCTGTAAATATGACAGCTGAAATGCTTGATTTAAACTATGGTGAGGGGTGGGGATCTTTGTCTATTAAGTCACAGCGCTGATGCAATAAAGTGGCAGGGAGATATTATGGTATTGTTGCAATGACATTATGGCGACAGCCCAACGAGCTAGGGCGAGTCAGTAGGACTTGCATGCAAAGGATCTGAGGTTCAGTCCCTTCTATTTCCAATAGAAAAAAATGTAGAGTAAGTAATAGTGTGAAAGACCTCTGCTGGCACTTCTAGCAGCCAGTGTAGTGGATTGGAGGGACAGATAGCCTGAACTGATATCAGGCAGTTTATATTCCCAGAGTGGTGGTGACGTAATGAGGCAATGGGTGTGCTGTTTGCTCTGTGGCTGGTTGGACTGATTCAGTCTTTCAGTCACAGCAGGCTCAAGATGTTTTGATGGCTTAAGCAAAGATGGTGGCATGCTCTCCACTGTCTACCTATTGAAACTGACTGCACCGGCAGTTGAATCTTACTTCAAACTAGCAATGAGGTAGCCTCCTTCACCACCCCTGAGGCAGCAGAATGCTATTTTAGGAGGTGCTTGTGTGGCACACACTATGCAGAGAACAGTCAGAGAGTTCATGAGAACAGCAGGGAGACAGGCCGCTGCCCTAACTCAGCACCTTTCACCTGAGCCAATCATGACACTGCCTCCTGGTAGGGCTTCTAATTCCTACTATTTTGTATTAGAGAACCCCACCACCTGGGTCCTTTGATTCAGTTCACATTTGCAAGCCAAGACTGCCTCTTCAAGATCTATTAACTGTGACGGCACATTTGGACTGTAAGAAGTGATCTGTCCTGACCTTGCTTTGTTAAGAATCAGACTAGATCTGGCAGTGGAAACCAAATGGGTCTGCCTGTGCCCCATTCATATTGAAAATGAATTAAGTACACGCCACCATTTTGGCCTACAACTCCCAGCATCATTTACTATTAGCCATGTTGTCGGGGCTGATGGGAGTCGCAGTCCTAAGCATCCCACTGAGGAAAGCTTTCCTAGTGGTTGTTCATACCCGCTTTAGCAATTATAGGGGATTGCTAATTCCAGCAGAGAGGTGCTGTGTTGCATATATCCCGTTGCTTAGCTTGCTCTGGTGGTGGGGCCGCCTGCATTTTGACAGGTTGAATTCTGCCTGCCGGGGACTGCGTCCGTCGCGCCGCACGCGTAACTTTTGGTGTGGGAGCGGTTTCCACAGCCCTGCAAGGAAGCGAGGACGGGCTGCGGCTGTGCAACGCTCTGAGGGGGGTGGAGCCGCATGGGGTGGATGCGGACTGGCTCGGATGAAACGTGCGTGGGGAGCTCGCTGACAGAGCCCGCACCCCGCACGGCACCGGGCGCGCACAGCCAGCCTCCGCCCCGGTTTTCCCGTTGACCGGCTCCTGTCTGATAGGTGAGAGGCGGGATTGGCCGGCGCCGCGAGGCCGCGGGACGGGATTGGCTGCGCTCCCTCTTCGTCCTGAGCCTGTGCGTGCCGCGGCTGCCGCTCTCCTGTCGGCCTTTGGCTTAGGGAAGCGGGTGAGTCCTGCGTCGGACCCTTGGCTGCGGAAGGCTGAGCGCGGGGTGGGCCCGGAGGCGCCCCTGCCGGCGCGGGGCGCTCAGGGGAGGCCGGGGGCGGGCCGGGAGGCCCCGCTGGCGCTGGCTCGCCCCCCCCCCCCCGCCTTGTTCTCGGAGCCGAGGCCTGTGGTGGGGGAGGGGAGCAGGCCGCGCGCACCGCCGGAGCGGCTCGCCCCTGCGTCGCGTGGGCCGCCGCGGCCCAGCTGAGGCGCCGGGGCTCTGCGGTCGACCCCTTGCTCTCCGAGGCGGTGGGATCCGCTCCAGCCGGGCTTGGATACGCAGAGTTCGGCCCCGGGGTCGGAGTAGGGCCGGGGAGCGCCCAGGCGAGAGGGCCTGATTGGGCTGTAATGCGGCTGCGGGGAGTTGTGCGGAGCCTGTTTCTTGGAGGGAGGGGACGAAGGTGGTGCGGGCGGGCAGGGAGGAGTAGCAGCTCGGTGATGCGCGGGCGGGGGCGGGACGAGTTGGGTGAGCAGCCCGTTTGCGTCTATTGGGTGGAGGAGACGCGAGTCTGTTTCTTCACGTGCGGTTCAAGTGGGTGCAGGCTGTGCAGGAGGACACGTGAGAGTGGTGCAGTGAGGTTCGTTTGTCAGCCTTTGGCAGGTGTTATTTCTTGTGGCCTGTGAGACTTGCACGGGCACTATGATCCTGTTGCTGCAAGTTTCCCCCTTCCCCCCACACCGCACATTTCATTATGTATTGGAATTTGGAATGTTTGAGATTGTAGTTAATTGATGGGTGTGCTGTTTTTCTTTTTAATTATTTTCCTTTTCCACAAATAAAGGGAAGGAACTGCAGAAGTGCTCGGCACCACATATTAAAGGCTAAAGGGTTTCGAGCTGTAGGTCATCTCGTCAGGAGTAATTGGGAACCAAATTAGATGGGTCAGACAGTTTTGCACACTTGCTCCATTCATATATAAAGGTGTTGGGGTTGTGAACATCTTAGGCTTGATAATAAAGATAAATAAAACACATCACCTGCCCCTTCTTATCTTTGCCTTGTTGCATTCTGATCCTTCCTAAGCTAGAAGCAAGCTGATCAGGAAGCAAATTGTTTAAATCAAGGAATGGATTTTATTTCCCTTTCCTACACACTCCTTTTTGTGTAAAGTATAGACCATCTACCTCATTTTATTTGTGAACAGGACAGATGTGTCTGTGGAATACACTTGGCTGCTTTTTCACATCTAGTTTGGTTTGAACCAGCATCAAGAATGAGCTAAAAACGTTCTTGTACACTCAGTTACTCAACCAGATAGCATGCAAATTTGTTTTAGCAGATCTTTGATGATACTGGTTGAGCTTTGTCCAAAAAAAGGCATATGTACAATTGCTCTGTCACATCTAGTTTGGTCCTCAGTTTCTTCTGAAGTGGTGTCTATAACATTAAATACATAGTACATTTTCAAGATCTCTTTTCTTCCATCCAAAGCTGATGCTTTCCTTCCTTCAGTTTTTTCTCATGTATTTTTGTTTGTATCTCTTTATGTTTGATAACATGTTAATCAGCTAATTTTCCTCTTTGTATCCTATCCTTTTTCCAGGAAGCTCTAGGAAGTTACATGGCTTAGTGTGGGTGGTACTCAGAGAAATCAGTACCCTTTCTTACTAAATCACAGTGACTGGGTTTTCATGGCATGCTAAGCCACCAAGGTTTTGAAGCCACAGTGGTCTAGTGCAGTCTGAACCTAATAAGGTAGCTTTTTTAGGCCTGCAAAGCCACCAAGCTGTGGTCTGCAGGTTGACCACAGTGGCAAGCAGGAGAAAGCCATGGTCTGGGGGGGTCTCTTGTAAAGGACAAATGCTACCTTTTCTTTGCAACAAAACACTCACTTTTCCCTGCATTGACTATGGTGAGCAGTGGAGGTGTATGATTGCATTCTGCTGGACTATCTCTTGAGAAGGCCTAGCTTATCTTTTCACCTTTGCTCAGTATGGAGACTGGTTTGTTGAGCAATGGAGGTGCATTCTGTTGAGCCTCCTCTGGTGGAGACTCAGCAGAATTTGGTTCATTCCCCCACTGCCTGCTGCCATGATCATGTCAACAGGCAGGGAGGCTTGTTCTTCTGGCCTTCTTTGGCGGATAGTCAGAAGAATACGCCCTGGGCTGCTGTGTCAGTAGCTGAGCTGTTAGTTTGCCAAGCAGGGACAGGATGAACTTTGTTGTACCCTTCTGGGGCTGAGCGTGATGTGATCTACCCTGTACATGCTTAATGCAGATGGCGCACTTCTGGTGTCTGCAGTGCACTGGTCACTTAAGCCCCATGATGTGATGGGGATGGTAACACTGTGTTTGGTCCCCTTGATAGGAGGCCAAGCACAGCATGCCTGCTGCTGCCAAGCAGCTTCAATGGCAGGCAGGGGACAAGCTGCTTTCTGCGCAACTTCGTTGAGAAGAGGCTGAGCAGAATGTGGCTCACCCCTTGCATTGCTGGCCTCAGGAGAGATGGAGTGCCAGCCAGACCCTTCCTGCTGGGATTAGCAGGAGGAAACATCTGACAGCTGCCTCTGAGTGCTGCTTAGGCACTTTTGGACTGCTGTCATCTCTGCCCCACTTCCATTACAGTATACCAGCCAGAGGACTGAAGGAGGAGGTGCGTCAGGGCCCCTACTGTGCCCCAGTGTTTGTTGTGCACAGTGTGGGGACTGGACTAACTTTAAGGCTTATAAACCACCCTAGGTTAAAAGTGTCATGCAAACCCACATGCTCTCAGCCTATCAAAACTAACAACTAATGTTTAGTCTAGCACTTGCTTCAAAATCAGACATGGGTACACATAAGATAAACTATCATGGTTTATAACTTAGGGATGACCTGTTGGGTTGTATGAATGTAGTAGTTTCTCTTCTCAGCCCATCATTCACTTTGTAATAAAAAAGAATTTATGTTCATGTATATTAAAGGGGTACGTCTACATGATAAGCAGAGATCTGCATGTTATTGAGAGAAAAATTTTGATATTCTCATTGCTATTTTAGATGACAAATGGCTATATTAAATGGGGGGGATGCATGCTTGTGAAAACAACAGGTATATTACTTTAATTATCATTTCTGCATGCTAGGCTCTAACCCCTCTTGGCCTTGAAGGTCATTGGGTGATTTTGGACAGGTCACTGACTGTCAATGTAACTTACCGTATTTTTTGCTCTATAAGACGCACCTGACCATAAGACGCACCTAGTTTTTAGAGGAGAGATCTATGGAAAGCTTCCTGATAATCACAGGCACATTCCCCATCACTTCCCCATGGGCTTCATTAAAAGATGGGTTGCCATTTGAAAGCACACACCGACCTGTGATTAACAGCTCTCACCTGCGCTGGCGGAGGGGGGGGGCGGAGCAGGACGCGCCGAGCGCGTGCCGGCCAGGTGTGGTGCAGCTGGGCCGGCAGCATGCTGGCGATGGTCTTCCGGGCAGTGCGGTGGCGGCGGCAGGTCTTCAGCCCACAGCTCCTTCTCCGCCGCGGCAGGTCTTCCCAGGCGGTGGGGGTGAGCAGTCCGTCTCTCCGTGTGGCCGGCGGGTTAAAGCCCACGGCTCCTCCTCCTCCGCACCACTCCCCCTGAGTGGCACAGCTCTCAACTGCGCCGGGGGGGGGGCGGAGCAGCGCGTGCCAGCCAGGTGGTGCCACGTGGTGCAGGCGGGCCGACAGCATCCCGGGCGTCGGGCACACACACATTCGCTCTATAAGACGCACAGACATTTCCCCTTACTTTTGAAGGGGAAAAAAGTGCATCTTACAGAGCGAAAAATACGGTACCTAGCAGGGCTATTGCAAGGATAAAATGGAGAGAAGAAGACAATCATGCATGCTTCTTTAGGTTCCTTGGAGGCAAGGTGGGATATGAATGAATGAATGAATGAATGCTGATTTGGGTATACTCTGAAATAAATAGCCTTCCCCAAGCTGGTTCCTTCCAAATTCATGACAGTTCTAATTAGTTTTACAGGTGATTATTCCTATCTGGTATGCTGGAGAAGTCATTGCCATTGAAATATAAATACATATCTTGGTGTGAAATAGAACTGATAAGCAGTAACATCAAAACCAAAGGTGCTTCAGCAGCCTTAGTGAAGAAAATTGAATTCTATGGCAATAGATGAATGGCTGCCAGGATATCCTTATGAGTATTACTACAACTCCCATAATTCATTGGCACACGTGTTTACTGAGGAATAGTGGGCATTGTAGTGTGATGTATCTCAATGGTGGAGAAAGTTTTGCTAGTGTATCAACACTTTTTGTTTTTTTCCTTTACATTTGTTTTTTGTTACACTCAAACAATGTAAGGGAAGTAAATGCTACTGCATTTAAATTTTACAAATATTCCAGTAACTGTTTCTACATAATGTAACATTAAATCATGGGTGGGAGGGGGAAATTCTACAACTTCCAGCATTCCCCAGCCAGTCATGCTAGGAGCTGGACCATTTTCTGAGTAAACAAGCATAGCAATGTACTCTAAATATACTTTAATGTCCCCTTTCAAATATTTTAGGTCAAATATTGGGGAAAAGAACTGGACAAAAATTAACATGTTGTACATTCTTAGAATTGCTGTTTACTAAATACAAGTAATATAAACATGCTAAATTAGATCATTCTATTGGGCTTCTGAAAATTTCCAGTGCAAAGAATGCTATGCAAACTTTATTTACATATGAAACTTTTCTGGAAAAAAAATCCAATACAACATCTTCCAGAAAGATCTCCTCACTGACCTACAAGTAGTACTCAACATGAATCAGCATTGATTTATATAAACTGGAACTAATCAGAATTTTATTTATTTGATCTGTATAAAAGCTGCCTGTTAGCATTGTGCTCCAAGATACTTAGCTATCGTAAAACAAACTAAAATATTTATTAGATATCAGGGATTATCAAATGAGTGGTTTCATGTATAATGAATAACTATTGGTAGCACTCCAGAAGTTGTTGGTCTGCAGTTCTCATCAACCCTAGCCATGCAGTCAGTGGTGGGTATAATGGGAACTGCAGTTCATTAACATCTAGAAGGGCAGCATGTTCCCCATCTCTGATGTATAACTAAAGTATTTCCTTTAAGCAGTATATGAATAGATTCACATTTGTTATGGGGTTTCCTATGCCAAGAATGTTTATTGGACTGCCTTGCATCAAGAATTTATTTGGCTAAGTGTTGCAAATTAGTTATGGAAAAGCTGCAATGAAGGGAATCCTTGTGTGTTCTCCTCTAGAGGTTCTAAGGAAGAATTAAGATGAAACTGACTTTAAAAAATAATTGCTCTAATAAAAGGCCTGCTAATGTAATATTGGATTTGGTTTTGTGGTCTGATTTTTTAAAAAGCTGAGAGTGGGTCTAGGGGATTTAATTATTCAGAGAGGTGTTAAATCCTCCAATATTAATGTGCTTGGAGAAGTTTATCTAACAGTGTTTCTGAAGTAGAGGTGGGTAGCTTGTGCAATTCTAAATGTTTTGCCTACAACTCTCATCATCCCCCATGTTTGGGTGTGCTGGGTTAGGATATTGAGAATTATCTGGAGAGCTGCAACTGTTCTTTATCATTCTACCATTTAATGCATAAAACCCAGCTAATCTCTCTCTCTCTCTCTCTCTCTCTCTCTCTCTCTCTCTCTCTCGCGCGCGCGCGCGCGCGCGCGCGCGCGCGCGGGAGGAGCACCTCTCAAAGGGCTTGCAGCATTTTATAAGATCCTTAGCAAGGAGAATTCCAGAGCTGCATCACAAGTATAGGAAGATAAGATTTCTTATATTTGTGATGTTTAAGATGGTATTGGCATATTGTTGAGGACATTCTTAGCCATGCTGAGATCATGAAATGTAGGGCCTTATGGTGAAAATTACCATCTTCACTTGTGGGGTTAGGGAAATACTTTCACCTGTATGTTACTCATGTATTCTGACATGAGAGGAGTAATAGGAATACAAAGAGGATCATAGCATTCTTCGCTCACTGTAGCTTTGAGCAGTTCTCTAGGAAATGTATACTACTTTAGCCTAAAGTTTAAATAAAGCAAATTTTGAGTATGTCAGAAGAAGGATCACAAGCTGCTGATTTTGAAAAGTGTTTCTGGGCACTGCCAGAATCATGAACCTCATCATCAGCACCATCGTACAGTTTCCCAGGAACTATCTCTAAAAGAAGGTCAGGTAGCCCTTTCCTAGTGGGAAGAAAAATGGAAGACAGAAATGGTTGTCACAAGCAGTAAACTCAGATTCTAATTTTAGAAAGGGGTGGAGCCCATCCTTGATCTATACTGTGATAAACTAGAGGAAGTCAGTGGTGGTGAGCTGGGACTGATGAGGTCAAATTGCAAAAAGTGCATGAGGAAGGATCTGTGGGGAGGGGGAGAGAGAGAAGGGTCTGTTCAGAGCAGAGAAGTTGAAAGCTCCTTCCATTGCCATATGTTTAGTATTGCATGAGTGAACTGATCCAGTATTCCTATGGATTTAAAAAACAGCAGCCAGAACCCCATTTTTGAGCAAACAAACTTGTCTTGTATCCCATCAGTTGTTTCATCAGTCCAGGTCAGCACTGTCTATACTTGCCATCAGTGACTATCCAGACTTTCATTTAGGAGTCTTTTCCAGTCCTACTTGGAGCATCCAACTGAACCAGGAACATTTTTCATACAAACATTGGATCTATCACTGAACTTTGGCATTGTTCATTAAATTTAGAAAGCCAGGATGCATAACAATAGCAGCATAATCAATCTGTATTGAGATATACACTCTTGCTTAAGAACATATATCTTGCTATATTGGATACGTATTTACGTAGTCTTAAATTTTTTGTCAGAATCCCAGTGCCAAGACATACAAGAAAATTTCCCATTACATTTCTGCAGGAAATTTTCCACTTTTAGAAATACATTGTTTCCTAAAATTAATTAGAAATAAAATAAATGCAATATTATTCAACCTGAGCAACTGAAAATTTTAAATCTAAGAATGTTTTTCGCTTGACTGAGAAAGCATATGTACTTAGGGCACAATCCTGTGTCTTTCTAAAGAAAAGTGAAAATCTCTTACAATTCCCAGCATGCGGGACTTTTTAATTTCTAAACATGCATAGGATTGTACACAGTTATTCAGACATGCTAAAAATAGTATGTAAAGAATTTTCAATGCTTTCTTTTTCATATCTCAGAGAAGTATATGCTATTGAATTTTTTTTTTTTTGCATGTTTGACTATAACACTGAAGCCAAAGCAATTGTACCAGTACAGACAGAATATCTGAAAGTATAGGAATTACCCCTTCCGAAACCCTGCTATTCTTGAAGCAGAAAGGAGGAAGGAGCAGTGCTTTTCTTTTCCCCCTTTATGGTGTTTTCCTTTAAAAGAATTATTTCCCATTTATTTTAATTGGAGGGAAATTAGCCACTGTAGCGCTAGGGCTGGTATAGTTACTCCCTTGTTCTAGGACCATGGAAGGACACTGAATCCTGCAAATCCGCAGTCTCCCCTAATATGCCCAGTAAATGTTCCTGCGACACTGCATTTTTGTAATCTTCAATGACTGAGTATCACTGGCTGAGGACCTACCACAACCACATTGTGGAGGCTTCTGCGGATACTTTTCATCTACTAAGAGCAGGCAATTCTTTATCTGCTTTATGGCTTTTGGGGGCCCCTTCCAGAGATCACAAAATTGCTGTCTAGCTGTCTTCTATTCAGGATTGTTTTTAATCAAGTATTTCCATTCAACTACTTCAAGCTATTGGAAGAACTTCACAGATAATTCTACAACATGCATAATTAACATGATACACTTTTAATTTCTTGGTGACTTAATGTAGGTCAAATAAACACATTAAATCCGAATTCCAAAATTTAAGGGCAGTGAAAAACCTCCCAAAATAGTTTTCAGTTCAGAATTTTCCAGAAAACCCACATTACTGACCAATTCACTTTAGATACTAAGTAGATATTGACCAGTGGCCTAAAGGAAGTCATACAAGTTTAACTGAATCTTGTAGGTAGACTCTCATTCAAGAAATCAGAAGGGACAATGAATTCGAGATTTATGGGAAAGATTTGTATCAGGTACATTGGGGTTGCCAGAGGCATTTTATCAGGTATTGTGGTCCCAAACTGCATAGGACTTTATCGGTTAAAGTGAGCACCTTGAATTATGCTCAGAAGGAGATAGGAAGCCAATGCAAATGTGTCAGAATGGAAGGTACATGTTCAAACCATCTGGTATCGGTTATTAGTTTGGTGACTGCAGTTTTTAAAAGCTGCAACTTCCAAACTGTCTTCAAGGGCAGCCCCACCTAGAAAAGCACATTGAACTAATCTATTTTAGAGATTACCAGAATGTGAATGACTGAAGTCAGACTACCTCTGTCCAGATCATAGTATCAGCAAAGATTTCAGCTTTCAAAAGATCACAGCCAAGCCATAGCAACAGCGACTTCTCAGTAGTTCCTCTTCCTGGGGCATCTACTTCTGAACCAGGGCAACATAAATGTGGTATGTAATCTATTCATTTACTGGATAGACCCACAATGTAAAGGAAATGATCCTGAAATACCCTCTAAGGATGGCCTTTATGTATATATTTAGTTTTTCAGAATAAAATCTCTATGACCATCAACAAATTTGCTATGCAGCGTAGTTACTTAGGGCTTAATTCATTGGCATTGCAGTAAAGATTCTACCCAGCATTTTTAAGTTATGCCTTGCCTTAGCATTTATAGATTATAGCTTCTCTTGCAAAAGCACCAAGTGCACTAACATTTCTGTTTATAACAAACATTATTGAATTGTTTTTAAAATGATGTAGTTAATGCATAGAAAATCAGTATAAACTCTAGACAGGAAAGACTGCTTTTAGGAAATCAAAATAGAAAAAAAATAGAAATAAAAAAATTAAAAGTTTGCTTTTAAGAAAATGTGGATTTGCCTTCTATAGATCTCTGGAGAAATGTATTACTATAGAAGAAAGGTATGAGCACACTTAACTATATAAGAATTATCAACTAACTTTGTTTAGAAGGTACTAATTAAAATCATGTGATTGGAATCACACAGATTTCACAGACAAGTAAAATGATAGATCAGATGGATTAAGGAAATGGTGGGAAGAAAGCTACTGGGAGAATATGAATGAAATCGTCATCTTTTCTAGCTAGTCCCTGCTGATTTGCAGTAGCTATTCTGCCATAAAAGACTTGCTTAGAATACATCTGGAAGATCAGGGGAGAAATATTTTTATATATCAGACATTTTAAAGAAATGCATTTTCATGAACAAGACCCTGTTCAGATATGATAACTAATAACTATTATAGAACATTCTGGACTTGCACATGCATTCCTCTTGTCAGGTTATTTTTTTCCAGCTACATCCTGATTTCTATCTGGTAACCATTTAAAATCAACATTTATAAACTGTCCTTAACCAAAAGATACCAGGGTGGTAACTCATAACAAGGTGGTCATGCAGCCAAAAATGTGATAAAAACAATACAGTACAGTAATAAAGCAGCAATTAAGGTAGTAAACATTAAAAAACAGACAAGCTAAGTTACCTGGTCAAAGAGATTTTGACCTGGTGCTCAAATGATTGTAATACTGATGGATAAGATGTTCCACAGAGAAACTATTAAGGTAGCTGAGTCCCTAGCTGATTAACAAGTAAGCACCAGTAATCTGAATTGGCCCTGGAAGCAAATAGGCAACGTAGCTACCTTTGAGTCAATGTTATATGATCCCATCTGGCTTCACCTGTTGTTCCGGTAGCTGTGTTCTGCACTACTTAAACTTTTGAGTCCTCTTCTAGGCCATTACAAATGGGCTGTACCAAAACATGGACAACTGTGGCTAGTCTATCCCTATCTAGAAACAGTTGTAATTGGTGAACTATGTGAAACTAAAAGAATGCATTCTGAATCACTAGAGTCACATGGGTAGCCAGTGACAAAACTGGATTAAGGAGTAATCCTAAACTGCATACTTCTTGTTTCAAGAGAAATGTGAGCTGTACACCTCATTCCTGAACATGAGAGCTACCTACACTTCTGTCCATAACCTTCCCCTCACCTTTGTCAGGATTCAGTTTATCGGCTTTCATTGCTTGCTTTCTGTGACATTTAAATCAAGCAAGCTATGGTTATCAATAAACAAATTTTGCTTCCATGCTGGAATTCAGAAATCCACCTAAAATTGTGGATTTCAGTCTTGTTTGGAGTTATAATTTAGAAATCTTGTTTAGAAATATACTTACACCAAGTCAGACTATTGATTAATCTAGCCCAGTATTGTTGATATTGACTAGCACCAGGGTTTCAGGCATTTCTTCAACCCACCCGAAGATGCCAGTGATTGAATCTTGGACCTTCTTTATGAAAAATAAATATTCTAACACAGTGCTATGGTAATGATAACCATAACACAATTAGAATGTTATAGCAAGGAAACAGGATACCATAGAGGGGATTGGTGCAATATGAAGCTGGAGCCTCAGTGTGTTCTGATGGCCATTGGGAGAGCTAGCCATTTTCCTGGTCAACTGTTCTCTTTTTCATTGATTGAAAGAAATGGATCTAGCTGTATTTCCTCAAAGTTACGTGTCTAGTTTAGACATAATCCACTTATATAGTATTCAAACTGTAATATAAGATGAATTATGTCACTCATTAGTGAGTGAGCTTTTATCAAAAGTTTACTGCAGAGAACACATCTGTCATGAATTAACAGTTCTGCATACTTACCTTGGAGTAAATCTAGTTGAACTCACTGGACTGACTTCTGATAGACATTATAGGCAGTAACACAGCTTGGCCTTCCTGCAAAAGGTAAAATGTGGTAGGGCAAATGTTAAGAGGAACATAGTTCTGTATTTAATTTTAATTAATAATGTAGATTGATAGAAGTTATGGCAACCAGGCAACATGACCTGCACGGACATAACCCACATACTTAACCTATATGTTCCTGCTTAAATGCTGATTATTCCCTTTTTTCCTAAAAAAAATTTACTATTCCAGTATATTTTCTTTTACCTCAGAAATTGATAGATGGTATCCTGCGTACAGTTCATAAGGGAAAATTCTTTCTGCAGCTTAGTCTACTGAATGCTGATAAAAGAGAAAGGAACCTCATGTTAGATACAGGAGCACCTAATGAAGGAACAGAAGATCATAAGTATTCAGGCAGGCAGGCCATGATTTTAAACTTCTTTTCAAAACCAACAATCAAAACCTGTACAGCATATAGTTGAATTTTGTGGCTTCTCAAATAAATAAATATTAAAATATAAAGTAAATATACTACTGATAATGACAAATAAACACAGATTTCATATAGTGTAATACTGTTTATTTTTATTTTGTATAATATAGCTTTAATCTATGGAGTTCATTGCAAAGGTATCATAGAATAGTAGGAGAAGGGGCCATGAAGGTCATCAATTCCAACCCCCTGCTGTTGCAGGACACCACATTACACCATCCCACTCAGATGGCCGCCCAGTTTCTTTTTGAATGTCTCCAGTATGGGGGAGCCCACCATCTCTCTAGGCATCTGGTTCCACTGTTGTATTGCTCTGAAGGCTATGTTGAAGGCTACTAGCTTAAATAGACGGATAGCTATTTAGAAGGATAACTTCATGAGGAATGGCTATGCCAGTTGGCTATTAACCATGATAGCATTACAGTCTCTGAGTCAAGAGGCAATATACCTTTGAGTACCAGATACTGAAAGGGAAACACGGGATAGAGAATACATTTGTGGCCAGTTTGTCAACTTCCAGAGACATCAGAGCAGCCTCTGTCAGGAACAGAATACAGAATTCAAATGGTATGATTCAGCAAGGCAGTGTCCGGGTTTTAACTGGTAGTATGTCACATTTGTAAGTCTGCCAAATGTCAAGTAAGAAAAAGAGATTAATGGGCTGGTTTATCAATTCTAACTTACGAAAGGAACATAGGAAGCTGTAAGCATTGCTGCGGTTAACAATAGTTTTTGTCAATGTGAGTTTTACTGTTATAATAGATATTAGAAAATTATTTTGCACTCCTGTCCAGTAACAAAAAAGCGGTGACTCATGCATACTGCTTGCTGTATGTGACATATTTGTCCTTGCTCAGGGCTTTTATGAGATAGAATTATAATATTTACGTAAGTCCAGGCCCACCAGCTAACTGTTCACATTTAATGTAAGGTATCAACTGAGAAAATGCAGCTGAGATTTGTCTTTTCTCTCTTTTGCTTATTTCAGGTAGATTTCTAATATAGAATAAACACTAAGTGCACAGTACTTAGACAAACAAAAATCGAAGATACATTTCTAGAAACACGGCTTATGAACAGTAAAACAGCATAGTAAACATGGCATCTTACCATTCTTCCCATATTTAGCAAATATGGTGAATTCTCTCATGGGAAATTGATCTTTTTGAACATTAGTCTGTCTTTTATTCATGTTAAGCATTTTCACATGTTTCTCTGCTTACATTAATTCATTTTAATGGAAATATCAAACTTTCCTAAATCTGTAAGAGCAAAACTGGTCTCAAAACTGGATTTCTAGCTACAAAAGCATCCATGTGAGACAACATCCTTGCCCATAATAATTTACAACTGATACATCAGTAACAATTTAATCAATTATCTCAAAAATATTTGTATTTTAGTTGGGAGACTCAGTGTTTTCTATTTGTTCCTGGCCTGATAACATTTGTTTATGCCTGTTAATGCTTATAACTCTAATCCCTTTATGTCTTCCCTTTATTTACACTCTCCTATTTTGCCCCTAAAGCCTCTATCAGCTATTTACCACTCTAAATCTTGGCACAGGTATTTTCCAGAATGTTAAGTATTACAAGATTTCTGTGGCACTGTACTTCGAAAACTTTACTCTTTAAGAGGCCCAGTTATGTGAGACTGGGTGCTAGAATAAAACCATGAAATCCTAATGTGAAGCATCCTTTGATGCATTTGCTAATGGAATCTTAGCCAGGGTGAGCCATCAATAGTATCAAGGGAGCTGTCACAAAATGGCTGCCATGGGATGCCAACTCCTACAGTGTCTGTTGCAATGAGTATAGAGAGTAAAGAAAAAGAACCACCCACTTCACAAAAACTGGTGAGGCTGCAAGATAACTCATCAGTATCCTGAATATCAGGCATAGTGGAATTTGAACCTCAGAACACAAATTTCCTCCTCAGAATCCAGTTTTCTGTCCCTGAGGACCATGTCATACTATTAGAACCAAAATCCACTTAAAATTCTCTCTCCCTCTCTTCCCCCTACCCACCAGGTTATGCACTACTGTTGCCCAATTTGCTTACCATTTCTCATCCTAGTTTTCCAAGCTTTACTAAGTGGGTGGCTTGCCTGTACCCTTTATTTTAAATGAGAGTTGTGACCAGTGGCTGGAAAGCATAGCACCAGTTTTCAGCAGCTCTTCCTCTTGCCTTGCTAGGGCAAGAGGCATTGTGAGGAATGAAAGCAGAAGTCTGAAGCCTGGTACTCAGCTTCTAACTACCCAAAGGTTGTATTTTTAGCCAGTGTGGTATAGTGATTAAGAGCATGGGACTGGGACTCAGGTGATCTGGGTTCTAGTCCCTACTTAGCCATGGAGCCAGCTGGGTGACTTTGGTCCAGTCACAGAGCCCAACCAGGGTGGTTGTTCTTGGGGAAAGATTGAGAGCAGCAGGAGGAGAAAGATGTAAGCTGCTTTGAGTTTTTTCAAAGAAAAATGGTGGGATATAAATCTAATAAAAATATTTTAAAAGCACATTTTTAGAAAGATAGGGACAGCAGACACCAAGGATGTGTCTGAGTGATACCTTGTTAACCCTAATTTTAATTTTAAAAGTTATGCTAGTTCGTCCTGCCTCCTTGGACTGCTGCCCCTCCATTTTTGGCTTGCTGCTACATGCAAAAGGTGTTGGGGAAGCTGCCATCTGAAGTAGTGAAAACTAGTTAGCATGCGGGTCATTGTAATTTCCCTCTAAGGTGTCAGTCCTTCAAAAAAATAAAAAGATTCATGGGGTGCTGTTATTGCTGTTTACACCTTTTTATGTTCATGTACAGTACTGGAAAGGAGTGATGTTACTCTTTGGATTGCATGGCTAAGTTATTGCAGGGTGTGGGCAACCGCAATTTCGAATATGCATACCCCAGGTTTTGTGTTAACCTGGCAAGTTGTGGTGACATGAGGGTTAAAGAGCCCGCTATATACCATGATTTTATGTAATGTGAACATTTGTCAGGTTTGCATGACACAAGAAGTAGGGGTTGCATGTATAAATTCTGTTTCTCTATAACATCAAGCATAACAGGGCCAGGATGCAGCTATGAGGGCCATCAGACTGAGAATGAATCCTCACAGGATGGAGACTATGAATGGGCGGTTCCCAGTTATGGGATTTGAGAGGTTTGCCTGTTCTAGATGGCGTTGCAGTCCCCTGGAAAGAATTGCCTCATAGTTTAGAGGTGCTCCTGAATTCATCTTTGTCATTAGAGGCCCAAATGGTTCTTGTGGCAAGGAGCACCTATTACCAACTCAGGTTGGTATGTCTGCTATGCCCTGTGCTGGACTGGGATAGCCTGGTCACTGTATACCAAGCATTGGTCAACTCAGATTTAGATTAGAGTGATATACTTTCTTCCCTTGCATTTCATCCCAAAGCTATAGCTGGTGCAGAATGCAGTAGCCAGGATACTGAACAGAGTCCCTAGCTGTATACCTATTGAAGCGGTGGTGATGCAACGGTACTGGCCAGCTATTAGGTACCAAACAAAGTACAAGGTTTTACTGTTGGTGTAATTTATGTGGCAGATTGCCTTCCCAAATATCATTAATATCATCAGAGGGGGTCTTGCTGACCTGCAGATTACCTCCTTCCAGCAACCAGGAGGCAGGTCTCTCCATGGTGGGACCCTCCCTTGTGGAATTATCTCCCCCATTAATATTCAGGAGTCTGTAAATGGATCATATTTTATGTGCTAATGAAAGACAGATTTCTTTACCCAGGCTTTCCCTGAGTGAGTGTGCTACCTAGTCTGTTTGTAATTCTATGTTCTATAATTTTAAAGGATCTAGTGTTTTTATTATATTTACACAAGTTGTTCTACCAGTTATGTGCTTCAGTTCTATTTTGATATGTATCATAATGCATCTAATGTTTTAATTTCATTGTAAACTGCATAGTAAATTTATTCAATATGGACATTTATATTTATCTGTATATATTTGATGGTACATTTGTACATTTATCTGTATCTGTTTGATGATAGATCTATTTGATACAGATAAATGTATCAAATACGTAATGAAATAAACCTGGTGCCATGGCTCATTGTGGGTGTCATTCAAACCCAGTCACAATGTAATACATCAAGGGCACAGTCCTGTTTAGGTGCCCATAAGGCCACCAACTTGGAACCTTACGAACATCCATTGCAGACAAAGAACAGCAGCAGCGTTGATCATTGCCTTCACAGTCTTCCACTCTGCATTTTTGCTAGATGACTTTTTCGCCATTCTAGGTGGGACATTGCCAGTGGAGAGGGAAGGAAATTAGAGCAGTTTTAGAATACCATGTATTCCCCAGTCTCCTCCGCTCCTCCCAAAACACCATTTTTCACCCTTCTCCGTGTTTATTTTACTGCCTAAGGACATGCTGATGCTGGGAAGTCTAGCTTGTTTGAACAAAAATGTTTTTTGCATGATCATTAATACAGCAATTCACTTTTTAAAATCCTTATATGTTTAGTATTCCATTTTTTCTCCTCTCTCTTGCAGCAATGGGTCAGGAAGCTGGAAAGCCCACATGGCCTAAACCAGCAGGAGGGTATCAGACAATTACAGGCAGAAGATATGGAAGAAGGCATGCCTATGTCAGTTTTAGACCATCTTTGACGAACCAAGAGAGAAATTCGAGCCAACACGATGGAGAATGTGAAGGATTAGAATTAGATGATGTTCAGAAAGAAAGTTCTTTGTGTGCGTGTCACATAATTGTAAATTGAAACTTTGTCTTCTTAAGAGAAAGCATTTGAAATAATAAGAGTGGGCTGGTCCAACACAGCTGCACAGAGGGAGAGTCAGTTGTACAATTAGCATAATATGGATAAAGTGTTTTTACTTTTGTATATCTCCAAGTTCCTATGAACATAATTAAAATAAGAGATAATCAAAAACTTTGATCAAAAGCTCAGCCCTGACACTAGATTTGTGTTATTATTGGCAGTTTTATATAATGTTTGATCATAGAACTAAGATATTAGTATACTAGGTCTTTCATTATACTTGCAAACAGTGGAATGCATAGAAATGAATATGTTTGGGGATTCCAAAGTACATGACTTTAGACAGGAGTTGTGATATGAAAATGGTCTTTTGTTAATGGTTCTTTGCAGTTTTGTTTCAATTGATATATCCACTAGTCTATATTCAGTCATCTTCCAGCCTGTCACTAGATTTCTTTATTTCAGAGAACAGTAATAGTGTCCATGTTTTAAGAAATGTGAGATAAAATAAATTTTAAAATCATATTATCCCAAAGGACCCCCTCATAGTAAACTATTGGCTTGGATCGGTAATATTGTAGGGACAGCCAAATCGTATTTATTTAGCACATTTTTGTCCTGCCTCTTAACGAAATGCTTGCATGGTGTCTCACACCATGTAAAATTTATATAACAATAAACAAATTAAAACTACAACAATAAAACATTTGGTAGCAGAAACCAAATATAACTGCAATATCAAGTCTTCCCAATGATTCTTTCTAAAAAAAATAATAAAAGGAAGTTTGCTGAAGAGACAGTGGAAGGGAATTCTAGAACCAAACAAAATCAGTCAGTGAAATAACTTGCCTCAGGGATGGTATCATTAAAGAAGCATTGCCTAAGACACACTCATAATCTTGTGTGATTTTTTTTAATATTCCTAATGAAAAATTGTATCTCTCTTCTGAAGATGTTATAGCGAAATAATCTTCCTTTGACTGGAAGGTTAAGTGGCTGGATAAAGCTTCTGATTTAGGCATATAATTTTTAATACTGCATGATGGATCAGAAGTACATAATAATTTTACAGCATAATTAAACACTTTCTGGGTTGTCACTGAAGTACTCAAAATGTGACATATCAACAGCTATATCAGTACAGTGTTTTAAAAGGCAAAGTAATATTAAGGCAGAACTTCAAGATATTCCATTCTAGAAATGAGTGGTTTTTATTTTCCTTTTCATAATATTGATAAACACTTCTTTCTGCATTGCTTGAATAATTAAAGTTCTGTCAGTGCATATTCATCAAAATGGCTGTTAAATATGACATCAAATTACTTGAAAGCATTTTAATGAAGAATAGCCTAGGTGGGGTTGAACATGAACAGATGCAAGTTTTACCATGTGTGCCTTGATAAATAACTTCATATCCAGTCTGATCATTCCAACATATGCTTTCTTTACACTTTTTAAATAAAGGTTCCAGTCCACCAGCCCAAGTATGTTCTACTTTGGCAGACATACCATTGTTAGCAAATGTTGGATCGAAGCACCCCATTAGTCAAGCTGAACCAAGCCAAGCAATCAACACAGATACATCTACATTTTCTCCAGCATGTTACAATTTGGGAGACAGCCAAACTGTGGGTAACAATGTAAATTCTAATAGTTGTGCAGAGTATGCTTCTGGAGAGCACACAAACCTTAATGGCCAAAATGGAATTGCTTTTGTAAACATTGACTCTTACGAGCCAGATAGCAGTGATGGAGAAGAAGAGGCTGACCAACATATTTCATTAGGTAAAGAAGAAGCAGGCATTTTTCAAGAGACACTGGACACTATGCTTTCTGAGTTGGACAAAGGAGTAGAATCCTATAGTGATATGCGACCACACCTGTCCAGTTTTGGCCATAATGCATCAAGTAAAAGTTTTGAAGACCTAAGACCAGTGCCTTTCAAGAGATGCTCTAGCATAGAATCAGATATTGCTCACCAAAATAAGTCACTTCTGAAAACATCTAGTGAAGAAGTATCTCCAATAAAAAATATCCTTTGTACCAGTTGTGACATGGATCAGCAAAAAAATGCACCTGATTCTACAATTAGGACACAGGTAGGGATTTGTAATGCATTAAGTACTAGTACCAAGACTGATCAAGAAAATTCATCTGAACTGGTAGTAAGGCCCAAAGTTAGAAAACAACATTCTGTGAGCCAGTTGGACAGGAACCACTCTATTACAAATGAAGAGGACAAAAAGAGTAGTACTACAAAGTGGAGTGAGAATGTGGATGTCCAACAGCACAATGTGGAATGTATCTGGAAACACAGCAAAGAAAAGAACAACTCTAGTATGTTTTTTGACCCAAGAGATTATGAAGGAGTTCAAAATAAAATAAAAAGTGAACTAAGGAAACAAAATGGAATCCTTCAAGACAAAAGTAAAGCAGATGATAGTGCTTTCTGGGATGAATTTGAAGACTGTGGCAGAAATCTGTCTTCCATCAAAGATGAAGATGAAGACAGGTAAGAATTTCTGCAAAGATTTCACATACTTCAATTTAAGAGCAACAATGAAAATGGATGGGTAATTTTGCAATAACATTGCTACTTGGTAGTAAAGCATGTGTTTGGATGTAGTAATCCACTTGTAAATACCTGTGTGCTACTCAGAATCTGATACTATTATGTTTTCTGCCACATATGTATAGATTGGACTGGGAGCATGAATTAGCTACCTAGTCCAATATGCCTTGACACAAGAAAAAACAAAAAATCCCCCACTTCAATTCCTCTTACAATTGCAACAGGCCCTTATTTTAAAAGTATAATCTTTTCACTGTTCTTACCTCCATGCACGGAAACATAAACTTTGAAAACTTTTATAACCCAGTATGAAAAAGGGGATTGGGCTAGTGTGCCTCCCCTTCCCACATGTCTATTTTGCTTAGTTTTGCAACACTTGAATAGGGCTAGATAGAGCCCTGAAACTGAGATAGAAACTGATTTGTTCAAATACTCTAGAAAAAAAGGGGGTACACTTTAAAAAATTGGAAAAAACTGTAGGGTACTCTGCAGTTTTCTCAGTTTTAATTTTTAATAAGTCAAGTGTCCCATAGCTTCATAACTTTAGAATATTAAAAATATTTACAGAGAATTGACAGCCTGGATCAGATTGAAAAGCAGCTGTGAAATGTACACACACACATACCCCTTCATTAAATCGTAAATGTATTTCTATAATGTTAAATGTATTTTGTGATACAAAGTTAATTGTTCAAACATTTCAGAAAAAGAAGAAATAATAACAGAGGTATCCATAAGGGTTCTCTAATTTGGCAACATTCCAACTGAGCTCTTAATCATTCCCTCAAAAGTGTTGCTGTGGTATAATTAGGAAGAGGACTTTGGATTTTGAATGTAATTAAAATGTTCCAATTTTTACAGTAGTACCATATTTCCAAATAGGACATTAACAGGGGAAAGAAAAAGAATAACTAAAAGAGTGATACAGAATGATATTTGATGAAACGTAAAGCCTTAAACTGCTTAGGAGCTGCTACACAGGAGAAACTTTATTTTCTGCAATACGAGATATAGTTGCCTTTATCAACCTAATGTTTCTGGGAGAAAAAATTATATTCACCAACTCTGAATATTCATCCAGTCTGTTCCATCAAGCTATCAGCTCCATGCACATTCATTCTTCTGGGGGTTTTGTTGTTGTTGTTTTAATTGAAGTACTCTGATGTTACAACCATGTGCTACTTTGCAAGTGGGAATAAAGAACAGATGGAAGTATTTCATCATATTTATCTCTGAACTGTTGGAACAACTGAATAAAATACAATGCCAGAAAACCTATTGGGATGCAACATATAACTTCTTAGCTAAATTATTTTGAACAAAACAGTCACAAACATATGGCTGAAGAAAACTCACCCATATTTGCCCGTTGTCCATTAACTTGGTCAGGAAAAAGCAATCTAACCATTTTAAGAGGGGTTAGGTTTTTTGCATTGGGCTTAAACATGTCTCAAGCCAAATAAGAGTTGCTTTATTAGGAAGGTTGATGTGAAAATCAGGATTTTGTAAGGATTACTATAAACCAGTGCATGAATGGCCATGCAGATGTCTCTCTTGTTCTGCTTTCAACCCATCCCTGAAATTTCAGACATTTTATGGCAACTCCCCTATGATCAAATGTATATCTCAAAAATAAATAGATATTACTTTGACCAGCTATTTGATCTACACATTATTGTCTCTCTATTTTGCTTTGGAATAGAACCTTCCTGTAACCTCTTACAAGCTCTTACTTGTAGCTTGCTTTCTTTTTCTATAAACCCAGATGTAGACCAAGCTGAGTGATTTTGGTTGTGACTACAGACTAACAGTGCAATCTTATGTCTGCTCAGATATATGGCCCAGGTAACTATAGATAGGGTTACAGAATAAGAGATTGCACAAATGTCTCAAATCAAAGCTTGTCACCTGAGGATGATTTTGTATATAGTGCATTGATCTTTCCTTTTTTCTAAAACGGTAAAGAACTATAATTGATCAGAAATCAGAATATTAAACTATTCCACGTTCACACCTGTTAAGGGCAGTTGATGATTATATATGGAAAATAAGCTGAAATAGATTAAAGTACACATGAGCAATTAAATCCAAAAGTATGCTACATATCACAGTAAAATCAGATGACAGCATATGAAGTCAAAGAGTAGACTTGGCATATCTTGATCAGGATTATGTTTTAAAACAGTGGCATCACCACAGTAAGGCTCCTGTCTCTCATATTCACTGATCTAATATTTTGGGATGGCATGGAGAACAGAAGTGCAGATTAATTTTAATGTCCATAGAGCAGTCCTAGACCATTTATTATTAAAGATCCAAACCAACAGTTGAATTGGTCTTAGTGGCTAGGCAGTGAAACTGCTAAAGGATTTGAAGTTGTGGTTTTGAGCTGCCAGTGCCTAAGTTTAGTTGCTATATTCCTGGACCAATTGAGGATTATAAACTGTTCAAAGGCAGTCCTATGTAGAGTACGTTGCAACAGTCTAACTATGAAGTAATTAAGGAAAGAATAATTGAGGCTAAGGTCATCATTAAGAGGCTGTTAAAACATTATTTAGTATTAGTAAAACCGTTCTTCACTGTGGTACATGATGAAAAATTCAATAAAAGAAAAAGTGCAGCTTTCGCATTGCTCTCTAATGGCAAGAAGTGCATGTGATAACTGTTTATCCTTCTCTCCCTTCCTCCCTCTCTCTCTGGGTGATGTGTTTGTTAATGAGAAACTGCTAACATGCAAAGAGAAATAGTAAATTTAATGGACACAATCCATCTAAACTTAAGCACATGCATATCGCATTGATTTAAATGGGAGAGTTAAATTTATGGTTAAATCTCTCCCAATATAGTCAGTGCATCTTAATGTGTCTGCATCATGGCCAATGTGCTAACTTTTTAAAAATCATCGATGTTTTAAATGCAAATGTGTGTCTCAATTTGTAGCTCTGAATGCAGTGATGGTGAATGGTCTGCCTCTCTGCCTTCCTATTTTGCCGTGACTGTGAAAGATCAGTCCTCTAGTGATGAGAGCTGGGAGACTCTTCCTGGAAAGGAGGAACCAGAACCTGAAGTGCAGAGTGACAGTAGTGCTGTGGATGAAGAACATAATGAGTATGGTTTCCAAGCAGGGTATGTTTTTATATTTCTGAGAATGAAGTATACCGTTTAGTAAAAACAAAACATATAGATTTATGTGCACTACAGTGTGATGGTTGCCATTAAACTATACCTATCCTATAGTACAGTGGTACCTCGGCTCACGAACGCCTTGGTTCGCGACCAAATCAGATCGTGAACAAAAATTTCATGAAAATTTTGATGTGGGTCGCGAACTCCGCATTGGGTGGTGACCAAGATCGCAGCCATCTCCCCACCCCCCCCCGAGTGGGAAGATGGCCATGATCGCAGTTGCGTTTGTGCGGGGAAGACACACATGATCATGGGTGCACTCCTGCAGGAAAGATAGGCGCAATCTCGGCCTTCTTCCCCCCCAATCAGCACGATAGTGGCCATCTCCCTACCCCACCCCCGAGTGGGGAGATGCCCGCGATCATGCTGGGGGCGGGGAGGGGGGAAATGACCGAGATCGCGCCCATCTCTCCCTCTCCCAGCTCGCCCCATTCTCACCCACCTTTCCATCCCCCAGTGCACCCTGTTCGCGCCTGTCTGTCTCTCCCCCAGGGTGCCCATGATCGCACCCATCTCCCCCCCCCCCCGCATGCAGGGATGACAGGCGCGTTCAGGGATGATGGGCACGTGCAGGGATGACAGGCGCGATCTTGGCTGTGCTGTGGGGGCGGGAGAGATGGCTGCGCTTGTGCTCGGGGGTGGGGACGGGGAGATGACTGTGATCTTTGTTGTTCTGTCACTTTGCTTCACATTTTTCTGATCTAAAAAAATGATTGCAGAACTGATTAACCTTATTTACATTGAACCTTATGGGGAAATTTGACTTGGCTCATGACCAGTTTGGGTCACGACCACAGTCCTGGAACAGATTAAGTTCGTGAGCCAAGGTACCACTGTATAGGGGAAATTACAATAAATGATCACTGGCTGAAGTGAATATTATAATTATCCAATTTTGAAACAGGTTTCAAGTAGAGCAGGGGTGACAATCTGTAGCCATCCAGATCTAGTTGGATGGCTGTGTTGACTGGAAGTGTTGGGAGTTGGCATCACCAGTTGTCTATCCTTGAAGTATATCCATTATATCTGCTCCTACTCACCTTTTCTCAAGTTGCCAAGGACAGGTTCTATTGGACTCCCATTTCTGCAGAGTCTTCGTTAGCAGTGCTGTATCCCCAGCACTAACAGCACCTTTGGCGCTCAGTAACGTTCAGTTCAGTATTCCATACTATGTAAAATGGCATTTATCTACAGCTTTGGTGCACTAGGATCTCCCATATTATGAAAACCTGTATCATCAGCTTGCTTTCATCCAGTTCATTTCCCAAGTTGGGCTGAGTGAATTCAATCCAGTTGTAGTAAACTTTACTGTTGTGTAATTAGGATAACACTGGCTCCTACATGCTATTATATATGATAGGAAAGCAGCAAAGCCAGTTTAGGTTTAGTTCAAGTCAAGTGAGTAGATGATGGCTTTGACACTGAAATTTTTCATAGGAAACAATTCATTGGTACTGAATGAGAATAGTTTACTTGGTGCCAGTTGCTGTTCATGGAATGGTGCACAGTGCTCTTTCCTTTGCACAATATTTTTTCCATGCACAAAACATTTCTATTAGGTCTATAAACATAGTAATCTTGTTGTGTGCCAGAGTAATTCAAAAGTACGGGACATACTCAAGAAGTAGTCAACTTTATGTGCTACAGTCAAAATGGTAGCCCTTTTTTTGACAGTATTCCACTCTGCATTTTGCTTGTTTTGTCATTTGGCTAATGTCATAAATTACAAGATAAGAAGCAAGCAACTCATTTTTTAAAGTGTATAAGCACTTAGAAATAAGCACATCAGGAGAAACTAGTACTCTCCCTATTGTTACACTGTAACAGTTACAGAGTGAAGCATTCAAATATACATTTTGTCCATCAGCATTTCAAAGTAATATCCCAGTAAAACTATCACATAGTATTCTGAATCTGTAGATTGGCTATAGATTCTGTCCTTAAATTAGCTATGATCAAGCTTTCTAATTCACATACTTGCTTTTGTTGCCCAGCTCCATGGTGAGCTGCCAAAATTAGAGCAGTAAGGCCTGCAAGCAGTAAAGGCAGATATAATGCTAGTAAATGCATTACATTCACGGTGATGCCATACACTTTAAAGTGGCCTCATTTACCTACTAATTTAGCATACTATCACCAGTATCATATCTTAACTCTTTCAACTGTTTTTTGTAGAGAAGAAAGCCTTTGGTGATGAAATCAGACAATATCTCTAATGCCCATAGAAGATGCATTATTGAAAGGCACATTCAAGATATTTGTCCTTTTAAGGTGTGGGATGGGCTGAATAACACTTACACACTTCTTTCCTTAATGTAAACATTTTTGTGCAGTTTTTACCAGGAAAATAAAAAGTTAATTTTAATCCAAAAGTACTAAACTGTAAGAAAGATTTACCATTTAACAATGCTTAATTGTTGTGTTGCAGCTTCACCATAGTACAGTGATCACATCATATTAAGAACCATGTTCTGATGTAATTTTAGTAGGCATGCTTGTTTTGTTACACATTTAGTAGAAAAATAGGAAGAAGAGTCTTGGTCATGAAATAAACTCAAAAGCCTCAAATAATGCTTTTATTGTAACAGTAAAACCTTTTCTAAGGATCTGCCCTTCTTTAGTAGCTTTTAAAAATATGTCTGAATCTGCTATATGGAATAGCAAACTACTTGGTTTATGTTTTCCTTTCTGACCCAGTTTAAGGACCTCTTGTATTCAAGATGTTTACTATCATATAGCATTAGTGTTCTGATAAAATTGTCATTGTTTCTTAACAGCGTCAGTTTGTCACGTTTGTGGAGAAACAGTTCCACAGTCCGTAAGAATTCATTGGTAGGATTCTAA
Organism: Varanus komodoensis; assembly: GCF_004798865.1. Lineage (NCBI taxonomy): Eukaryota > Metazoa > Chordata > Lepidosauria > Squamata > Varanidae > Varanus > Varanus komodoensis. The sequence goes on along the minus strand of NW_025336087.1, from coordinate 28,498,185 downwards.
TGACCTTCACTGTTAAGTCAGTTGCTTTTCATGTGCTAGAGCAGTAGGGATGGCCTCTTGCTAACGGAAAGGTAGGCATTATGTAATTCATTCTGAAACATTGGAGTTTTTTGTAAATTAAAGAAAAAATTCAGTTAAGACCATTAATTTTGTCCACCTACATAATAAAGCAGTTGAAAAGGAAATTGTTTCACTTGCATTCTAATGACCTCTTTTCATGTCCCATGATTCTACACCATAACAAATCGTGACTCTTACCAGGCAATTTAGATTAAAGATTTATGTGTTCTTGAATGCATGGCACTGCAAGTTTTAAAATAGCAGCTACCTTTGAAATATTCCCTCTTACTGTCTTCACACAAAAAATCTGGAGTTCTTGTAAAAACATTTGCTATTGTTGAGTTTTGAGACAACAGACTATATGAACAGTGAGCAAAAGAAAATCCATTTTAAGCCAACCAGTTAGTCTCATTTAGAGATTTACAAAGTGTTTTATTTAGCTTTTCCAAATAAAGAATAGAACTGTTTGGGCCTCCTATTTTTGGCTAACAACTTGAGCAAATTGACTTTATAGAAAGGCAGACTGGGTCCTATAAACCCTCTATGTTTGGCTTTTCCCCCACAAAATGAATGGGAACAAAAATAGATAATTGACTTAAGAAGAACAGGTAACTGTCCTACCTTGTCCTATTCCACCAAGTCCTGAATACCTGTACAAATAGGAGAGATGCATAATCATTAATGTTATGGTTGCTAATTTTTCTCCCAGAGCTAACACTCAACCTGTATGCTGGATTAGCAGGTGAATTTTCTTAGAAGCATAGAGTTGGAAGGGACCCTGGAGGTGATAAAACCCAGCCCACTGGCTCAGTGCAGGTTCTGCAATGCTGGATTCAGTACAGTATCCATGACAGATTTCTGTCTAGCCTCTGCTTAAATATCTCCAGCAAAGATCAGCTCACTGCTTCATAAGACAGTTTATTTCATACTATCAGAAAGGTATTTTTTATGTTTAGCTAGATCTCTTTCCCTGCAAATTCTACACATTGGTTCTAATCATGTTTGCTGAAGCAACACACAAGTTTGCCCCATCATCTGTGTGATACCCCTTCAGATACTTGAAGTTTGTGATCATGTCTCCCCTTATTCTCTTTGACAAGTGAACACTTTCAGTTGTTCCTAATAGGATGTACAACTCTTGTTGCCTCCTGTGCATACATTTCCATTTATCAACGTCCTTTTTGAAATGTGGCACCAAGAACTGACTACAGTACACCAGATGCAGCTGGATCAGTGCAGAATAGAGTAGAACAATTGCTTCTCATGACACTACACTTCTGTTAATGCAGTTTTCATTAGTTTTTATAGAAGCCATATTACACTACCGGTTCATGTTTAGTTTAGGATCTACTAAGACATATTTTAACATGCAGTGCTGCCAAACAGTGTGTCCTGTACTTGTACTTGTGCCTTGAATCATTTTTTTACCAAAATGCTGGCCTTTACATGCAGAGTCATTAACAAGCACTCTCTGGTTGTAGTTGTTAAACTATTTGTGGTTCCACGTGATATGTATTTTGCCATATCATGGAAAATGTTTTACAGTTGTTGTTAATTTCATTTCTCTATACTGCCTCCCAAGCCAAAGCTCTCTGGGCAGTTTACAGTGATCAAAATATAGTCAAATGCTTCCAGAAATTAAGATATACTATGTCCATGGCATTCCCATGATCTACCAAATTAATTATTTTTTTTAAGAAGCCAAGTTTTTCTGGCATGACTTAATCTTGAGAAAGATTCCTAATGATGGTTCCTAATAATGTTTGTGTGTGTGTTGTTGTTGTTTTTGTTGTTGTTGTTTGCTGCTCCCAAACTGACCACTTAATAACTAGAATAATTCTATTCTAGAATTGTGCTCATGTTCACTGTCAAGCTGACCAGTATGTTAGCTTTCCAGATCAACTTTTTAATACCTTTTGAAAATAGGACATTTACTCATCGCTATCTTCTGGCATCTGTTCTCTAGGAATTTTTAGAGATTGTAGACAACAAATATGTGAAGTAATACACATATTTTTCTCTCTTTTCTTCATTTTGTTTTTGCAGAAGAAGGCCAAGGCAAAATATTAACTGAATCATCCTACCTTCTCTTTGTCACTGCTCCTCCATTTCCACCCATCCCTCCCTCCCCCCTCCCTCCTCTCCCCCCATCACTCTGAATATAGCCAGAGAAGCTTAAGCTTATGTTTTCTTTTTGCATTCCTCATAAGCCTAAGCTCAGTCTAGGCCTTAGTGTTCCTGACATCATCCTTGCATAGTTGGGCTGTTCTGTCATATGCATCCTTCGTTATATGTCCATCTTTCCTCTCCTCCACAAGACCTTGTTAAGTTTCAGCTCATCAGAGAGCTCCCTCTGCAGTTACAAGTACTTGGACTTCTTCATCCAGTTCCATTTTTCCTTCTTAGAAGGAATACTGATTGTGCTTCCAGTATTTCACTTTTGAAATCTCCTGTTCTTCATGGACTCTCTTTTTCATTAAACCATCAGTCTAAAAGAACACAGCACACAAAGAAAAGGGGATAATAAGGGAAAAGGAAAAAATGTTATTTTTTCAAGCAGAGCCTATCCCTCTATGTACTTACTGATTCTATCTTTAATAATACTTTCAAGCAGTTTACCCAGAACGGATGTTAAGCTAATTGGCCTGTAATTTCCTGAATCCTGCTGGATCCCTTTTTAAAAATTGGTGTTAATTGGCCGTTCTCCAATCCTCTAGCACAAGGGCTGATTTTAGGGACATGCTAAACATTTTGATAAGAAGATCTGCAATTTGATGGCTGAGTTCTTTGAGAACTCTAGGATGGATACCATCTGGATCAGTTGATTTGCTGACTTTCAGGTTGTCAGTAAGGTTGAGAATTGATTTTTTTTTCTTTTTTTGTTGTCATTACTATCTGCCCTAATTCCTCAAACTTCCTTCCAGAATACATAAACTCAGGAACAAGTATCTGCTCTTCCTCCTCTGCTGTGAAGACTGATATTTTAAAAAAAACCCATTCAATTTCTCTCCTCATGTACCCTCCTTTAATTCCATTATGATCCAATTGTTCAGAAATTTTAGGGGACTGGAGCAGTTTACCCTGATGCCATATCTTAACAATTCAGTTGTTTATATATTTAATTTTTTAAAGCTTTGTATAAATAGTTATACTTCAGCTGTTAAGTCCTTTCTGCACACTTGTTAAAATATGTTGCCAACTATGGGAAAATGACTTCTAGGTTTTATCTATTAACACCTGGACATAACATGGGCATTCAGAGTAGGTAAAGACCCCTCTCTGTACAATTGCTCACATGGAGTTTTACTTTCATTTTGTATAGCTTTTCTCATTTTTGTATAAAGGGAACCAATCTCTCTGGAGGATGGTGAGATTCCTTGGTTGCAGTATCATGAAGAAATTGAAAGTAGCAGTGATGAAGAAAATGATCAAGTGAGCCATTTTGTGCATCCGGGCTTTTTCATGTTGGATGGAAACAACAACCTCGAGGATGATTCCAGTATGAGTGAAGACTTGGATGTGGAATGGAGGTACATTAGCTTTTATTGGCATTGCTATTGTTATGTGTCAAGTCACCCCCAACTTGTGGCAACCCCATGAATGACCCCCCCACCATGGCCTGTCCATGACAGCCTTGCTCTGCTCTTGTAAACTCAAGGCTGTGGCTTCCTTTATTGGCATTGTTAGCACAATACATATGCCAGTGGTGGTCTGAAGTCTTCCCACTTTGCCATGTTTATGCATTGTGCTTGTGTCACGAACTGATAACATATTGGTTCATGGCTAAAATTAATTTTACATGTTCACTCTTTTCTTGCACAAGGAGAAATTAGTTTTAGGAAGTTTTTTTTGACAAAGCCAGATAAGAAGTGTTTTCCAGTTACTATTTGATGTCCAGGGTAAAAATCCTGTAACACCAGATTGTATTATATTGCATTTTTATCATGCTTTTTTTCTTCTTTTGAGGAATGCAAGGTGGGTTACACATAGCTATATTTTATCCTCACAACTGCAGTCCTGAGAGGTAGACTGGGCTGAGAATCTGTGACTAGCTCAAGGTCCCCCAGTGCTTTTCACGTCCAGCTGGGGACTAGAACCCAGATTGTCCAGGTCCTCAGTCCAACACTCTAATCACCTCATTACACTGTCTCGGTGTTGGCACTCTTGATTTTGAAAATAGCCAGTGCTTTAGTCCCTTTTTTACTTTATGATTGCACAGTACCATCTGATTATGCAGCAGTAGCACAGTGGTGTGGTGTGCGGGGTGTGGTGTCATTTGGTTTGAAAGATTAGAAAAATCTCATTAAAGTTTGTTGTTTGGATACTGGTAAACACTTATTCGTTTCAGGGGTAACACCACTGCTGTAGCAAAAGTCAGTACTTGTTGACTCCATGAATAAAATATTTGATTGTTTAATATATTGGGAATACAATGATTCAGCTTGTTTTGTGTTGCATTTGTTTTCCAAGATGCACAACTAAACCCCATCTAAATTTTGTATCTTCAAATTGCAGCATGTTTCTTTGTATGGAGCCTCTATTATAAATTAAATTTGGAAAAAAAGGATGGGTTCCAATAGAGGATGAGAGAATTAACATTATTCCCCCCACCCCCCACAGGCTACTTGATGAATTTGGTGATGGTCTAGGTGTTGCACAAGCCATTTCTTATGTGGATCCCCAGTTCCTTACATATATGGCCCTGGAAGAACGACTGGCACAGGCCATGGAGGTAATGGAATACTTGAGTAAGATTTTTGTTTGTTTGTTTGTTTTAAAGATAAGCTAATATCAAGGAAAACATGGTGCAGCCACATTTATATGAGATTCAGAATGTAGGTGCTACCATTTCTATTGAAACCATTTTGGTTTCGGTGTTGTTGGAATGATCTTTGTACCAGCATCATTGACTCCCGGATTTCAGCCAGTAAAACAGCTTCAGTCTAGAACATCTCAAAATTGCTTTCATGATCCTGCCTGACAGTTTAGCTCTACTTGTGAAACACTGATTCAGATTCTTCTACCGTCAGAAATACAGTTGGTGGGTATCTGAGACAGGGCCTCTTCAGCTGTGACCTCTGAGGTTCAGAACAGGCTTTTAAGGCAAATCTGCCTTACTTTTAGATGGATGGTGAAAATGGTTTTATTTTAGCAGGTGTCTGCCAAGTACTGTCTTTCAGTTGTTTAATGCTGATACTACTATTTAGTCTTTTTAGTTTGTTTTATCCATTTTAATAATCTTGCACTGGTTTGCTCTGATTGTGAGCAGTCTAGAATACTTTGCAGGAAGGTGGCATATAAATATTGAAAATGAAAAGAATAGGCATATCCCATCTAGAAGTAATCATTGTTGAAGAGGGATAGTCAGCAGCCTTTCCTTCACCCTGGTAGTGCACCAGTGACTAAGCTGTAAGCAAGATGCGGACTTCAGCACTAGTGGGCTAGTGCTGAACCCATGGTTCACCTGCTTGTACAAGTCCCCCTACTTAAGCTTCTTAGATGAGTGACAAGGGGATAAGCTTCTCTAGCCATTGTAAGACAAGAAATGAAACAGAGCTTTTATTAGGTGTCAGTTTTGGAGCAAGTTCTAGCACTATAACAAAGGAATGAGGTTTTGTAACTTTTCCTTCATACAGGACTCCTGTGCTTGAGAGAGCTTCATGACTTCATTACTTCAGGAGTAATGAGTGTGCCTTCACTCTCTGCAGTCCTGTTTTATGTCATGTGTTCTGGAAAGGCACAAGAGTTCTGAGTAGAGAAATGTGGCAGCTCCACTGGTCATTCCTGCTACTGTTGCTGTACATCTGCCTTCTGGTCAGCATGGTACTGGAGATGGGAAACATCTTTCCTTCTGTTGTCTGGTTGTCTGCAGAAAGGCAAGCAAAACCTGGAGATAGTGCTAAATCTTCTTGGAGTAGACGCTAGAACAGATGTTTCCTGCGAAGTAAGTATTCATTAGGGATTGATAGGTGCTTTTCTTGAGAGGGTGCCATTATGTAGGTGCTCTTTCATTTAAAACTGTTCCAAAAATGTCTTCCCATTTTCATAGCTCCATTTTCCAGATGTGAAAGTGGGAGGAACATTTTCTGCAATTTTTGTAGAGGGCAGGAGAAAAACAATGAGCTTCTAGAAGGTCAGAGAGATTAACAGAAACATATCAACAGAGACATTTCACTTCTTTTTAAAACCTTTCTGCCACAGCAGTGGTGCTCCTCCAGACAGGCAGTAGCCATGTGTCCTGCCCAATGCCCCCATGACTAGTGTTGATTTATGTGTGATGTGCTATCACTCCTTCTACATAGTTGGGGGTATATATTGATCTGCGACTGTTTTACACCATGCTCCCTGGTTCTGAATCTTTAAGGAAGGCTAGCGGTGGCAATAGCTAGACCAGAGTGAAATGCTTGGTGATTTTGAGTTTATGTTACACTGGACAATGTTTTTTTTTCTAACACTATATGGCAGGATCAACAAGTCAGTATTCAGCTTTTGGGATCATCGGTCTTGTTAAACCATCCTCCTTAAGTCTGTTAGGTGTGTATAACTGCAGAATCCCTGTTGCAGCTTGATATATGACTCAGAATAGATAATTTCGCTTTTCTCTCTAGTATGAGTTTTTAGAACTGTCCTCCTTGGCAGAATATGATTTTGGTTTGCAGAAACTAAATAGCTTAACTGGTGCTTTTCATTACCATGTCTGCTGTTAATAACGCCAGAATATTTGGCTACTCTTTAGGAAGAAATGGGCAGGGAGAGGCTAAATATCTCTGTGCTAATGCTGGCTTTCCTGCCCAGTTCATTCTTGTCCTGAAACATACAGTCTACTTACAGAACAGTAACCTTTCATATATCTTTTTGAGTATAAAGTTCAAGTAATTGACGGAGAATTCTTCTGAGAAATAATATAACATAGAATTGCTACTATATCACCTTAATGGTTCCCTTAGCTTTTGCTGTGCTTTAGAACATAATTACTTTGTTCAACATATGAAACACCAGTGTTTATTGTACCTCATTGCCTTAAATAGAGTGTGAAACTATTGGCAATATTGCTATGTATAGCTTCTGTGTTTCTGGATATATATAGAAAAGTAACTTTTGCTAAGCTCATTTATTCACATAGCAGAGGACCATATTTGCATATTCTTTTTATTTAAGCCAAGGCTTTAAGCAATGTTTATGTTTGAATCTCATCTGAAATAGGACTGCCAGTAACAGTCTAAGGAACTGATCAGTACCACATTTGCCCAGATCAAACCCATACCTCTCATTGAGCTCTACTTTAAGTCAGGTTAAAACAAAAGATGTTTATATCTGGTGAATATTATTTGTTATTGTTTTGACAAGAGCCACTGCCCTTCTCTGGAACCTGAAGACAGGCGAGGACTTTCTTTCACCTTTTTCTGAGCATTGGAACTGGGGAGAAAAATAAGGGATTTATCCCATAGTTGTACTGGATCTTGAAGGCAGTCAGAATAACAGTGAACCTCAGAATCATGTCATTCATGAAGCCCTTTCTTCCCTGTTGAGCGGAAGAGACAGGGCTGGTGGAAGGGAGATGGCAGTGTGGCTTACTTTTGATCTGTTTCCCATTAAAGCATAAAAGCGTAGATCCTGGCCTCAAATTTGACAATGTAATTGATATCAAGCTCTTGTATATAGATAAATTTACTTCTTGAAACATGTTGTATTTCCAGAGCTTATTTGTGAAATAACTACATTGTATCACATTAGTGAAACATTTTATCACTAATTTCAATCTAAATGTAGAGTTCACAGAGTTGTCATTGAACATTTGAAAGCATGGAGTAATACCAAATAGTACTTTTTGCACAATAGCACTAGTCCATTCTACTCCTTCAGTGACCACTGATGGCTCAAATTCTCCTAAATCGTAATTCATATCCATTCTGCTTAAGCAAAAAAAAATTGTCAACCTCCTTTTATAACAGTTATGAACATTATTTCTTCCATAATGGATTGAAAAATGTCTGGGACATATATAAATAATTCTGTCAAACTCTTGAAACAGTACATTGGTGTAAAACTAATCTGTATTCTCCATGCTTCCTGGATTCCCTATCTGTAATTTGTCACATTCTCTGGATTTCCTACATTCACATTTACATAGTATAGTACTGAGGCAACTTTGTTGACTTTTTGAAACTTTTTACCTGTTGCATTGGCTTCTCTGAATTGCTCTTCAGAATTCAAGTGAATTAGTTATTGCCTAGGTTGTACTCAGGAATGCTGAATACTCTGAGAAATAAAGCATCTTCTTGCTGAATGCTTTTTTCTCTTTCATTAGGAGCATTCACCAGAACTATGCCTGTTCCCTTGCCACCCGGTTGTTTTTTCTTAAGGGAAAACCAAAATGTTTGAGAGTAAACAAGACGATAGATAATTCCGTGGTTGTGTAGCATGCCTATGGATAAATATACACTGCTCTGATAAGTGCATAAGGAGAAAAAAAGATCTTGGCTTCTGATTACAACTTCAGAAAAGATCCAATATGTAATGAAAGCTGGGAAAAGTTACAATTCATGTAGAAAAATGAACTGAGCCTTATTTTGTCAAATGAGACATGCAGAAGTTAATTTATTGGAGTTCAAGAAATTTAAAAGTGTACTTCAGGGAACTGTAATTGTTTCTTCTGCATTTAATTTTTTGAAATATGCCTTCTTTTAAGGGATGGGAGACAGCGTTATCCTTAGAAAAGTTATGAAAATGGTTTCAAAGTTAATTTTCTCCATATCGAAACAAACTATTTCCTTGTGATTTGTGATGTGTTACTATACAAATAATAGGCTACCACTGAATCTTGGCTTCACATAGGTTATTTTCAGTGGTGGGGGAATGGGCAAACTCCCTCCCTGCTTGTCCATGCTTTTCCAGTGGCGGTACTAACTAGAGTGTACGCAGAATTCCCATTTTCATGCATCTGTGATGGGTCTACTGAAATGAAGCTGTTGGCACTAGCTCTCCTGTTTCTCTGCAGTAGTGGAGGTGACTGGAATATCAGGCTCACAAACTTGGACATTTCTAATTCTCCAGCTCAAGGGAACACTGATCAGTTTTAAAGTTGTGGGACATCTTTTTGTACAATGCTTTTTAGACAAGGCAGGGACTGCCTTAGTACTAATTTCGGTAAGCTCTTTCAGAAGCAGTCTTCTGAGTGGAAAGGAAGGTAAAAATGCTTCAAATAAATGATCCAGTGCTCTGGTCAGTGCTCCTGCTAGTCTTCTCACCACAAACACCCCCTTTCCCAATTTCAGTTGCCTAAATTGTGCATTATTAGGTAGTACAAAGTCCAATAAATCAGCAGCATGGCTAATAAACACTGTCAAACAAACAATTGCAGAAAAGAAGTTTTCCTTCAAAAAATGAAGGTCTTGCCCAAATGAGGAAAATGAAAGGGAATCCAAACTTGCCTAAAGAAGATGCAAGTAGACATGAAGAAATGCATAAAAATACTTTAAGGAACATATTGTTCACAACATCAGAGCAAACAACAGGCCTTTAAAAATAGAAGCAGGAAACCAGAGAAGCAGATGGACTACTGCAGGGGTCCTCAAACTTTTTCAGTAGGGAGCTAGTTGAAAGGCGGCGGCGACTGGTGTGAGCTGGTGAGAAGGGGGGTCCTGGGCACACGGGTCAGTGAGGCATCGTCGGGCGTGCGCGAGGTGGCGTCAGGCGCACGCCACCATGGTTTGCTCACTCAGAGATCTCCAAGTGAGCAAGCCACTGCCCCCCTGCCTCACTGCGAGGCAGCAGCAAGCATGCGCGAGGAGGGAGGTGGGTAGCAGTGGCAGCTCGCTCGCTCGGAGATCTCCCAACGAGTCCAAAATCATCTCTGAGCAAGCAAGCCACCACCTGCCTGCTCGCGCTGCAAGGCAGTGGTGAGCACGAGTGCAGGGGAGCCTGGCAGCGGCTCGCTCGCTCAGAGATCTCCCGACAAGTCCAAAACAATCTCCGAGTGAGCAAGCCACCACCTCCCGCCTGCACGGCGAGGCGGTGGCGTGCGCGCACACAGGCGGTGGCACGGGCCAGATAAATGGGCATGGCAGGCCAGATCCGTTCCGCTGGCCATAGTTTGAGGGCCCATGGACCACTGAATGAGAATGAAGTTAAAGGAGTACTAGGGGAGGATGAGGAAGTTGTGGAAAAAAGGAATGCATTCTTTTTAACTGACTCCACTGCAGAAGGGATATTTATTTATTTATTTATTTATTTATTTATATCCTGCCTTTTTCCTACAAAGGGCTCAAGGCAGCTTACATCATTCTCCTCCTCCATCTTATCCCCACAACATCCCTGTGAGGTAGGTTGGGCTGAGAGTCTGTGACTGGCCCAAAGTCACCCAGTTGGCTCCATGGCCGAGTGGGGACTAGAACCCAGGTCGTCTGAGTCCCAGTCCCATGCTCTTAGCCACTACACCACACTGGACTTACCTGTATCTGCTTAGGTAGTTTCAGGAAGGGTGTTTGAAGAACTGACAAAAATAATAATGACAAAATATATTCTCCACCTTACTGGCAAATTGAAAGTTAATAAATCACAGGTCCAGATGGTACAGTGGTACCTTGGCTCACAAACTTAATCAGTTGCAGGACTCTGGTTGTGACCAAAATTGGTTGTGAGACAAGTTAAATTTCCCTATAAGGTTCAGTGTAAATAAGGTTCTGTAACTAATTATTTTTAGTCAGAAAAATGTAAAGCAAAGTGACAAAGAACATCTAAGATTGCGGTTGTCTCCCACCCCCCACCTTGAGTACGAGCGTGGCCATCTCCCCACCCCCACCCCCAGCACGACCGTGATCGTGCCCCTCATCCCTGTACCCGCCCCTTATCCTGGCGTGCTGGGGTGGGGGGAGAGACAGGCATGAACGAGGTGTGCTGGGGGGAGAGATGGGTGCGAATGCAGGTGCTCTCGGGCGGGATGGGTGCGATCGTGCTGGGGGGGTAGATGGCTGAGATCGCAGTTGCACTCGTGCAGGAAAGATGGGCACAATCACAGGCATGCCCATGCAGGAAAGATGGGCGCGATCTCGGCCATCTTCCCCCCACCCCCAGCACGATCGCGGCCATCTCCCCACCCCCCCAAGTGGGGAGATGGCCGCGATTGTGGTTGCCACTCAATGCAGAGTTAATGACCTGAGTCAAAATTTTTATGAAATTTTTGTTCACAACCCGATTTTGTTGTGAACTGACGCATTTGTGAGCCAAGGTACCACTGTATTTGTTCTGGAATTCTTAACTCAAATAAGGTATTGCTGATCTTCTAATAAAGTGTAACGTGACCCTTAGATCAGACCCTGTACCACAGGGCTAGAGAATTTTCAGTGTAGCACCAAATTTTTAAAAAGGATCCCAGGAAAGCAAGGATCTGGGAAAGTACAGGTCAATTAGGTTAACATCTGTTTTAGTTAATAAGTTGAAAATCTGTTGAATGTCAAATTGGAAAGCATGTAGAAGGACAAGAATCAACATGGCATCCACAAAGGTTAGTCTTTTAGAGTTCTTTGAGAGCGTCAATAAACATGTGGACAGGGATAATCCAGTAGATATAGCAGTCATGGCATAAGAACACAGATCCTTTTGCAGATCAGTATCTGGTTAAAGAACAGAAAGCAGAGAGTAGGAATACATGATAAACTTTCCTAGTGGAGGGATGTAAATAGTGGGGTCCCAGAGGGTTCTGTATTGGAACCAGTACTTTATTTGCCTTATTCATATGTACTCGTATGTACTTATTCATACATATATCAGTGAAGAGTGAAGTGGCAAAGTTTGCAGATGACACCAAATTATATAGAGTAGTTAAAACAGAAAGACAATTGTTAGGAACTCCAAAAGGTTCTCTCCCAACTGTGAAAACAGGCATCAAAATGGAAAGCGAAGTTCATTCAAGAATAAGGTAAAGAAGGATGGGGCAAAACTCCCTAACTTCACATTGAAGTTAGTGGGTTCTCAGCTTGCAGTGATTGACCTCAAAAAATATCTTGGGGTCATGGCGTTGAAAATGTTAACACAGTGTGCAGCTGCTGTGAAGAAGGCAAACACTGTGTTTGGCATAGGAATTGAAAATAAAACTACCATGATCATGCTGCCCTTAACAAATCAATCAATCAGTACAACTTTATCATGGTCAAAGACCAGACCAAAGTAAAACATTAAAAGACAATACAGAAATATTGGGGAAGTGTTGGTAAATATTAGCCATTGGTTATAAGGTGTACATAGAAGTGCTAATAACTTATAATTCCCCAGAGTCTTTTCTAAATTGCATGCCATATACAGTGGTACCTTGGCTCATGAACGCCTCAGTTCACAACCAAATCAGGTCACGAACGGAAATTTCTGAAAATGTTTGCCTCAGGTCGTGAATTCCACATTGGGTGATGATCGCAATCGCGCCCGTCTCCCACCCCCCGAGCACATCCGCGATCACGCCCATCTCCCTGCCAGCACGCCTGTGAGCACATCTGTCTCCCCCACGAGCATGCCCATCTCTCCCTCCCCGAGCACATCCACAATCATGCCCGTCTATGGTCGCAATCACAGTAGCACCCCTGCAGGGATTACAGGCACGATCCTGGTCGTGCTGGTGGAGGGGAGATGGTGGCGCTCGGGGTGGGTGTGGGGAGATGGCTGCAATCTTTCTTGTTCTTTGCTTCAAATTTTTGTGATTAAAAAAATAGTTACAGAATGGATTAACCCTATTTACATTGAACCTTATAGGGAAATTTGACTTGGCTCACAACCAATTTGGGTCACGACCAGAGTTCTGGAACAGATTAAGTTCGTGAGCCAAGGTACCACCATACAGTACCTCCATTCCAAGTGATAAACACTTCAACACAATAAACCATTTTAATGCTAGTATTAGACCAGTATGAATAACAGCCATACTGGATGAATGGTATTACCCTTATAGAAATCTATGATGTGACCACACTTGGAATACTGCAAACGGTTCTGGTCAATGCACCTAAAATAGGATACTGCACGAAGTTGAGAAAAGGGCAACTAAAATGTTCTAGAAGCTGGAGCAACTCCTTAATGAAGAAAGGTTACAACAGCTGGGATTCTTTAATTTAGGAAAAAGCGAAGAGATGGTGTGTACACAATTATGCATGATGTGGAGAAAGCAGATAGGGAGATATTTTTCTTCCTCTAGAACCTGGGGATATTCCATGAAGCTGATGCAGGACAGATAGAAGGAAGTATTTCTTCAAACTCTGCAGACTTAAACTATGGAATTCACTTCCAAAAAATGTAACACCAACCACCTATTTGGATGGCTTTAAAAGGGTGCTGGACACATTTGTGGACTCCAAGACTCCTTGGCTACTAGTCTTGATAGCTATATGCTACCTCCAGGGTCGGAGGACTTATGCCTAGGGACAAAAGTCGATAGGCAACATGGGTAGGAGGATGCTCATATATCCATGTCCTGGTTGTGGGTTTTCTGTGGCCAGCAGGTTGGCCCCTGTCTGAGCAGAATGCTAGATGGCTCCCTCATCAGATCTAGCATGTCTCTTATGTTCTTGCATCTCTATTTATGTGCCTGAACTGTGAAGTAAAAGCTGATCTTTTTCAGGTAGATGCGAATGAATATAAACTTTGGTCTTACAATATATTTCATTATTTTCAGAAATGAGTTACCTGTTCATAAATTAATTCTCTATTTCAGTTAGATTTAAAACAAGCCATTTGGCCTTTTTCCAAGGACTATTGCATATTTGCTTTTTATGTTCATGTAGTTCTGCATTTCCTACTGTATTATGTAGAAAGAACAATACTTGGTGATTCTAACCACTGTTTTGAGGATTGCTGATTTTCTGTACCTTATGCTATAAAAGAAATTCAGCAGTGATTTCAATGCCTGAATCTGTGCGTCAACTTTATGTGACTTCTTTACAAATATTGAGTATTCTTGAAATATCTAGCTTAAAGATTGTTTTCAAGAAAAGATGCTATTCAATAACATACTGCTTCAGTTGAATATCCTCCCATACACACCACCTCCTTTTTGGGAATATATTTATTTCTCCTTCTATTCCATGTACTACATTTGTATAAGATGAATACATGCTTACTGCTTTTCTTTCAAAGTGACAGGCATGAAGCAAGTGTTGAACATTATAGCTAAAATAACATCTATACATCATTTGATGTATGAAAGAAAAATTGTGCTAATTCTGCCTATGAAATTAGCATATGAGACAGTATCCAGAGGGATAACCATATTCACTGTTTAAAGAACAATGAATATTGTAGCATCTTAATGTATTTATTAATGTATTGTTGTTTAAACAACAACAATATTGTAGCATATTAATGTATTTATTATTATGTATATTTGAATTTGAGTCCAATAAACCTTTCTTTTTTACTTCCCTTTTTGACTTATTAGATTAGAGCATAACAAACAGGCTGTCATTAAAATGTCGTTTCCTAATCACTTTATGTTAAATCTGAAGAGATCTTAGAATGTCAGTTTTTAAAAAGCTTCATCAAGGCAAGATCAAACCATGATGCAATTATTAGGAAAATTCCTTCCATCATGCCAGAACTCTTAATTCATGGTTTTTTTCCTCTTCTTGGTTTTCATTCACTCCTTTGCCATGGTATCTCAATTGGTGATTTTCAAGCCCAGTTCAAACCATGGTTTCACAGAATTATTTAGAAGAAACTGCAAACCATACTGACAGTTTCACATCATGAAAAATGATGCTTAGAAAAACAGAGGAAGGAATTAGAAGGCAGAAGAGAATGGGGTAGGATTGCAGTTGCCAATCCATAATTGAGCTTTATGCCTTGACTGAGCCATGCTGAAATAACCTACTTTTAAGATTTCTTCCAGATTTAACTGACCAAGAAGGAGAGAAAAGCCTCCGCATGGGATAAGGACAGTAGCCAGCTAAGCAAATGACATTATGCTTGTAGAAACTAGGTACCAGAGCAGAATTCTGACTAAGGTTACATTTATATAATCGATTGTTTAAAATGCTATGCATAATGCTTGTGCAACAACAGACTGCCTATTAGGTTTGTGTAGCTTTTTCTGCAGCCAGTTGCACAAGCATAATGCCCAACTGCTTATGCAGGATTTCACAGAGCTCTGGTAGCTCTGTTAAAGTTTGTGGAATGATCCTGCTGGATATTGCCCTATGTACATCAGTTAAGTAACATTATTTGACTTGCTAGGATGTGTTTATGGTTAAGTGTCTGCTTTCACACCACCAAAAAAAGAATAAAATAGTTCTAGAAACTGGCATTCTGGAATACTTTGAGACATAGTAAGTGAAGCTGGAACAATCTTGTTTCATAGATAAAAATATTTAAACTCTAAAATGACTTATAAACAGATAGAAAATTATTTGTTCATCTAAATGCAAGCTTTTAATATTTTTGCAGAGTTGGGGAAGAGTTACCTCACAAATCTTTTAAGTCACAGCAATTCTAAAACTAAAATGTTTTGAAATTTCACAAATGATAGAGACTCTTTAGCTACTTTACAGGGGAGTACAAATTTTTTAAAGAACGCTGTACTCCTCCTCTTCACTAACGTGAACCTTTTCAAATTCAGGTAACAAGCATGTTCATGGAAATGACTTATCAGCGTCTACAGGTACCTATAATTTCTGATTGCCTAAATTCCCTTGTTGTAGTTAATGTCCTAAATATGGGAGGTTGGCAACATTATTATTACTTTTATTTTGTGGTTTGCTGAGTCATTCCTTGCATTCAAGAGTCAGTAACCTTTCCAAGAGCTTGAGAGGAGAGATTTGGATTTATATGTTATCTAATTTCCTGAAGACACCACAATGATATCATGCCTGGTACTTGTTGGTGTGATTATCCTTGCAGTGCGTGTAAATTTATTTGGATATATCTTAGACTTTTTGAACATTCTTTTCAAGTTAAATTATATTAAATGTATTCAACCCCCATGAACAGAACCTTTATATGAATATATTTTTGGTGCAGTTCAAGAGTGTTTGTCAGAGTTAAGTAATACCTACCTTTCAAGTATTTCCTATGAAATAGTTGAAAGAAATCTGAAATAACAGTTTTAAAAAATTAGAATGTAACACAAGGTGGAACTATATTCTTGAAAGAATACAGAATTGGCACAAAAATGGTGTCCATTTGTTTATCCTGCCCTTCTGCCCGACTAGTGCTGTATTACATCATAGGACATTGGTGAGAAAACATGTATCATAATGATGTTGGAATGCAAGATAAATTTAATTGAATATTACAAAGAGAATTGGGTGAGATGGTCAAAGTATCTTCCATTTAGTCCCATTCTTATTCTTGAAAATAAATAATACAGGATCTTACAAGATAAAACCATGAGACCTGGAATTTTTCTTTCCCCTAGTTATAGCCAGTCACATTCATATTAGTACATTTTAGTAGAAGTGTTAAGCTTCTCAACTCTTTTCACTTGTTACCTTGTTCATAGAAAACATTTGTATCTTCTAATGTTTATTAGTTTCTTTCATCTGATGCAGAAGATGGAGGAATTTAACTGAAAATCAAGAGGCGTCATGTGTTAGCTACCATGGCACAGGAGATAACTTGCAAATTCCAAAATTGTTCTCCTACAGAACAATTCTCCTAATATATAAAGTTGTTCTGTATGCTGCAATATTTGAAAGTCCTCTTCTAATATCAAGCTCCAAAACTTTTGCTTATTTAGTAATCCTTTCAAATGAGGAAGGAATGCTATCAATTATATTTCTATCCTGGATTGAAGATATTTGCTTTGTGTGAATTGCCTCTAGCAATATTTTCTTAAAACATTGGTTTAAAAGTATGTCATCCATCATTTTGAAAGAGAAAATTATTTACTAGGTTATTTTCTTAGTTTTTCCTAAGCTTTCAGTTTTTTAATATCAGTCTAAGACAATGTTTCCCCATGATTTCTCCTGGATTTTCCCCAGGCCTTCGTACACACCATTTCAAAACAGGATAAGGGTGCTTTGCTCCTTGTTTTGAGCATGTTCATTGTTATGTATTGCGTGGAAACCTAATTTGGGAGCTTTTAACAGCAGAGTCCTATGCATGTCTGCACAAATACCAGTCCTACAACTCTCAGCATCTTCCGGCCATCATGGCAAGACTTTTTTTCTTTCTAAGCAGGGATAGGATTACACCCTAAATTACTACAAATCTAATAAATATATCAGGAAATAGATGGTACAGGTTGAATCAGCTTTATGATGACAACTAAATAGCAGGTCAGAAACCTGGTATGAAAATTCTGTATGTAATCCTTTAATGGTTTTACTTTGCTAACGAAAACCTGTATGCATTACTTTGCGCATGATAGCAGGACAACTATTAGCAGTAATTCTTAAAGCGACCAAAAGAGTTTGTAGAAATGCCAATTTCTGGAATATGACAGGTCAGCAGAGTTTTCAGAGCCTAGTTTCTGACCTTGCTTACAGTGATGCCAAGTCTCCACTGCTGTATGCCCTACTGGTGCAGTGCGGTGCAGTGCGACAGCAGTATTCGATAATGCCCAGAGGTTGTATTTATTTGGTTTGGAAATCACCTGTAAACCTACATGTTGGATTTCAGTGTGTTGAAATCTCTCTCATTACACATCCTTTTACTGCCATTTTGGATAGCTTTTTAATCATATTAAAATAATTTCGTTTATTCACATGAAAATGTCAAAAATTGACAGAATAGAAATTAATAATTTCGAATCACACTGTTAAGAGGTCGTGTATCCTAGTGTTTTAAAAGCAGCAGTGCTTTAGTACTGTTGAATTACAGAAGCTGAAATCCAAAGAACTTTGGTGGTGTGCGTTTATGTAGTGGTTTGTCTTACATTGCTTGTCTAATACTAAATGCTGAAGTCCACACACAATATGACAGAATAGGGAAAGGAGGCAAACGGTAGTATAATCTGAATTTGTGAAATGCTTTTTTCATTCATTATTTTAGTTTAAGGTTGTATACTTCGAATATGTTTAGAAGATTAATCTCCCAAATCTTTAAGTACATTTTCCATTGTTACCAAGTTGTCAAAACATGAATTTTCCCATGTTTGCCAAGTTGGCAAACATACTTTGCTAGCATTCCAGGTTTACTTACAAATGTTGCTTCTCAGGGCAGTTGGATGCACATCTCTTATTGTTTGCAATAGATTGTCTTCATTGTAGCCAGAAACATGTAGCCTTTTACTGTTCCTAACTCCCTTGTATAAATACTGGGGAAACACTCTTTGCAAGTTCAGGGAGGAGAATTGGAGTTAATTATGTCATAACATCTCATTGTATTTTTGCACCTGATTGAAAAATAATGGTGGCTTCTAGCTAGGGAATTGTCTGTAGTGATAGCACTAAATGTGAGGCTGAAGTTCCTCGGCCTGATTCTCCTGTTGGACTAGTGCAGGGATTCCCAGCCTTTTGAACCCAGGAGCACATTTGGGAATTTAAGATTGTAGGCACCATCCCAAACTATTCCTGATGGAAGATGTGCCTAGTCACATAATAGTTACTGTGGGAGTCAAGAGAAGGGCAGGAAGAAATAGCAAGGTGGGAGGCTGGCAGGGAGAGGGAATAGCAAAAAGGGAGAGGGAAGTGAAACAACAAGAAAAAGGAGTAAGTAGAAGAGAGACGACAAGGCTAAGAGCCAGGCAGAGATAGAAGATAGGCTGGGAGTGAGGATGGTAGAGAGTGAGGAAAGCTGGGTTTGATTGAGAGAAATAGCAAGGCTAGAGGCTGGGAGTAGAGAGGGAGAGTGCACAAAGGGGAAAGGTCTGTATGAATGAAAGAGAACTGGATAGGGCCAGGAAGCAACTCTTCCCTTCTTTTCTTGTTCACTGTATAGCTGATCAGCTGCAGGTTCAGGTAAAGGAAGCAGAACCATTTTTACGTTTTAAAAAGATGCTGATGATGATGTGATGAATACATTTTTGAAGCAGGGAAGGGAGTGAAGGGCTTCATGGACATTGTTGGAGGCCTGTGTGGACACCATGTTGGGAGCCATGTACTTGAGCATGTAGCAATGTTCCAATAGATTGGGAAAAATTAATAATTTTAAAATATACACCTTAATGGCATACTTTTTCAGTGATGGTGTGAGTACAAAGGAAGGGGATTAGGGAAGCACAGCATTGATAACTGTGTTAACTTGACGGTTTGAGTTTTTCTCATTTGTTTGCATAACTACAGGCAGAATAGATGCGACTAAGCATAGTTAACAGTGTCTAGTACATTTGGTTACAGCAGCAGGATTATTATCTCTTCTTTGCTGCTTCTAGACAAAATGGTAGTGGTTTTCAGTGCGCATGGAGATTCTTGTTCAGCAGACTGGTGCATCGAGATGCTGCTGCCCATTCCATAGGACAAGTAAAGCCAGTCAATAACAGTTGCAGGAAACCCAAAACAAAAAAAGCAGCTACACAATTAGATGTGGCACTTTTATCAAGAAATTTAATGCTTCTAGGAAAAAGCTGTGTGTAATAAGTTTTCTGTTCCACCCAAGTAGAAGTGGTTTGCTTAGCATCTGAGCTGGACACCAAGTTTATGGAAGCAGAGTTAGTTCTATTTTCACTATTGTTGTAAATCCCCCTGAGGAAAGATCATCAAAATTGTGCTTGGTGCAAATCTAAATGGTAGAGTTTTATGTTTGTATGTTCACTGTGACACTGTTGGATGCTGGTGGTAAAAGTACAAGCTGTGTGTCAAGAAGTTCCGCTTAAAATTGCAGCTCAGCCTGGTAGTCACTAAAGGGCCTTGGCAACTCACTGACATCTGAACCCTCAAAGGTACTGGCAAGATACTGGCCTGCCTTGCACAGTTGTTACAATAGACATCTATGTGAAACTTACGAGCCTTTGGAATGTGCAGTATAAATGCTAAATATTATTATTGGCTTGATCTCATTTGCTAAGTGGGTGTACTTATTTTTTATCAGGTATTTTGAACAGTGTTCCTTTTACTAAAATAAAATAAATCCATAGATGTATATATTCTTATAGTGTTTTTTACTGAAGAATTGCAAAGTGCTTTGTAAATTATACATAATAAACCATCCTAGTATCTTCCCAGGGAAGTAAAGTCAATTTACAAACCCTTTGACTACATATCCTAACCAACAATTGAAAGTGAAACTGGGCATCTGTTCACAGATGTTGGCAACCTTGTTATACTGCATACAGTTAGATTCGATAAATCAGCACCTAATTGAAAATACGCATGTTGCCTAAGCAGAATATAATTACCCCAGCTGTAGATAGGGCAAAAACATACTATCTCCTTATACTTTATGGAAAGTGGTTTCATTATGTTTACAACATATTTAGTTGGATTTGCATGCAAAGTCTTTGTACATAAAGCAGCATTAGATAATTCTAGGCATGTTCAGACGTACAAGCAGCTTCACAGCACGCTGGACTACAATGCAACTCATCACCTGATCAGCGGCATGAGGGCCTAGATTTGTTTCCAGATGAAAACATTTAGCTAGCATACTTTTTTCACATTTTTTTAAAACAGGTGTCTGCCTGGCCTTTTTTTAATGCCTTAGGAATTAAAGGGACTTGGTAGGTGACAAAAATATTTTTATATGAACTGTATGGAATATTATGCAGCTGGCTGCAATGCAATATAGCATATAGTTCAGTATGATCTAAATGCCAGTATGCTATGCATTTTAATCTGTCTCCCTACTGGGACCAGACTACATAAAGAATGGGTAATACCCTCTGTAACCACATTTAGACCCACTGAAACCATGGTGGCCACAGATGAAGCCACTGCATGGAACTGACATCCTTTCCTAAGTAATGCTCCTATGTCCATTGGTCCTGGTCACAAGTGCTGGCAAGTCTAAACTCGCTATTATGCTCTAGAGCAGGAGTGCAGGGACTCTTTCCATCTGAGGGTCAAATTATATTTCACAGAAGTTTCAGGGGCCACATTCCAGTAGCATGGGGGGGGGGGCAGCAGGGGACAAAAGGGGCAGGGCAAACTACAAAAAAGGCCAGCATATTGTATCTTGTTCCTATAAGTCATAGGCGAGGCATTTCAACCTTTTAGAATGGGGAATGGGCAGGATGGAATTGTAGAAAAGCGGGGCAACTACTCAGTGATTAGAGGCTGGAGAAAGGGGGTGGGGCCAGTAGGAGGCACTGTGGCCTTCACGGGAACCCCAGGGAGTCAGAGAGTGTTGAGGTTTTGTACCCATGCTTTAAAGTAATGCCTGCTGCACTATATCATACAACTAGCAGATTAGCAAGCCTGAGACTTATGTTCAGCAAAAGAGAGTTTGGCTTTTGGTTAAATGGGACAAAGTATGAAGAGCAGTATATCTGCCTAAAAGGATTTTATAAGTGTAACTTTTTTACAGTTACTTAGTGGTGCTTTGTTGCTCAAATAATTATTCTTACTTCAGTTTTCACTGAAAAGTATGAGTAGCTAAAATAAGACATTAATCCATGATAGTACTACACGGTTAGTAAAGCAGTCAGACTTGGACTGCTCTCCTCTGTGTTTTAGAAAGAGATGACAGGTGGTTCATCCACTTTAATAATATAGACTCCTGTTAATTAAGGAGTAAAGTTTATACTGTAATTAATTTTCAGAATTTAATTAATATTTACAGGCAGATCTTCATAAATGTCATTCATATTACTCTAGCCTTTATTTCTGCAAAAATATAGAAGCAATTTGTATGCATCTCGTTCTATAGTTGTAGAGCTTCACACAACTGTTTTAAATTAGATTTTTGAAAAATTATAGCCATCTTATGAGTAAGATCATTTATTTTTATGCATCCTTTTAGACTGCTCTGGCACATCTGGAGTCTCTTGCAATCGATGTTGAGCAAGCTCATCCACCAGCTAGTAGAGAAAGCATAGACTGTCTCCCACAAATTATTATTACCGAAGATCACAATGGTAAGGGAAAACGATACATTTACTATTCTGGTCAAATATAATTAAAATAATATGAGAGTATTAGGATCTCCCAGCTTTTCAAATTGCATACTGATATGTACCTTGTTTTCCTAAGCTGTAGGTCAGGAGCAGTGCTGTGCGATCTGCTGCAGTGAGTACATCAAAGAAGAAACTGTAACGGAGCTTCCATGCCACCACTTCTTTCATAAGCCGTGCATAACGCTATGGTTACAGAAGGTGCATACTCGCATTGCAATTTAATACGTTACTTTGCGTGTGATCCAGTGTAGCTGCCCAGAACCCTCTGAGCTCAGAGGATTATGGACATCCAGTCTCACCTGGGAGGAGTGCAGAGGCAGGGAGAGTCCCTGTGCTTCTCCCACACTGCAGAAGACATCAATAGTCAGTTTCAGTCTTCAGTGTTTGGTTGCTCTTGCTTCCAAGAAGAAGGGGCTGAGGCAGTATCCAAAGGAGTCTCACCCCACCCCACCCCAAGCTTCAAAGTCAGTCACTTTGGAATTGCCACCAGCATGAAAAGAACCATAGGACAGAGAGGGGACACTTCAAATTCAGAGTCCCAGCTCCAACTGAACCCGAACAGGGTTGTAACTGGGACTCTGGCCAGCTAGAAAGTGTCCATGACTAGTGTTCAGCACCATTTAAAACTCAGGATTTTTCAAATGCATGTGAAATATTTACACAGCCAGCTTTGAAAGTAGCCTTGGGCTTCTTACCACATGCTTCATTTGTAAATTATGGAGATAGTGAATAAAAATGCAGTAGCAGTATTTTTCATGAATTTATTCTGGCTTTGATGTAGTCCAGTTTAAATGTTTAACTCCAGTTATGCACATGTGTTTATCTGATCTTGGTAGCAGTGCCAGGTTGATTCTCTTTTGAGTGATTCATTGGCTGGCAGTATACTTTGAGAAAAGTAGTCTTGCCTTTGTTGAATGGTGGTTTGGAGGATCATCTGAACTGAGTTATTCATGCTTGGATGATTATGAATGTCATCAAATCATAGAATAGTAGAATTGGAAGAGGCTGATTATTCCCTTAGGTCCAACCCCCTGCACAGTGCAGGGTGCCAAGTTAAGTCATTCCTAACAGGTGGCTGTACAGCTACATCTTGAATGCCTCCAGTGTGGGAGAGCCCACAGCCTCCCTAGGTTAGTGGTTCCATGGTCATATTGCTCTAACAGTGAGGATGTTATTCCTGATACTCAGGAATAATCTGGCCTTCTGTAACTTGGACCCATTATTCCATGCCCCATTGCTCTGGGAAAATGAAGACGAGTTCCTGGCCCTCCTCTCTCTGACAGCCTTTCAAGTACTTGAAAAGTGCTATAATTTCTCCCCTCAGTCTTCTTTTCTCAAGGCTAAAAATGCCCAGTTCTTTTACTCTTCTCACAGGGCTTTCTTTCCATTCCCCTGATCATGATCCTTGCCCTCCATTGAACTTTTTTCCTGTGTGTCTCCATCTTTTTAAAACTATGGCACCAGTACTGGAGCCAGTGCTCAACATGAGGCCTAGACAGTGTTAAGCAGAGCAAATGATTACTTCACATGATTTGGAAGCGATACTTCTATTAATGCAATGCACAGTACCATTCCTTTTTGCAGCTATATCACATTGTTGACTCGTATTCAGCTTGTGATCTACTTAGTTGCAAGTTCCTTCTTGCTTGTAGTATTGTGGAGCCAAGTATCCTCCATCTCATTACGATGCATTTGGTTTCTTAAGTGCAAGACTTGGTATTTGTCTGTATTAAATTTCATTCTGATATTTTCAACTCAGTACTCCAATCTATGGAGATCACTTTGAATTTTGTTAACAAAGGATACTATTATTGTTATTTGTTCAAATATACTTACATTTTAAAAAACGCAATTTGATGGATTATTTAATGATACACATTGTAGTGTGGCCTGTGTTGTCATGCTGTAATAATTTTTAACAGAAGTATTTTTGTTTGTGAATTACATTGGGAAGAATATGCTATTTTCTGCCCTCAAGTCTACAAAACTGTTATTTCAACAAGCAAAGAAATTGAGTTTAGTAGCAAAAATATGTACAAATGATTTCAACAAAAACAAGGATGTTCCCAGAGAAATTGAAGTCAGGATAACCTGGACAACATTCTATTGAATGTTCCACTTTGAAGGCATTTAGTCACTTCCCACACCATACTGAAATGCTGTTTAAAATCACTAGTTAATCTGAGTTCCTTGTTGGTTGGTTTGCAAGAAACCAATGTGGACAGTCATTTATGCTGTATATTGGAGCACTGTCATCTGTGTTGTTGTCCTTGCTTCAATATCACAACTAAATTTTGGTGCTAAGAAGTACCACTCTGCCACTGAAACACTTTCAAGCAATCTCTTTAGGACCACGTGCATCCTTCACGTTTCTTTCAGACCCAAGAGCAAATTTGTCCTACTGACATTTGAGCCCATATACAAATGACAATGGGCTCAAATGTTCCCCTTACTGGGATTCACTGTTTTTCTGCCACCCCTTCTTCCAACTTTCATTACCCCTTACCATCCCAGTTTTCCTTCATCTTCTTTCTCTCCCCAGTCTTTCTGCTACATAGTACTGTTTTCTCTTTTCCTACCTCCTTTTTGGGTTTTCTACTTCCCCACTGCGGCCACTTCCATCTCTAGGTTTCCTCTAAACAAATCCTGCTGCTGCCACCACCACTCATGCCATCTCTATCCACCCATGGCCATCCAGCATGGTCAGGCGGTCACTTTCCTTTTGCCCAGGTGCTGCTTCTGTTCTCCCTGCTGGCTGCTTGCTTCTGCTTCTCATCCTACTTGCTCAGTGTCATTTCTGTTGCCTCCTGTTCCTTCTCTCTGCGTTGTGCCTGATAGAGGAAAGCACAGCAGCAAGATAGGATTGGGAGTTAGGAGCAGGAGGCAGGGATTGAGAGGAAGGACTTGTTATTAGCCTGGCATTGCCTATTATCTGTCCATTAAGTAGCAGGGTGATTTCTAATGGAAATAAGTATCTGTGTCTGTGCTTCATGTAATCACTAGAACACACACCTAGAATGAAGTGGTAGAACTGGATGTTACCTGGAAACTATGAAGCCCAGTTCACCCTAACCTGCAATTTATTACTGCTTGAACAGCATACATTCCAGTAATTGACTCTTGTTACACATTCACACAAACCTTCCTGATTGGTGTAGCATCTGAAAGAACAGAAGTAAACTAGATGTGCTGTGCCAGAGCAATTCACCTGATCGAAGGAAAAAGCTCTGACCCAAAGGTGTATGTTTTCTCCAGTGACTATATGGAGGTCTTCCTTGCCACACCTGCACCAGAGTTGTATATTTTTGACAGCCCCACAACACTAGGCTAACAGTTCAGTAAAAAGAAAAAAAATACAGTTCATAATGAAGTAAATGCTGTAAGCACATGCTACACACAAAATAACACACACACATACACAGCATAGAAGATTTGGCACATTTCACAATGGTCCTGAAAAATCGTGTTATGGGGAAGCACAAGTTAGAGGGATTGTTCTGCTTTGCAGATTTTGATTATGTTATCCTCTGCCTGTGCCTTTGATCTTGACATTCAAGAGATCCTTGCTGTGCCAATAAGTAATAAGTTAACCTGGACCCATAGAGTCACTTTAGTCCTGTATACATTGGGACAAGTGGGGAGAGTGAGTGAACTGCTGCAAACAGATTGGCTTTCTGCAGTAGTACTTTTATTTACATTCCTGACATGTACATTGCTCCATTCAGTATGTTTTAAATATATACATATACATTTACCTTCTTTAAAATCCTTCATAATGTCATGATTCTGTATTCCAGTTTTAGGAACACGTTTTGTCATAGCATGTGATTAAGGTTGATGTTCTAGTATCTCCACCAAAGACGGTTTCCTATTTTCTTATGCAAGACACATCCCTCAGAAGTCGAGGCATCCACTTTGAAGTAGGCAACATGAGGATTGCGATCTGTGTTAACTTAATTGACTTCTTCGTTCACTTGTTCCCCTCCATGCTGTTCTTCCATCTAAATTTGTTTGAAGCTCTCCCTTTTGGCGTTCTTGAGTTATTCCCTTGCATTGCAACTAATCGGAGGTGTTTTCTCTCACTAGTCAGGAACGTGCCCTGTGTGCCGTCATGTGCTTGCGCCCGTGCTTCCAGAGGCAGCCACGCCTACAGTCACCTTCTTGCCTGATCACGATTCTGCTCCTTCGGTTCACAATACTTCAGGATCACAATAAAATGAACACCTGAAAAGAATTTGGCCCGTCAAATTTATTGTAAATTTCTCCTGTTTAATTACAATGTGAAATCGGTTTATATGTAAGTATATATAAATATAAATATTAAAACACTTTAAAGTATATATTAGTTTAGAAAGAGACTGTATGAGCTTTCCAAATGTATGAGCTTTACTGTATGAATTAGAATTATCAGAATGAAAGGTGTAAAAGATTGCACTAGTTTTCTGCAGTAAAACTTATCATTGTTAACTAATGTCTAATGCTTATAATAAGTTTGTCTGAACGATGATCATTAATGTGGCACTTAACATTCAATGCAACTGCAGTGCAGTTGGAGCTTACAAAAGTTATGCGTATAACCTGTTTTACATTATATAATATTTGAGGCTTGTGTTGTTCCTTTTTGTTTTAAAATAGTGCCACTTAATTCCTTTGTACATAGCTCTTTCATATTTGCATCAAATGTGAAGATGTTCGGTGATCACAGCAGTAGTATTCTTTGGTTTCACTGGAAATAAACAGCATAAAAGAAAAATTTCCTTGTCATTTCCTAATAACCTGTGTGTTATGTATAACTGCTACTGAGACTGCAATACATTGTTGGACTGCTTGACGTAGCGCAGAAGCCTATGCAATCTGTGCTCATTGTAACAACTTGGAGAATAGCAGCTAAACCACAGAAAGCTGATATGAACAAAATGGCTTGATTCAAGAGGAATCATTAGGTATCTGTCATTAGCGTGCTGGGTATTTGAATTTGCATGGACACGCTTTTGATGAGAATTGTGGGGTGTGTAGGCTGGTCGTAAAGATGTCATGCTGTATGTAAAGCTCCTGGGATTCAGTGGCTAGAACCTGGAAGTCCTGTCAGTCGGACACCTCTGAATTTACCTGCAGTGCAATGTCTCATCTGCTATCTCCATATTTTTAATGAAACTGCATGCTCTAGAGCATGGACAGGCAACATGGCGCTCTCCAAGCTGGCAAAATGGGCATCAAAATGACAGATGCAGTTCAGTGTAAGCAAGCGTAGAGTCATACCTGTTGGGGCAAAAACTCTGCCACAGAAGAATGATGATCCTGGTGGGGTGAAAATCTAACCAGATGGCTCAGATCAAAGGGTAATTTATAGCACCCAGGAATTCACATCTTTATTTTCTTGACCGCCTGGTTCAGGTCTTGGGGGAATGTGGTCAGCTTGGAGTATTATGTAATTGGTTGCTGCTGTTCTCTTTCCCTCACCTTTCCTATTTATGTGATTTTATCCTATTTTACTCCCACATCTTTTATTTCTCTGTCCACCCCTATATTTTACTACCTGAATAAGTGGATTTTATCCCCTAAGTTGTGCTTGAGTGAACCATGTGCTACCTTCTTTGCCTTGGCTAGTGAAGTGGACAATGAGTATTTAAGGCCCAGGGAAGCAGGGGATTCCCTTCAGTGTGATGTTACATTCTCACCTTCAGGCATAGGCTGATAGGATCTGACCTTTGACTGAGAGGGATCTTGGGGTGATGGTGAACAGCCTAACCCAGTGTAGCACATACTGTTAAAAAAAAAAAGGCAAACTCTGTGTTAGGCAAAATTAGCAAATAAATTAAAAATATCAAGATCATGCTTCCCTTATACAAATCTTTAGTGCAAATGTACTTTGAATTTTGTGTACCATTTATTTATTTATTTGCAACTCCCTTCTGAGGAACATTTATAACAATTGGAAGTGTTTTACTTGGAAAATGTGAGTAAGGGGAGATAAAAAGTGGTTAAATTATGCATGGCGTGGAGAAAGTGAAGAGGGAGATGTTTTTTTCCTCTCCCACAATATTACAACCCAAGATCATTCCATGAAGCTGATTGGCAGGACGTTCAGGAGAGATAAAAACAATTGTTTCTTTGCATAGTAGATGGTTAAACTAGGAAATTCATTGCCACAGGAACCAGTGGTGGCGATCAATTTGGATGGCTCTAAAGGGGGATTGAACAAATTCATGGAGGAGAAGACTATCTGTGGTTACTAATCTTGATTGGTATCTGCTAAATCCATTATCAAAGGTGTGTTTGTGTATACCAGATCTTGAGGAGATTGGGCAGGTGGAACTCCTGTACCCATCCTGCTTGAGAGAACCTGTGGATAGCTGGCTTGCCACCATGTGAAGTGCTAGACTCCATCTGAGCAAGGGTCTGACTTAGCCTTGTTTTTCCTGTGTTCTTTTCTTGTGTGGTACTTCAAACAAAAATTAACACGTTTTGTTTCTGGCAGGTAGAATTGCTGTAAAATTGGTATCTATTGATGCTCAAAACTGTAGGCTCAAAGGAGTTGTTTAGTGTATTAGGACTTGAAATGCAATATGTGCCTGTGGGCCGAAACAGAGCCATCACTTTATCCTCTTTTAACCATTGTAAAATGTAAATCAGAACAGGTGGTTCTGAAGGCTAGGGAGATTGTAACCAAGAAATAAAGAGTAAGTTGAAGGAAGGGCTTTGTTGTTTTACTGTATAAGGCCCTGAGAACTACATTTATTGTGGTACTCAGCTGTTACTCCATTCACTGGAACACAAACTAGATTGAGCCCTTACTGATGAAAAACCTTTTAGCAACTTTTCTTTAAAAAATTGAATAGTTCCAGAATTTATTTTTCACTTGTTCTGGATGAATAGATCTTCCAGCAAGAAGTTAGTAGGGAATCATAGGGGTGGGGAGAGAATAATTCAGTGCTTTACCCACAAGACCATCTATTCACAATTTTGTAGAACAGGCGTGAAATAACAGTTGGCTTCCATTTGAAAGTGGGGTGGGGCGAATTATTAAAACTCTTATAACATTCTTGCAGTACCACTCCTTCCCTCCCACTCCTACAACCCTCCTGCACTGCTTTTGCTGCAGTCTAGCCATTTTATCAAGAAAATGAAATTATGTTCTGAAGTTGCCTAGCAACAGAAAGGTGCTTTCATTCCTCCGCTCTAATGAGACCAGGTAAAAATACCTGGACTGAGACTTTGACAAGCAAGGCATCGTGTACCATGCTGGCAACTCAGATGAATACTCTCTAGCAGACAGTTGTTTCTTGATTATTTAAATCAATGAGGCATTTATCTCAGCTACCCTTATATGTATGCCTTTACCAGAGTCTCAGTTCAGTTTAAATCACAGATTTTAAATCAGAACTGGACAAGTATCTTTCTGTCCAGGAGTGCCTTCCCTCATGGGTAATCATGCAAAGGGTCAAAGTTACCACCTTTTCAATCTTTTCATGCAGGGGGTGCCAGGAGAGGGACTGATCACTCCTGCAAGGTGCTAGAACTGATTTAATGCAGGCAACTTTGGAAAATAGGCTGACAGCCATGAAATTGGGCCAGGGGTTGCAGGTTGTCCATTCTGCCTTAAGTCCATTTCCCCATTGTGAAAGTGATTCCCACAGTAAGCAGCCATGCTACACTGGAGACATATTGGTTTGCAACTACGTAGCCATTATGCCATCCAAGAGGATAGTCAAAAACCTTGCTTATACACCTCATGCAACTTCTGCACTGCCAAATTATGTTTACAAAGGTGCATTGTGTGTTTTTTAACACTTTATCTACTCCTGTAAGGGTACTAAGCAAGATCATTCACTTGAAAGCTGGCACTGAAATTCTACGCACGCTTAGT
Source organism: Varanus komodoensis (assembly GCF_004798865.1). Classification (NCBI taxonomy): domain Eukaryota; kingdom Metazoa; phylum Chordata; class Lepidosauria; order Squamata; family Varanidae; genus Varanus; species Varanus komodoensis. The sequence goes on along the minus strand of NW_025336087.1, from coordinate 28,468,288 downwards.
TGGAAGAAAGCTCTATAAGGCAACATGATAAGAGAGGAAATGGCCACTGTTCAATGTAATTATTTGAAATCTGAATGAAGTACATAGAGCAGAGGGCAGATAGTTGAAAGACATAAAACAAAAAGAAAAGATAAGGCTTGGTGGCAGACCTAGGCTAGATGGAAGATGTCATCACCCGGACCCTAGTGTCTGTGGGGAATTGCTAGTCCATGACTCTTGTAAGAAATAGCCCATAATAATTGCAATCCCACTTACTGGCTGGGTTCACACACCAGGACAAGCAACCCCGCGTGGTTACTACATATGGTTTGCAGCTTTTTATCTCAGTGTGCCTGACAGGCAATCAGATCCATGGGGGTAATTCTGCATCCTTCCATTTCCTTCCCTCTTGAGTCATCCAAGTGATAACTGCAGAAAGGAATGAGGTTTCCTTCTTTGACAGCTGCACTTTCAAGCTGTGTGCAATTTGCCACTGCTGCCAAGAAATTTCTGATGTGCCAACAGGCTCAAGCCCTGAAGTGCAGCCAAGAGAACAAGGAGCTGATCAGGCACCTTTGCCTCCTGCTACAGAGATGGTGAAATCTGTTGGGCAGCACTGTAGAAAGAAGCAACACCACTCACCTGATTTCCCCCTCTTGTCTCCTCACCCACAGCTGAGAGAACCTGCTGAGCAGCTGTGCCCAGTTGGGGGTTTCACCACCCAGCTGCTTCCCTCTGCCAACTCCCTTTGCGGGTGCTAGAGGAAGATCGGTACAAGAAGGAGGAGGAAGAATCAATTGAAGGGGTGGTACCAATACATAGCAGTGCTGCTCAGCTGATTTCCCTGCTGCCCCTCTCAGCATGCTTAAGGGAAGTCTTTCACCTGCTCCAGTGCGATGGGCAAAACTCAGCTGGGGGATGGTGCCAGTAGTGGCAGTGCAGCTCAGAGTGCTGCCCCCAACCCAAGCTCACCAAGCACCTTTCCTGCAAGCAGCAGCAACATGGGATGTCAGTGCTTGCCCGTCTTCTGGCTCCTGCTTGCCAGGGAAGCACCCCCAATCCAGCACACGCCCAAGAGCTTTTCCTGCAAGTGGTAGTGAAGGAGGGCAGGCAGCACTCACCCCCTTTCTTGCAAGAGAGGTACCCCCAACCCAGTGCCCACCAGAGTGCCTTTCCTGCAAGGTGTAGCAGTGAAGTGTCCTCTCCTCTTTCCCATTCTGCTTGCCAGAGCGGTGCCTGAAGTGGGAGCTGGCTTCAGGATGTCTCCCTGGGAAAGGGGAGCAAGACTGGGGAGCAGTGGGGGAATCAGCAGCACACCCCCAACTGCGCACTGCTGTCCAGCTGATTCTTCTTCCTCCCACTCATGCAAGGGGCTGGTCTGTGGCCCGTGAGGAGGGGACAGTGGGGGAATCCACCCACCAGCACAGCTCCTTTCCCATTGCCAAGCAGCAGATTGCCCACTTCTGCCCTAAAGAAGATCTTTGGGACGGGAGGCGGGCAGAGCAGGACAGCCATCAGTGGTGTTCTCTAACTAGCCACTCAGCAGGAATGGCAGCAAGCTGCTCTTGCCCACTGCCTCTCTAGTTCTGGCCTTGATGCTAACCTTGGTTGTCCTTTCTGGGCTCATCGTGGTTCTAAAGACTGAACGTCCCACACTGAAATACCACAACGGGCTTCAGATGACACAACAGACCAACAGCGGTACAAAACAACTGTGACTTGTGTCATGCAAACCCAGCCACTGTGTCATTTATGTCAGTTATTCCATCCTGGAGTTTGCCGTATGCATCATGTGCACAACTGCAAAGCAGGGAAGGAACAGTGGCAAGGGCTACAAAGAACCTGCAGCAACACCTCTAACATCATGTTAACAGGTGCACATCCTAACAGAACTAGTGGGCTGGCAAGAGACCACAGCATTAAGAAGATGCCAATGGATACAGGTGGCCCTAAACTCCAGGGATCTCAGTTCTCTGGCAGCCCAAATACAGCAGCAGCTACAGCCAATCACTCTTTTGCCAGGAAATGCTCAGCCCGTGCAGGAGAGGAAAGATGGCTGTTCCGATTGTAACAATCACCTGCATAGAAGCACAATCACAGGGCATTGAAGGGAAGGGTTATGGTTGTGCTGCAGAAGCTCTTGCTCGTTTAGCACCTGCAGTGCTGTGAATATTGTACAACGTACGTTTCTATGAGGCAAAGAAAATGTTTTGATGGAAAATGAGTTAGGCCTATGAAGAAAGGCTATTAGGGAAGCTCAATAGGCAATATGTGAATGGGCAAAGTGGGAAAGAATGTGCGGTAAGAAATTGGTGATATGGGTTCAAGTACTGCTGATAACACATGTAAACATGGCCTTCAGTCCTGAATAAGAAGAAAGTTTCCTTTCCCCAAAATACCTGGAAGGTTCAGACCTGGACTATGGGGTTGCTGCAGTGAGAGGAGGAGATGGAACGCTTTCTTCCAGGGAGGCCTTCCTTTCATTTACCTGATGATCAAAAACAACTGGCTAAATGGAACGGTGAGGAAATCCTCAGCTCTGCATTCCTGCCAACCTCTCTTGGATGCCTTGCCCCCAGTCCTCCAAGTTCATAGGTTCACAGGCAGCCACAATGGATGGTGCCCTGACAGGCTGTTCAGAGTTTATCAGGAATGAAGAAGTAGAGCTAAAGCATAGCAGCACTTTGTCCTGTTAACAGGATGACCACAACATCCTTCTTAGTTCTTGGATGCAAGGAGCAAAGCGGTGGTGTATTTATGTCACTGGAGAGGCTACTGTCTGTAAAAATCACAGGTATCCTTGCTAATCCGTCTGAAAAAACCCACAGCCAACTTTGTTAAGACCAACTGGAGAGTCACAAAATACAGTACAGTGGTAAATAACTGGCACAAACTTTGTGCTTTCCAATTTGCTTGTTTATGTAAATGTTTTTAAATATCCCACACTTCTTATTGTAAAGATTCTAGATAGCTTATAGCAATTTAATAAAACTCATCCTCTTATATACCACATTTTCACTTTCAATAAACCAGATTCTCATAGGTATGGTTTGCACATAACAGCATCCCGGATCAGTCCAAAAACCAATGGACTGACATGGACAAGCTGGTGTGCTACACTCATCTCTCCTCTCTTCCTACACAACCCACAATCAGGTTTTTCACAGAGGGTGTTGCATGAGCTTTGAACACAAACTGCTGGGCTGTTAAGGAGCTAAACAACCCAGCAAGTTGTTCTTGCCAAAATCGCTAAGTTGTTTAGTCTTTAAACCAGTGGTCTGGGTTCACACAGCAAACCCTGAAACCTGAAAAAGCCAGTTGTGAGTTGTGGGATAAAAGGAGAAGAGGTGAGCATACTTCAGGCAGTGCACCTGCTCATTACCGCTCACAGACAATACTTTGATCTTTAATTTGATGGGTTGTCATTATAGGTGGGCTGTGCATATTGTCCTTTGAAAGCCTTGGGAGTGCGGGGAGAGCTACCAGTGAACAGGCCTTGTTCCACACAATAACTGGGTTTATTTCATGCATTCACGATCTCTAAACTCTTCTAGTTGACCTAATTTGAAAGTGAACATTCCAGTGCAATCCCATACATGTCTACTGAAAAATAAGTCCCACTGAGTTCAGTAGAGCTTTCTTCCAAGTAAGTGGTTATTGGACTGCAGGCTGGATGATGATGATGATGAACAAGCTGAGGTTAAGCACAGTCAAGATGGAGATGCTGTTGGTCAGCAGCAAGCTGGATTTAGGCTTAAAAGTCAACCTGTTCTGGAAAGATCAGGTCTGTAAAGTGAGAATATTCCTTGATTCTATGCCATCCCTTGATCTTCAAGTAACAGTAACGGGAAGTAATGTATTTGCATATATATTTATGTATTTTATTTGTATACTGTCCAATTGCTGAGGCTCTCTGGGTGACTAATATTGTTTTAAATAAAAATAAATACAAGGAAAACAGCAATTGCATTGATTCAGAGTTGTAAAGTTTAAAACTGTTTTCTCTCACAGAAGCCACCTGAGCATCCAAAGTAAGGGCCTGATCAGCACCTCCAACCTCGATCCTTACATGGAATGGAATCCCATCCAGAACCAATGAAAAAAACATTTTCTGCTCAAGCAAACTATCTACCAACAGCACCACAACTAAATATAGCATAGCCTACTAATCACATCGTCCAAAAACCACATCATCTATTAAGTACATTGAAATCCAGGATCGCATTTTACCTGATATACAGAAAATGATTTTTCCATAAGTTACTCTTCTGTCATGCCTGGTCATCTAAACTAAACAACTTGGATTGTCTTTCTCCCAGTTAGGAAGATGTGTTTTCCTTTTAACTTTTTGACCCCACTGGCTTATACTGAGAGAAGAAGACTTCTTCTCAAATAGGAAGTCTATAACTCATATATTTTCATGACAAATTGCATGCAGATACGAAACTAAAAGCAATAAACTTTCATTTATTTAATAAACTTAATTAGATTTCATGCACCAGCTGCAACCCTTCCTGAGTCAGTGAAACCAAGTTATCCATGCCTTAGATGCATCATGTTTAGTCCTCTGCAAGATGCTGTACATGGGGCTGCGGAAGCTTCAATGAGTGCAAAATGAGTTCAGGAGCGAGTTGCTTTCCCAAGACAATTTGACGTACTGAGCTTACTTTCAGACCCCTAAATGGCTTGGTGCCTAGAGATCTAAGAGAGCATCTGTCTTGCTATGAACCTGCCCCAACTCCTGAGCTCTGCAGGAGAGGCCCTTCTGAGGGCATCGGGACCCACAAAAGCCCATCAATAAGGCACACATCCAAGGTGTTCCACCAGAGTGACCCCACATAAGGAATGCACTCCCTCAAGAACCACAACTGCTCCCACCCCTTGGCTTTTGAAGGGCTGTAGCAACACAACAGGACAACTTTCCAGTGTTACTTCTTTAAAACACTTTTGCCTTTTAAACCTTTTAAGCCTTGTCCTGTTTTTACTGTCCTTGTTTTTATTGTTTTAAGATGCTGTTGTTTAAAATGTTTTGCACTGCTTAATGGCTTTTTAGTGGACAAGATGGAGAGGAGGGACTGAGAGAACTGGGCATGCTCAGCCTTGAGAAGAGAAGACTGAGTGGAGGGACATGATATTTGTTTGTTTGTTTGTTTGGAACACTTATATGCCGCCCCATTCGCAAAAGCCTCAGGGCAGCTTCCAATACAAATAAATAACTATACAGGTACATACAAATCTGGAGACATCCCAGCATAAATATAAAATCAATAAATAAATTCAACAATTAAAATAACATTTAAATAAAAAGGTCTTGGCCTGGCGCCGAAAAACAAATAACGATGGCGCCAGGTGGACCTCGCTGGGGAGCGCATTCCATAAGTGGGAATATTCACTTAAATATCCCTCTATAAGTACCTCACAGGCTGTCACAAAGAGGAAGGACAAGATCTTGCTGATGCCAGAGTGTAGCACACGGAATAATCAGTTTGAGTTGCAACAACCCAGATTCAGGCTGGACATCAGGAAAAGCTTCCTAACTGTCAGAGCAATACAAGAGTGGAACCAACTGCCTAGAGAGGTGGTGGGCTCGCCCACACTAGAGACGTTCAAAAAGAAACTGGGCAGCCATCTGAGTGGGATAGTGTAACGTGGTGTCCTGCAACAGCAGAGGATTGGCTCGATGGCCTTCATGGGCCCTTCCAACTCTATGATTGTATGATTCTAAGATGGGATAGCAAGGTTAATAATAAAGGTAATGGTTTTTCCAGTCTCCAGATTTAGGAACTCGATGGCAATTGTTTCCACACTCCTCCACTGAAGTGAATGGGGACAGCAATGTGCGCAAGGAGTCTGTGTGCTTGCTGAAGCAGGCTCAGCCCTCGGGGCCGGGCACATGAGCTGTGATCTGCGCTGAAGTGAAACCGCCTGCCAGTCTTTCATTTCCCTTGGGCTTACGCACTGCATAGCAGGGTACAGCAGCCTTCCTCAAGCCGCTATCTCCCAGTAGATCGGATTACAGCTTCCAGCATCCACCAGGCAGCAAGTTTTCTTTGGAAAGCCTTTTCACTGTAAATCTTGTGCAGCTGTATTAATGCCCACCCCTTGTTTATGTGACAAGACTGCTCTTGGGCCCTGAAGTATGATTTCACTCTATGGCTGCAAATTATGCCAAACTTAAGTTTTGCTCTTTACATTTACTTAAGGTTACGTGTTTAGTGCCAAGTGCTTTATTAAAAGAAAATAGATAGAGTTCATAGTTTCTTACAGTGACAACGCTGATTAATAATGCCTAGAAGCTGGTGGCTGCTAGATGTTTCTGAAATTGGAAAACCTGCTGAGTTAAAAAAATTCCAGTGCATGAGCATTTTATCTTGTAAACTGAAGAACAGTAGTCGACTGTGACCTGTTAATGTCGAGATGATCTCTATAAAAGAGAAGATAAGCTTCATTGCTCAGGAGCAGAATTTTTCTTCTAATAAAAAAGTACTCAGGAATCCCAGGACTGGATGAAGCAAAACTTGCAATTTAAACTGGAAGGTACATTTTAATTCATTTCTACTAAAAACATACTCTTCGGACTGGTAGTCTGATAACCTCAGCTGTTATGGATATATGTTGTGGATGATACACTCATGTGCTGGATCAGAGCACATGAATATAGTCCATTCTGTCCTCTATTCCTGTGCGCTCCATCAGTGGAGAATGAGATGCTCCTGGAAAGATTGCAAGATGGAGATCGGAAAGGTGCTGATCACAGCAGCAACAGGACAAGGCTGTATCTGCCTTGTTAAACCATTTCTGTCAGTATGCAACCGAGTGCTTGCTCTGATGCAAGAGCAAAGCATTCTGCACACATTTCAATATGCATCTTGTAATATAACCTTGTTCATTATTCCTTAATTATTATTCCATTTATATCTTGCATTTTTTCTCATGCAAGAAAACCAGGGCAGCTTGTACGCTCCTCCTCAGCTCCATTTTATCATCCCAAGAACTATGTTAGACTGAGAGCCTCTGCCTGGCCCAAAGCTCTAGTGTGGAAGAAAACCATCCCATGAAAATATAAAAATAGAAATAGAATAGATGATTGCGATTCAGACATCAGTCTTTATTGGAAAGTGCCTGCCAGCACCATGGGAGACATCTCCTGTGGGGTCGCCAACGGGAAGATGTCTCCCCTCCCACACAAACTTTTTAAGATTGAGAATACAGAGTAAAACTTAGAGATATACAAGCTTACTTGTGAGCATGGAAAAGTTATTCTTATAAAATGGGGAGGCTAATTTAACATTCAGTCCCTAGGTCTTCCCTACTGGTAAGAATTAAGTCAAGGATAGCAGTTCCTCTAGTTGCTTCCTCCACCTTCTGTTGGAGGAATTATCAGCAACACATGTCAGGAATCTCCTGGAGGGGCTGCATTTGGTGGAACCTTTGCCATTATGACCAATTTTTCTACAAACCTGCAGTTAACTGATTAGAAGATGCACATAAGGAAAGCTTTCCCCTCTAAGGGAGGATCATGGGGAAGGCATGGGCTTCCAAGTGCTGTTGCACTATAACTCTCACTTCCTTCACTGTGGGCCTATGTTTACTAGGCCTGATGGGAGTTGCAGACATCTGTACACCCCACTCCCCATCTCCACTCCAAGAAAATGAACTGGGACTTGGAGGTGAACGTGAAGACCAAAGAGCAAACATTTCCTGTAGAATTTCAAAGTAAAGCTGACTTTGTCCTTCCAGCCTCCTTGGCAGGTTCTGCAACATCTCTGTTAATCAGTTAAAAGCAAGAGAGTTAATTAACTGAACAACTTTTAATTGATTAGCATCCTTATTGAAAACATCAATTCTTTAAAATCACGATAGTTTTGGTAACTAGAATTAAATAATCATCATAGCCAAGACTCTTCAGCACTAGTTACATGCAATTTGTAGCACAGAGCACACTGCAAATCAAGAGAGATATTGCCAAGGAGGGGGAAATAAATAGTCCCAGAAATAACAAACAGAACACAAGTCAACTTTGTTTTCCCCAGCACAAAAAACTAGTGCTGTGTTAGGTTGTTGTTAATAGCAAAAGTCTATTATGTATAGAGCTGAGGCAAAAATTAGGGCAGTTCAAATATCAGAAATCAAGGAACTGCAAAATTTACACCTTTCTCACCTTCAGTTGCTGGCATGCTAACCATGCTTGGATTGTGGGGAGGGGTAAATAGGGGGCACAAGCTACAGACAGACTACTTCCCCTCTTAGCCAAGACTTGCCCCAAAGCAGTAGCTAAGAACCTATCACTAAAGGGTCCTCTGCCCCTCCCTGTAATTCAAATGATGTCTGTCTGTTTTGCAGCTTTTACACAGCTCTTAAGCATAGTAAAATCCCTCAGGGCATAAGTCTATTGTTTCAAGGCACTGTTTAGATGACCACAGGAAAAATTGGAGCATCAGCTCTGTCCTTAGAAAAGTGCTCTGAGCTTTGAGCTGGGACTGTGAAGTGCACAGAGCACAATGCTTTCCACACCAGCTGCAGTGCCCAAGTCACAAGGACAGGGTTCGCTTATGCACAGCTGGATGACCTCTCCCAGCAGTTTCATGTAGCTGTTAAACAGTATAGGGGTTGAAATGGAACCTGTGGTACTCCATGGCATAATTTACATGGCTCAGAGCCATAACCCCCAGCACCGCCTTCTGGAATTGAACAGTCAAGCAGTGCAAAGCAGTGCTTCAGCTCCCAAATTAACAACCCTATCCAGAAGGATACCATGGTTGATGGTATCAAAAGCCACTGAGAGGTGGCTTGAAAGACTGGCCCTGACTTTCTCCCAGCAAATGTCATCCCACAGGGTGACCAAGGAGGTTTCTGTTCCAAAACCAAGTAGAAGACAGACTGAAATAGATCCAGATGGTAAGTTTCATCCAAGAGCGTCTGGAGTTGTCCCATCACCACTCACTTGAGCACCTTGTCCAAGAAAGGGATGGCAGCCACTGATCTGTAATTGGTGACATCTTCTGGGTCCAGGCTCACCTTCTTCAAAAGAAGTCTGACCACTGCATCCTTCAATGGGGCAGGGACCAATCTCTCTCAGAGATGCGCTCACAATTTCCTAGCCCCAGGTATGTATCCCATTCTTGGCTTTGGTGATTAGCCATGAAGAGCAAGGGTCAAGTATGCAGGTGGTGGACTGAACTTGTCCAAGAACCTTGCCCATGTCCTCAGGTCGCAACAACTGAAACTTATCCAACAAAGTCGGACAAGGTGGTGCTGTGGACATCTCTGCTACAGGAACACTACTAATTGTGGAGCCCAACTCATGGTGAATCTGAGTAACTTCATCCTTGAAGTGCTGCACAAGTTCATCACAGCAGGCCACCAAGGGTTCAGCAGGGTCTATCCTGGACTCAGATTGCAAAAGGCTCTGACCTACTCAGAAAAGCTCTACTGGATGACACTGCAAGGACAGGATGCTGGCAGAGAATTTCTTCTTAGATGCCTTCAACAGTACAGCGTAGGTTCAGTAGTGAGCTCTAACTTATGATCGGTCAGATTCAGCATGAGTTTTCTTCCACCTGCACTCTAGCCATGCTCAACCACTGAGTGTGGGCTATTATGCTGTCTGAATGCAACCACAGTCTGGTATACGACAAGATCCAGGAAATCAGTGCAAAATACTACCATTTTATTTCTAGAACATCCCACATGTATTTCTGTCAAAACATCATTCGGCCTGAAGGTAGTTATTTCATTGTTGTCATCAGCATTAGAGGGTGGTGGCAGCTCTCATTAAAGACCTGACCTTAATTCTGGAAGAAAGTGTGCAGATGCTCCAGCTTCACAGCTGACAAATGTTCATTATCAGAAAACTCAATTAACAATCATAACTCTGAGACAATCATTTCCCTCTCTTCTGCTCCATGGCAGAATTGGCTCATGACTGTACATTTTCACCTTCTGTGCTCAGCTTTTGCATAAAATTGTATATGAATGTTTATAGGAAGTGTTATTAGTCATGTGACTTCAGGCATCCAGCTCAGATTCTTAGACTTTGGATAATACTGTTGAAAGCTTACACAAGGAAGGGTCAATGGAGTCAGAGGGTTAATGGCCCTAGCAAACTTGACAAGTACCTTTATTAGCAAAACTGCAAGTAAAGGACTCTAAATGACTAGGAAACAACTGGAGACACTTCTGGAAAATGAGAGCTACAATGGGTCATTTTTGAAATGTGGGTTATTATTGAAATGTGACCATTTTATCTAAACCGAGCCAAGATAACAAAACCGGGTGAACACCCAACAAGAAACTGGGTTCTCTTCATGGGTTGTTCGTGGTTGACAAGCCATGGCTTGTTAGTATGGCTGGGTTCGAACAGGTATGAGGGTGAGTTACCATGTTGCTTGAACCTAGTACAAGGATCACTTAATAGTGATCGTGGCTCTCCAAGCCACCTAATTAGCATTGTTACCATCACTGGGTGCAGGTGTGACATCAAAGCCAGGGAGGGTGGGGGCTGGGCTGGTTTCCAAATCACCTTGAAACCCCACATCAAGCTTGTTATGCTAATTAGGCAATTTGCAACTGGCACATGTGAGAAGGAAAAGTGAATCATGGTAGCTTATTTTCCCTCATGATCAGGCAAAGACTACTTTTTCAAAAGCCATATTGCAGCAATTCCTTTATTAAGGCAATTCATAAGCAACAAAACAGTGCACAAATCTGCAAATTCATCAGGCATTTTACTGGCTAAATGGTAAATAAAACAAGAAGAAGCAGAACCAGGAAACCAAGCTGGCTGAAACCATGAGCAGCATAGCAGCCAACTGGAATGGAGTGGGAAGTCAGAAGACATGGCCTTCTGAGAGCTGAGGGCTGCCAGGGAGGGTAGCCATGCACCCGAGGCCTTTTGCTCCTCAGCAGGCTCCCTGGGAGGATAATCCTGCCTATGTATCCTTGGGAACCAATTTTTCCAACTGGAAAAGTTTGGTGTCCTTCAAAGCCACCTTGTCTGCCCTTGACCACCTCCCATTGGAACAAAGCTGCAGAATGGGCAAAGCTACAGCTCCCCCAGCACCACCGTCATCTCTGACGTGCTATCTCCCATTGGGTGGGGAGCAATATGCAGGACAATCCCCTTGTTACTTCTGATCACAGTTCAAAGAGTAGACTGGATGCCTCTCTATGCCTCCTAACAAAGCCTACAGTGGGCAGTGCTTGGGAAGAGAGAAGGGGTGAGGAAGGGGTGTACTGATGGAGCCCAAGCCTCTGTGGGTCAGATGGGCAACTGGAGTGGGCCGGATTAGGCCCACAGACTGAGCCTGGTCCTCCCCTTCTTTAGAGACTGTACTCAGAGCTAAAATAAAACCTGGAAATTGGTCACAGACATCCAGATTAGTTTCTGTAAAGTGCCAACTTCATGGCTTCAACATCAGCTGGCTTTTTCCTCCCCATCTGCTATGTTCTTTGGGTTGCTAATAATCACCCGAATGCTCCAATGTAGGAACAAAGTCATAGCTAGTTATATGACAGCAGCTACCTGTTCAGTTGGACAAGGCCAGTGGGCACACACAGCCTTTCATTCAAAAATGGAAATCTCACTCCAGCTCAACTCTTCCTATTGCAGCAGGAGGCCATGAAAAGGAGAGCAAGCTGATTACATGCATATTTTTGCATTTCCAATGCTACACGCAGCCACAAGAATCTTATATCCTTCCCATGGGAGAATGCATAATCATCACTTTGACACCATTTTTGACAATGTCATCGCCTGGCTGGGCTATCATGCATACTCTTTTCTACATAAGGGATTTTTTGTGCATTCATCATTTCCTTTTCATAGTTGTTCATGGGTTTAGACGATGCAATGAACTTCCAGAGCACAAGAGCAGAGTAATGCAGTAAAAGAAACTACTTTTCTCACTTGTGTATTTGTGCCATTCTGCTCTACTGCAGCGCCACCTGGAAATTAAGTATGGAAAAGCTCCTCATGCAGTGTTCAGATCCCAATTCTGCAAAGTAGAGAGAGCCGATTAAGAGACAATTAACAACCTCATACAGAAAGACTTGCAGTTACACTCGCGTTGTTCTTGTTATGTGCTGTCAAGTTGCCTCTGCCTTTTGATGACCCTGTGGATGAACGCCCTCCAAAATGTTCGTCCATAACAGCTCAGCTCCTGTAAACTCAAGGCTGTGGCTTCCTGTATGGAATTGAGCCATCTCATAGTTGCTCTTCCTCTTCTTCTGCCTTCGACTTGCCCTAACATTATTGTCCTTTCCAGTAAGCCTTGCCTTCTTCTGATGTGCCTCAGTTTTGTCATTTTTTTCTTCCAGGCAAGGTTATGCCCTGATTTGATCTAGCACCACTTGTTCATCTGTCGGTCCAAGGTATTTATGAAGATCTCCTCAAGCACCATGTTTTGATAACATCCATTTTCTTCCTGTCAGCTTTCTTTACTGTCCAGCTTTTGCACCCATACATGGTGATCGGGAATACAATAGCATGGATGATCTTGGCCTTGTTTTCCAGTGAAGCTTCAGTATGCTTGATGATCTTTTCAAGTTCCACTAGAAGCACAAAAAGAAACCTGGTTTCATTCCTATGATCAATGGGGCAGTCTTAACAGTTGTTTACCTCAAAATCAATCCCACTAATTCTGTGAGATCTACTCTTTTGAAAGTATGCATAGCTTTGCAACTTCAATTCTGGCACTTCTTTCACTGTGCTAAAAATCTATCTTTTTAGTTTTAATTAAGCTTTTGAATCCATTTTGTATTGCAAATAAAAGATTTCTGATTTCAAAGGGGAAAGTTAACTCGTATCAGCACTGCCGTAATAGAAATGTAGTTGTGTGTTTGAGCAGAGCAACTGTGCAAATCCAAAACAGTCAAAGACAGCAAGAAATGACACAATTTTTTAAACAACCAAAAGATGGTGGACTATTAATTGACCATCATTCAGGCTAGAATGAAGATTTCTCCTGACCATGGCAAAAAAAAATCCTCAGGTTGGGATCGAGATGAGATAACCCACTATTTTATGATCAGAGGCATATTCTGAAGGTGTCAATACTGAAGATGTTAATTCAAAATTCCAGAGGAGGTCCAGTTGGGTACCTGCCAAGGATGGACCCCTTGACAAGAGGTCCCTGGAGGGGCTTCAGTATTGTTTGCTTACCTGTACTTGCTTTGGCCCAGACAGTGGTGAAGGGGAGGCAGTAGGTGCCAACGCCTCCTTGCCCCCTGACTCTCAGCCTGCCAAGCGAACATGTGGTAGCAACAGTGCATGAGAGGCTGAAGAACAAAGCGGCTGGTGACAAGGGTGGGGAGAAGGCAGACTCAATGAAAGTGGGAGCCCACTGAGGGTGTCTTGCTCAAGACCTCTCAAAAACCTGGATCCGGTAATCTGCAGCAGCTTCAGCAATGGCTTGCAAAAGAAATAGGGCTGTGCAAGGGCATGAAGGAGCACAGACATTTACATATTATGTTCCATGTAATCACATTTTGATTTGAGCGGTTTCCAGAATTAGTGATTTATAGACCCACACTAGCACATTTATGTTAAAAACATATTTCTCCGCAAGCACTGCCACCACTACAGAGAGTTAAATATAGTAGAAAAGGCTGCCAAGCACACTAACGATGGTGTGGTGGCAACTAGCCAATATTTGAAAACTAAATAGAATGAGTCGGTGTTCATTCAAGTAAAACATCCACTGAATGCAATGAACTGAAGATTATATAAAAAATATTTTTCTAAAAGAGGCATTGTTCAGTATTCCTCATATTAGCATAATTTAATTTTAAAACTTCAGCCATTTAATAAATGTGGTACAATTGCATTTGGCATCTCCCCCATTTACTATATTCCTTCTAGCAGCAATTATTCTTACTCAAAGGAGAAAAGAAAAGAAAGAAACCCTACTGTTGCTGGGCCCTTGCTCAAGAAACCAACTCTTCATGTTGATTCACCAGCTGTTTCTCATTCCAGTTTCAATTATCCCTCATTAGACAGCAGGTAGATGCCACTCAGCTTTAGGAATACCTGAGTATGATATTGAGACCTTGTGAATAACCACACAAAACAAACTGCTTCAGGAAATCAACAGTCGAAATCAGAGCTTGTGAATTTTCTCGGATCATTGGATGGCCTTTGGTCTTGTTGAGAACTGGCAGCAGGATCCAGAAAGTGTACCTGGCAAGAAAGCACGGAAGGTGGTGATGGCTGATCGCCCATGAACGGCATGAACTCTTTCTTCAGTGCAACAAAGGGTTCCATATTGTTGCTCCGCTTTTTCAGTGTGGATGTGAAGTGAGAGTCAACAGCAGGGGTGCAGAACTTCAGACTTGTGGGCCGAATCTGTTCAGACTTCCAAGGGTCCCCAGAGGGCCATGTCCCCTTCTTTTGATGCCATCTACTCTCCCTGGACAGTTGATCATTCAGTGATTTCCTTAGATTTCTGTTGTGGCTCCCTGCTGTGGGGGAAAAATAGAAAGTGATTGAAAGAGAAAGCCACAAGGGTTACATAGAATGCCTAGAGGACTTGAAGAGGTGTACATGCGTAAGACAGAAGTTTTAGATAACTGTCCACATCAGGTATCAGTTTAGGAGATGTACTCAGAAGTAGAATTTGAGAAGTTTCTGTAATTATAATATATAGATACACCTTTGCATTCATTAGGATCAAATGTATGCATTTGTGATTGGTTAGACTATAGTCATCCTAGATGACACTATTGGGACTATAAATTCCTTGTTCAAGTCTTTGTTAGGGGTGTCTGTGTTCTTCCTTAGCAGATTACTTGCTCTGAAGAATGATAAATAAATTGCTATATTGGTCTTCAAGTCAACAGACCAGGGATAATTACTTGCAAAATCTCTCACCTTCTGGTTTTGAGGTGAGAATGAGGCCTTTATGATTTCTCCAACACTGCTTCCTGCTAAGGTTTAGAATAAGAGATATAAGCTAAAATTGGCTAGGGTTTTTTTGGTGGGGGGGTGACTCCACCCCATATTCTTCAGCTCAACCAGCCACTGGAATTGGGGCCCCAAGAATGTCTCACAAATATATTTCAGTCCGCAAGGCTGCAATCTGGGATGGAATCTTGGAGAACTGGAATGAAGTGGCATCGGTGGCATGAAGTGACCCAAGCACTGTCTGCCGGATCCAGATGTCTGATCCATGGTTGGAAACTTGATGGGAGATGGGGAACCCTGCCTATGTACAAAAAGAGCAATCGCTATCCCAGTATGAGCACTGGAGGAGTAAAGGCCTCATGCACGTGTAACACCACCAAACTTAGCGAATGTTTTGCCCCTGCCAGTTGACAGCATGCAGAGAGGTAAGGGCCGTGCCACAGTAAGCACCAAGTAAGTGCTTGAGCAAAAGCATCAGATTACTAGATTAATTCTTTGTGGCGATGGCAAACATTGCCTCATATTTTAAGCCAGTGAAGCATATCTAAATCTAAGCATAGAATCGTGGAACAGTAGAGTTGGAAGGGGCCAGAAGGCCACTAGATCCAACCCCCTGCTGTTGCAGGACACCAATTTACACCATCCCATTCAAGAGACTCCCCAGACACTTTTTGAATGTCTCCACTGAGGGAGAGCCCAGAACTTCCCCAGGTAACAGGTTCCATTGTTGCACTACTCTGACAATGAGGAAATCCTTCCTGGTGTCTAGTCTAAATCTGGTATCTTTGAACTTAAGTCCATTATTGCATGTCCTGAACTCTGTAATGAACAAGAAGAGATCTTGCATTCCTCTTGCTGGTGGGATGCAATCTTATCTCCCCGGTCTTCCCTTTTTGAGGTTGAACATGACCAGTTCTCTCACTCTTTCCTCACAGGGCTTTACCTCCAGTCCCTGGATTATCCTTGCTGCCCTCCAGTTTGCCCTCCAGTTTCTGAATCATTCTTGTTGCTGTGGCTTGGCTGGCAGGCAGCAGGCATATCTCTGGTTGCAGTCTTGCCTTGGGGTGGGACATGCATAATTTTGTTTACTAGCAGAAGTCACAGGCCAAACAGCTAAAGCTGTCTTTGCCTCAAGGTTAGAGATGTACACTTTCCAGAAATATTGAAGTCATGGAATGGGGGTCTATTTTTCTGGGGGGGTAAGAAAGTTGGGAAGCAAGGATGGAAAAATATGTAATACTTAATCTTTCAGTACTCTTTAAGGATCAAAAGTCACTTTGTGACTTTAGGAACATAAAGTGTTTTGTGTTTTGCTCATAAAGTTATCATTAAAATTAAAACATGTAAAAGTTAACTCACTAAATTTGTTCATTATTGTCTGAACAAACTATACTTTTAAACTTCATATGCCAAACTGAGTAATTTTATGAGCAAACCACATTATACATAATGCATTTTAAGTTCCTATTTTATTTCTGAGCAAAGGAAATTGCAGCAAACAGTTCCTGAAACATCTGAATCATGCAAGAAGGCAGAAGAAGGTGGGAGAGGTGGAGGCAGAGGACAGCTAGTGCATATCCCCTGCTCCTGCTTGTGAGGAGTTGGTTGGGGTGGTGGAGTTTAGGGAAATCCGATCTGAAGGACTCCATTGGCAGCTTGTTTAGCAGAAGAAGACTCTCTTACCTGCTCAGAATGGTAATGAAGCAGATTTAATTTAAGAGCATTTAAGTAATCTCAACCTATTATTTGAAGAGTGACATGGTATTCCTTTGGTAGGTGTTTCTCGTTAATAAATGTCTTACTTTTGATTCACCTTGGAAGATGGTCTCTAACAGTGGTGTCAATCCAATGCCTCTGCAGGCTGGGCTTCTATTCGGCGCGGAGGTTTTCTTTTGGTGCCTTTAGTTAAAGTTGTATAGCTGAGGCAACATTCCCTAACCATTAAGTCTAATAGGGGGTTTTATTTGAAAGAACAAGAATAAAAGAATCTCTTGTTACAGGTTGGAAAACAGAGTGTGACTTGGAATACCCCTGAACAGCTACCAGTGAAAGATACTTTAGGGCGAGGGTCCGCGCCCTCCAGGTGTGGTGGACTGCAACTGCCAGCATGGGCCAGGTGGCCATAATGTTGCTGTCCAACACACCTGGAAGGCCCAGGCCAGGGGAGCCTGAGTTCCATCAAATATTTTAATAAGGATTGAGAGAAAGCACTATGCTGCGTGGAGATCTCAGGAGGAGGGTTACGAGCCCATTTTCTCCTATTTTGGTATTTTACATCCCAAGTCTTCCTGTTAAGAAATTCTTAGAAATTGTTTTGGAAGAGCAAAGGCTGGGTTTAAAAAAAAGGAATGCCTTGTCTAAACACTGTATTGATCGTTTTAAAAATATTTCATAACTTGACATTTTTAAAGAAATCAGTCCTGGGAAAGGGAAAAAAGAATCCCTTTCCCCCTTGATTTTTCCAGTCTTTTTTCTGGGTCTTCTCATCTCTGCCCAAGACTTCCTATGATTTAGTCCCTCTTTTGATAAAGTACTGTAGCAGCAGCCCATGTCAAAGACAAATGGTTATACATTTGAGGTGCACAACTATTATGCTAAGTAGGTGTGTTTACCATAAATCTTGAGGAACATAGTTAGGTGCATAATGGGTAGGAGACCATCCATCATCCTTCTGCAACACCAGTTTGTAATGAAATGCTGGGGGTTAAGCAGCCTACGTGGGACCTTTTTGGCCGTCTGCTTTGCAATACATTAGAGGGCTTTTCTGGGCAGTAGCCACCCTTCCATGGTGTGGTAGCAGCGAGTTGTGTTTGTGCTATGATTTTACAGGCATTGAACTTTGATGTATACCTCTCTCTCTCTCTCTCTCTCTCTCTCTCTCTCTCTCTCTCTCTCAGACTATCCAGTTTGTAGCTGATAACATGAAAGAAAACCATTTTAAGAGTTCTAACCTTATTGAAGTGATGATACTCTAGAATGATAGTTTACATCCTGTATATTGGACATTTAAATATCTGGTTAATACAATCTCTTTTCTATGGCACACCGCTTTATAAATATCTATTCATTAGCTTTAACATTATTTAATTCATTCATTCAATCCATGAATTTAACTAATTTATTAAATCATTATAGCTTTGCATAGTGATGAATGTAGTATTAACAACCTTGATCTTAAATGACAAGTGTTTTTAAGTCAAGGCATGATTTCACCTATCAGGGTAATCCTATAATGATAGTTCCAAAGAATATCACTATCTTGGAATAGCTGGATGTGATCTGATGCATTTTTATACATTCAGCTGAAGTCAGAGCATCTGCTCGTGCTGCTGCCCATTAGGGTCCCATGTGCAGCCATGCATGCAGACGTATGAGAAAACAGTGAAATGACAACACTGAAGAGAAGGCAACTGAAACAGATGGTGTTGCGAACACTCAAAACATGTTCTCTCCCTTGTCAAGCTTGGTAGAAGAAATGCTGTTGATATGTTTAATTTGTTAAACTAGTTTGATGCAATTGTATGGAAAGCATCCAAAAATGAAGAGGAAGAATATAGGAAAAATTCTCTTCACAGACAAACCACACTTCTTGCAGGACATATATGTATGAACTGGGCCTTCATAAATCTGGGCCTTTCTAAATCTGCACCAATAACGATTAAGAAAAGGACCAATGGGTTGCAGAATTTAAGCAGTTCCAGAATAAGGAAATCACAGGATGAGTGTGACTTGTCTATTTGTGGCCTGTTCTAGAATATGCTGTGCTTATAAAAATTAACTACATAAAGATAAAATATAAAGGGCATTTCCAAGTGGGAAATAAACAGTTGACCATATGAGTAGCCAGGGCTGATAGGCAGCGTGAAAACTGCATGTAAACTTCAGAACATTCCCCAGCTATTAAGTTACGTACAGTAGGGCTCCTTCTACTGAGCCTTGCCATTGCTCAGCCAAGCCCAGCATTCTCCGCAGTGCTTGGCAGCAGCTCTCCAGGCTTGCCGCTAGAGGTTTTCCAGCCCTCCCTGATGATAACAAGGGGAGACCCTGGGACCACCGGCTTCCCATGTGTGTGCCCTGCCACCAAGTGGTGGTCCTTCTCTCAGTGACACAGCGGGCTTTCCTCCTGGAGGAACTCTGGCCACGATAACCTAAACATTGATGCTATTATATGCAAGGCAACATAAATGCTCAACTGCAGAGTTATACAAAATGTCAGCTATAATAGCTGCGCTAGTTAGCTATAGCATTCAGGAGAAAAGAATGTCTCCACACAAGCCAAACTGTGCCTGACTCAGCTTGCATCAGAGCTCAGTGCCTCCCCCGAGGTCAATTTGCATTCAGTCTTGGTGAAATGTGCTCCCCAAGATCTACTTAGCATTTTCCTGCCTGCTGCAGGCACAAGGTCACTCTTCATCTGCTGGGCTGTTTCTTCAAGTAGAATCCTATCAAATAACCCTAGAAGGGGCATTCTAGTGTTTCTGCATGTGTTACTGTCCTTTTAAGGGGTAATTAGTTCATCACTTACTTTGAGGAAGTCAGATGTGTTGTGATCTTGGTATGATAACTATTCCAACCCTCATTTTTATATCACATCATGGGGGAAGTGAGGAGAGGGAGGTACACAAAGCAGGGGGCAAAAAATAAGCATGCACCACATGCCTATGCCCAGGCAGCTGTTCACATATACACAGACAGGGTCAGAAAGCGGAGCCTCCTTGTTGTTGCAGACGCCACACAGGGCCCCTGCAACTTCTGCTCTAGCAGGGGCTAGAGATGCTCCACTCTGAGGACAGAAATGGCAGCAAGCAGGCGCCTGTACAGTTCCCAGGGGAGCCATGTGCTTCAGAGCCATGCATTTCCAGCAAATGTGAACCAGTCCAAAGTTTCCTTCCGGGCAAGCAGAAGGTGTTATTGAAGGCTGTGATCCAATGCATACTTGTGGAATAGGTCTCATTGAACTGAGTGGCATTAACTTCTGACTGAATGAACCTGCATTTTAACAAAATGAGCATAACTGACTTCTGAACAAATGTTTCTTGAAGAATAATTATGAAACATAGAGAGGTTTTAGTATGGAAGAAAGTTTAATATATGAAAGAGAAATGGCTTGTTCAGAATTATATTTTGCCTTTCCTATATATTTGTTTTCCCCCTTGCTATTACTGCAACATTCCTTGTGACAGAGAAAAATAAATAATTGCTTTGGTTAAGTATCTGCACAATGCATTTCTCTCTGTTTGAGATGCAAGATTGGATACTGCTGAGCAATATGTTCTCTGAAGGGGGAACAATGAACTGCTACAGTACATTGGTTAAAAGCATGAGCTATGAACTGGTGCGGCTCTCAGTTCAGCTGCAATTGTAATTGCGTCTGTGAAGTACATTTAGGGGTTAGGAAAGTGCTTTATGTCTCTAAGTTCTGATGGAAGCAGGCAAAGTACATTGGCTTCTCCTTTCACTATTCGCCATTCCCCAATTCAGGGAGAAATATTCTATTTTCCAAGTTTTTATTGTACTATACTGGGAGTCCCCAAATCTTTTGGGTCAATGGAACTTTGAGAGAGGGTCATAAGTACTTTCACAAAATGGCTGCCAAATGGAGGATCTTCCATTCATAAAAATGCTACTTTAGTGGGCATGGCCATTTGCAAAGTACTCATTTCGCAGAAGTCAAACAGGTAGCAATAAAAAGAGCATAACTTGCCCAAGAACCAAACCATAAGGCAGAGGTAGAGTCTGAGCAGCAAAATAAAAGACAACTCTTTTGATCCCAAAGATGTTGCAGGAAGGCAACTTTCACATTGTTACTCAGCTGAGGTTACAAAGCTTGGTGAACAACCCAGGGTGCACAATCCAACAAACTATAGGGTGTCTTCATCAGTTGTTTGTGGTTGGCAACCATGGATTGTTAGCCATGAATGAATTCAGTCAACAGCAACCATGGTTCATGCTATTTGAACCCAATCAATATAACCCTTAGCATAAGTATTACTGTATTGTGAGGCTGACTTGCTAGGAATCACACAGAGAATCACAGCTATGTTGCTCAATCCATGGTTGGTCTTGAGGCAACTACTTCAGGATATCTCAGAGGAACAAATTGCCAGTTATTTACTTTGTTATTACTGGTTTTTATTTTTATTGCCAGTGATGGAGAGAGGTGTTTATGAGATGTTCTGCTTCATATATCAAAATAACTTGGCATGCTTTGGGTGGTAGACACCTTCACTCAAGCACTCTCTATTGCTCCACCTGGGGCATCAAGTTATCTTTTGCTCAAACCTTTGATGTTTATTCAAAAGTAAACATACTGTTTTCAGTGGGACTTACTCCCCAGTAAGTATGCATCAGATCTGGAGACAATGCTATGCACTGAGAGTAAGCTCCACTGGCTTAATTTTGAGCAAACACATAGAGAATCTGGCTATCGGCTTGCAATCTTAAGCATACTTAAGGAATTAAATCTTGTTCAATTTAGACAGGGTGACTTCTTATTAAATCTGCATAAGACTGTTCTATAAGGCTGGATTCTAAACACAGATACTAGGGAATAGTTCACATTCAGTTCAGGAAAACTTACTTCTGAGTAAGAATACATTTATTTCTGAGGAAGCCCCATTCAATTTAGTGACACTTTCCTCTTCCTCGGGCTATTAAAGGCTTTCTAAAGTAGGGCACTAATGCAATGTAATGGTGTCGTCTGTCTGATATCATTGTTGGAAAAGCAACTCCCTTTAGCAGATGGCATTAAGGAAAGTTCATCCTTATATACAGACATTCAAGAGAATATATACTTAGAAGTTCCCAGACTTTATAACAAAGGGAGAAATGAGGGAATTTTATATCTAGAACCAGAGCAGTTCCTTTAACAGCAGCTGTGGAACATTATAACAAACCACTCTTAACTTGGAACTGGCTTAGAGGAGCTGTTAACATTGTTCCAATTGATTTCCATTATGTTTTAAAGCCTTTCCCAGATAAGAGAGGTGCTGCAATAACTCGTTTTCTTCAAAAAAAAAGGGGGGGGTGAAAAAACCCTTCAAGCATTACTGCTCCAGCTCCAGGAGGACTTCCTCCCATCCTGCAGTGATATACAGTAAGCAAAAAGAAGGATGGGTTGGGAAGACATCTCTATCTGGGCCCTGCTTAAAATTCTATGGAAGAGGTAGGGTGGCGGCAGGATCAAGGCCTCACCTGGAAGCAGAGGCATTCATTGGGCATGCTTACCCCTTTGATCTTCTCTTGGTTAAGTAAAGATGGTAACTATTAAAGGGAACTGCTACAAATTACTGACACAATGGCAGGTTGCACTTACAATTCTCCAAGGTTTCCACATTCAGACCTCCTCAGTGCTTGAAAGTCTGGGGTGGAGCTAGTGATAATGTGGCAACTGGAAGATCATAATACACTGGATAGTTTCACACATAGCATAGTCAAAGTGCATTGGTGGGAAAATCTCCTGGCCGGTCCCCATTCCAATAAGTGATAGCCATATGAGGTCACATTGATGATCCTGTGCGGATTCTGTCTCCAGCATCATCAGGCTTAATCTCTTTTTTTCTAAATAAAATACAATTAAAATAACAAGAGTGGGCACAGATTTCAGTTTAATTTGGAGACAGCCAGGCCCATGAGCAAAATCAAAAACCGGAAAGGCAACAGACCTTCAGACAACCGATGACGGCAGCAGTCTTCCCCAACCTGGTGCCCTTGAGATGCATTGGCTGCAGTTGTAGTCCAGCTACAACTATTTTCCTAATATAGAAAGCCTGAGAGAGAGATTGAGAGAGAGTTCAAACACTCCATTTGTCTTCTGGTCAGGCCAGTAGCCCTTATCACCTCTCCATCCCACAGTCTGATCCTTAGAAAGGTGCAAAAAGAAGGAAAAGCAAAAGAGAGGGAAAGTGTTTGCTAGGAGCAAAATGTCAAGAGGGGGGGAAAACGCACACCTCACAGAAGCAACAACACAATTTCTTCCTAATCTGAGGCAATTTGGCAGCACTTTTATGGCATTTTAGAAAAGATGATTGGGTACAAGTACAGCCCACTCATCCTCGCACAGTGGGAGAGATCAAGGCATAAATAATGCATCCATCTTCCACAAAGTATGAAATCTAATTGTATTGCTCTTACCAAACGCACACTTCCACTTTTATTATCATTACCTCTTATAATGAGGATCACATCACATTCCTATAGCCCAAACGCTACATTTTTTGCATGACTTAAAACTAAATAATATTGCCAGAAGAACTTGTACAAATTTAAAACAAAGACATTGCTTTTTATCGCTTGAGCACTCAGCAATATCTGTTGGGTGTCTGGTGATTTCTCCTGCTTATTATTAAACATGTAGTCAGACTAATAAATTGTGTTTGCATTTTTAATACACATTCCTATAATCGAGGCTTCCCTAGCCTGGAGCCCTCCTTCTGTCTGGGGATGATGGCAATGTCCCCCATCACATCTGGAGGGCCCCAGGTTGGTGACTGGGTAAATTCATCATGTGGGAACAGTAAGGGAATGTTGCTGGAGACGACTCAAACTGGCAAAGGAAACATGTTGTTATGGCATTCCATTAAGATCCTGCTCTTTTTTTCTTACAAGGAACCTAAGGCATCTTATATGGTCCTTCTCTCCATGTTGTCCTCATAGCAACAACAATCCATTTCTTATAAGCTACAAGCTTTCTATTTATTTGTTTTTTATGTGTTTCTTATATTTATGTCCTGCCTTTTTCCCCTATTATGTTATCTCATGTAACATAATAATCTATAATCTTCCTTCTCCTCATTTCCATTTTATCCTCCAAACAACCCTTTAAGTTGGTTTGGCTGCCTCAGTGACTCACCCAAAGCCACCTGGTGAGCTTCACAGCTGAACGGGGACTAGAACCTGGATCTCCCAAGTTCTGTGCAACAGCCTGATTACTACTCCACCCCAGCTCCCTATGATGCAATCTTAGTGATTTCAAAAACAAACAAATAAAATGCATCATAAAAAAATAGAGGGCACAGATTTGCATAGCATTCATGTGCGCTAATTACTATGCATGCATGTTCAGAAATAATCATGCGGATGTACAAACTTTTCTGCTACTCTCAGTCCATTTAGAGTGCATGTGGGAATTCCTAGGCCCCAGGAACCTTCAGTCTGGCCCATCAGCTGCCCAATCCATGCACTGGTGACCAGCACAGAGGTGACTAGGGAGGGCCCTTTCTTTCTCCCTCTCCCAACTTTGCTCCAGTTCACCCATTGAGAAGCTGTTTGGAAGACTGTCTGGCAAGCAATTCAGCTGCAGACATCAGTGCACAAGGAGTTAATCCTCCCTGTTTGTGACCTCTCCATAAGGATGCATGGGCACACGTGTGTGTGTGTGTGTGTGTGTTGTGTGTGCACATGAGAGAGAAAGTTTGAGTGCAAGGGTGGATGAGGGGGGCCTGGCCCCTGGCCCCATCGACTAACCTAAATGCAACTCACCATGACTTCTAGTCCTGGCATGTAGTCCCTGCCCAACTCCACAGGTGGCCCCGATGGGCAAAAAGCCTGCCCACCCCTGCTTTAGAAGTTATTTTGGGAGATCCCACCCCCCTCCACTCTCACCCTCACAATCCTAAGATGAGATAGAAAGCCCCGGTACTTCAGGTGTGACCCAAGGCCGTCAGCCTGCTGTGTTGAATTCATGCTCTGCCTTCGCAGAAATGCGGACCAAGGGGGGATTTAGGTGGTTTTCAGAGCAATACCTTAAACTTTCTTGGAAATAAGAGCCCTCCAAAATGGAATGGTCAGATCTGCACTGCTCATGGAAATTATTACTGTTTGTGGAATTTTATCCTATTCTAAATTACTTTAAAAGGCAACATAGACGACATAATAGCAATACAATCAGATCATTAAAAAGTACAGAAGCTTACTGTATATAACTCTTAGCATATTATGGATATACTTTAGGACAGTGAAAATAAAACTGCTAATGGACAAGTTCATGATTTAATGAAAATCACCTGAGTCATTATATAATATGTATACATTGTGCACGCGCGCGTGTGTGTGTGGGTGTGAGAGAGAGAGCTGTTGATCAGATCTTTGAAGGGCTTCCACATAGAAAATATCTTAACATAAATTAGTCATATTTGCAATATCCTAACAAAAGTACTTAAAAATAGTATTCTTCGGTTGCTGCTGCAATTGCTAAGTTTGCACATATTCATAGTTATAAAATTTTATCAATCCTGGTTAGTTGGCTGCCTCAGAGACATCCAATCCCCTGCTACACCTGTACTATTTGGATGTATTTTGGGGCCATATTTTTGGCACCTAAAAATACTCTTAGTTGGAAAAGTAGAACCAAATGGGCAATCTCCTATAAAGGAAGACTACTACAACTGGGACTGTTTAGCTTACGAAAAAGAGAAGTACAGAGAGAGATGATGAAGTATACAAATTATGTATGGTGTAGAAAAAGAGGCCAAGTTTTTCTTCTTCATCCATAATACAAGATTCTCGGGTCATCCCATGAAGCTGAATGTTAAATGCTACAGGACAGGAAAAATTCCATCTTCATGCTGTGCATTGTTAAACTGTGGGATTCTTTACTGCAAGATGTAGTGATCGCCACAATCTTGGATGGCCTTAAAAGGAAGTTATACAAACTGGAGGTTAAGGCTATCCATGGCTACTAGCTATTACCTTCTGCATCGAAGGCAGTATGCCTCTGAATGCCATTCATTGGAGTGCATGAACACTGCTTTTGGCCCCATTTCCTGTTTGTGAACTTCCTACAGACAGCTGGTTAGCCACTGTGTGAAGAGGAACTAACAATGGTCTGATTTAGTATCATCATATATTTTTCTACAATGGCTCAGCCATTGTTGAACGGCCTAAGGCAAAACACTGTCTGCGCAAATGGGATTAATGTTGAATGAGAAAAGGGGAATTAATTCATGCAGCTGAAGTTATAAATAATAATCCTGCATTTTTAGCACCATTTCCCCATTGTCTCAGATAACAGTATTTTGCATTTCACTGGCCAAGCAAGAGGATTATAATAATGAAATGTGTCGTTATATATTTAAAAATGTTTACTGGTTCAAGTTCATCTTAGTGTTCTTTCTTCTTTTTCTGCCAGGTAGGTATCATCATCATTTCAGTTTCATCTTCCTCATTTTAGTTGTATCCATTAGCATACATGAAGTATGAACTATTTTGAGCTAATTTTCTATTTTTTTTCCATCCGTAAAAACTGAATTCTTCTTATCGTTCCTGTTATTTTCAGAAGAATTGAGAGAGCAAAACTGCTTCAAGTGTTCCATTCAGCTGTCATTTCCCAGAACATGCCTTCCAAGGCTATATTTCACTTGATAGGGGGGAAAAGGTTACCACAAAAAGGTCAAGAAGAATACTGCTAGGTTTTGTATTTCATCGATAAATCACTCCATGTCCTCTTTGACCTTCCTTCTTCTTGTCAGTTAGACTTAAAATGAAATGAATTTCTAACCCTAAAGGTATAACTAATACCTGGAAATACTTAAGCAAATTATTTTCAAGGACCACCATGTTTATTTGAACTGATATAAGTGAGTGTGTGTGTGTGTGTGCGCCTAGAAACTAATGTATCAGACCCAGCAAACTTTTCTCTCTCTGTGCACAATTTCACAATGACATGTCTTGCTATAATTTGCTCCTATGGTTATCTAGAAAGAAACAGTAAAACTACCTCTGGCAAAACATTTTGATCGAGTGGAGAGTATGCTCTAAAATGACTGTAGGCTTTAAACGAAAAAATGCCGAGGTGCAGAGTTTGATCAAAGATGTATGTCAACACATTGTAAGAGACCAAGCTTGTGATTAAAGGGTATTTAATTGCTTCTGCATTTGTTAAAGATAGTGAGCCAGACACTGACTGACAGAAAGAGGGAGTCAATGCCTTGATTAGCCAAGA
Organism: Varanus komodoensis; assembly: GCF_004798865.1. Lineage (NCBI taxonomy): Eukaryota > Metazoa > Chordata > Lepidosauria > Squamata > Varanidae > Varanus > Varanus komodoensis. The sequence continues at coordinate 28,441,466 of NW_025336087.1, read as the reverse complement.
GCTCTCTGCATCAATAATCTAATTGCTGCTTTCAAGTACTAGTTTTCACCTTGGAGGTTATATAAAGTTTTATCTAATGCTTTAGAAAAGGGACACGTACCTGAAAGCCCAGAGCCAGATCCAACTCTCTGGTAACCCAAAGGGCACCGCCTTTTCTACTGGCCCCACACTTTTTTCCACAACTACTGATCATTTTGTGGTTTCCCAACTTCTGATCATTTTTCCGTATTCTAACAGATTGAAATACATCTCCTAAGGCTTTGCACCAGGTTCTAAGAGGTTTAAGATAAAAATTTGTGAGCATTTTTGGCACTTTGGTCCTACGTTCTTTTGCTCACCCCTGGAAGGTGCTCCTGAGAGCTTTCTTGGGCTGAAAGGTTCTGATTTGGAGTATCCAAGAAGTGAATGAAATAGCTGATACTTGCCTTCCCTCTTTTAATAACGTTTGAAAATGTGGAGGCACCTACTGGTGGATGTCATCTAGGTGGTCTTCCTGTAAAGTTGGGAGGAATTAATTGTCTTGATTTGTAGAAACCACCATTGTAAGCATCTTTGATTAATGTTCCAATTATGCATTTCAAAATGGGCCAAAGGCCTGATTGTTCAGATGCTGCTTGCTCTGATCCTGGAAAGCAAATTCTACAGTGGCTCATTCTGTGAGTAGACCCACCTGGGATGAGGAACAAAAGCCATTTCAGAGCTGGACTGCCATCTGATGAATTTATGAAGACTGGAACTCGTCTACATAAAAACTGTGAGGGGTTTTTTTAAGCACCTGCTCCGCAGATGAATACAAGAAATCTTGGTACAGTTATGCTGGGTGCTGCCAAGCAGTCTCTGGAATCCAACTTAAAATAACTATCACGTGCAAGAGGCAATTTTGCTTCTCGGGTGTCCCAATCAGAATCAGACCTATGATCCATTCATTGATACCATGATTGAAGATAAACTGCCCCAGACACTGAAATGCTGTTAGTCACTCCAGATTGCCTTGAGATGATTGAGGGCATCTTTGCAGCTGAATATCTTCTGTTTAGCAGGCTAGCAGGACAATCCTTCATTTCAACAGATCATTGGTTCTGATTAATGACAAAATCAGCCACATCTTAGGATAAGCTGACAAAGGCAATTTTATAAGCACAGCGAGGAAACAAGCAATTGAGTCATTTGAGGCAGCAAGTTCCTGAACTGCTGTAGTAAACAGTTGCGCTCAAAGAAGGAGCACAAGTTCAATTTAACATCTGAGACACAAGTTAGTGTGTGTGTGTTATGTGCATGCAGTAAAGAAGACTCTCACTATTCTACAGCAATGTAGCATCCATGTCAAATAGCAGCTGAGGACATTCATCATGCGTCAAAAAAACTAACAGCTCTTCATTAGAAGAAATAAAGCACAGCGATATCTCCTATCAACGGTTGTGCTTGTCATGATTGCTACTAGGGAGGAAAGGACTAGCACAGAAGAACAACTATTTCCTGTAATGAAAAATACAGCACAGAGAAATTTCTTTGGAAGGGCCAACCGGCTACTTACAAACCACATGCAAGCTTTCAAACTTCTCCATCAGGCATAAGCATTCTCTTGAAGCAAAAGCAGTGTGTGTGTGCGCGTGTGTATAATGGTTAAATTTAGAACAAAGCTAACCTGGCTAGAACATAGGAGCAGACTGAGGGTTACAAATAAGCTTTGCTCATCTTTTTTTCATAATTCAACTCTCTGAGAAGATATTGGAGGCAACATACCTCTCACAGCTGCTCATGAAAATCCAACCTGGTGATATTGCACAAGTTACAACTGCTCCTTTGATCTATAACAGTGGTGGTGAATGTATGGCACGTGTGTCACAGTGGGCACACACAGCCCTCTCTGTTGGCACGTGAGCCAAGTCGCCCCAGCATCACCCCAGCAGCTGAGCATTGGATAACTGCGCACACAGGGGCCATGGGCATGCTCAGAAAGGAGTAATGGTGCCAGGCGATGACGTCACAAGCCGCGACTCATTAGCGGCAACTCGTCTGAGCTTTCTCATGGCCAGTCAGTGCACTGCCAAGGAGATGTGTGTGTGTGTGTGTGTGTGTGTGCGCATGCGCGCGTGCTTGGACTGACTGTGAGTTGTTTTTTCTAACTAAAACCTCAGTTTTCAGGTTTTATTGCAGTGTTGGCACTTTGCGATAAACAAGTGGGTTTTGGGTTGCAGTTTGGGCACTCAGTCTCTACAAGGTTCACCATCACTGATCTATAATATTGAACATAATCTCAAAGCCAATGGTCTGGTCACGATAATATCACTGATCATGAATTACTGAAGATAACCTGCCTCCACAAGGATGGGTTCAGATTATGCCCCCACTTATGAACCTCCTAATGCATCCTGGTAGCTAATTTAGTTGTAGAAGAAACAGCAGACAAGATGTCCTTTGGCCCAATCTAGTAAAATATATGTAGTCTTGTAGTCTCATCTGAAATTGAGGTGCCTATACTATGACAGTTTTTCAAAGTTATACAGATAATCTCCTGAAAAGCAAACATACAAAATGAAGCAGTGCATAATATTCAGCATGCCCCATTCATTTCAAGGGGCCTATTCTCACTGAGAGTAATACTGGATCCATCCCAGTGAGTAGAGCTGTACAGCTTGTTACAGGATATCTTTTGGGTATCATCCGAAACAGATTAGAAAGCACTTTGGAAAGTCACCAGATCAGAAGAAAATGCACAGCTTCTTTCTATCCCTTGCAAAGAACATGTTCAGGTAAGACCATTATTATTCCTACTTTGCCAGTGGCCATGACAGTGGGGAAAAAGTCTGTGGAAGCCGAAAGATTTGAATCAAGAGCAACTCCTTTCTCAGTGGAGCACACATTCAGCATTCTTATTCTGCAGCCACCTGAAGCATGTTAATTAGTTACGTGCAAATTAAAATATTTTCTTGAAATGTGTCAGCCAGCACTCAAAACTGATCATATAGCTTCAGAATATATTGAGGGATTAGAGAGCAGCATGAAAACGCCCTTCTCTCTGGTGTGCCAAAAGAGCGCACCGTTACCAATTAAGTGGATTGCAGCAGCTCTTCTAGTTGCTAGAAGAATTACCTTGAGGACATGTAAGTCCGAGACTTCCCTTCCATAATCAGACCAAGTTCAGAAAGGTATCATTGCATTAGAAGAGAAAAAAGACTCGATCAAATACAGATGCCTGTTTTGAAGAGAAAGCGGGGGAGAAATCTAATTGCTTATTCAAGTGCTACAGACTGCAGTACTTCAGTTCCAGTTATTTCTTGAGCTGGTTCAAGAAATCTCCCCCCATTTGATTACACAACCCTTCATGTTTCTCAGCACAGCATATGCACTGTCTAAACAGAAACATACTGTGCGTTGAGTGGACAGGGGGAGATTTTAAAAAGAAAAATGGCTGAGCAGGTGGAGGTTAATCTGTGATGGCACATTCACAGATTTAAAAGTTCATCACTTCTTACTGCATCAATTAGCATATGTGGGTGAACAGGTAACTTGGCTGCAGTTGTTCTCTTCCAATTAGTAGCAATGGGGAGGAACCCTAGCTCAGTGGAAGACCTACTTTGCATGAAGAATCTTGGCATCTGTAGTTAAAAAGATCAGACAACAGGTCATAGCTTTCGATGCCCTACCTACATTAACTTACATGGTTTCAGGTTTTGTCCGCTTGCCTTTGAAAGAGAATTCTATTTTGCAATGATACCTATTTTTATAAAGAACATTGAGATACTTATCATCTCTTTTCTACAAAGGACTTATTAAAATAGAAATTTGAAAATCTAACTAGAGCATTAGGATACTCAGCAGAAGATTGAGAGCTTGAGTACAAGAATTTGGAAAAAAGATATGACATTCATATCGGTCTGCGCTAATGAAACAGAAACAGATAGAAAATGAATGATTAAAAATTGAAAAGAAATTTCCAGCATAACTCATTCTGCGGTTTAAGCAACATATGCAAATTTTTGTGCCTGAAGAAATTAATTATAAAAACACCCTGACAATTGAATCTGACTTGTTTCTTCATTAAGATTTGATAAGATGTAGGTGATGGACAGGAATTTTAAATTTCTTCAAGACTTAAGATTGTGTAAAAATTCACAAAGGAAATCTACTATGGATAAGAACAGTCTGTTCCACTTGCAAACATATTTCCTTACAGTCCTGCTCCTAATTTCACTGCTCTGTGGCCCATGCTTCGAACAAGCCATGCAAGCTTGTTTAAACTGTAGTGTGTACTGGACACCATTTGTTAATTATCCTCCCAGGACAGCTTGTTATATCATCCAAACATGGATTGTTGGAGGGGAAAACAAGTCTTAAAGAATCTAACCACAGGGCATGGAATTTTTGAGTACTGTTTCGCACCGCAGCAAGCCATGCCACCTTGGTTCTGACAGCACAACAAAACAGGCCTAGGTGGCTAATTAGGCAAATGGTGCCCAGCACATGCCATGCTTTAAATAAGCCACTGCGGCTTGTTTAAGTTGACCCATTCTGGATGTGAGTTGCTCTTCTCTCTGAATGCAGCAAAGGCTGGCAGACTTCCAAGCCACCCTTAAAATCCTAGAATACAGGTTTGTGGAATGGTTTGGAAGTGTCCCTGACACTCACCTTGCCAGGTTCTGAGGACATGGCGACCCACACCCAGAGAGAATAATTATTAGGTAGCACAGAGCTGGCACAAACTCAGCCATTGTCCTAAGAAAAGCAACCTGGAAAATATCTTTTAAACAAGCCTGGGGAAAAGAACACTGCAATTGTTGTGAAATACAGATTCAATAGACCAGGGCTGGCTCAAGAAATTTTGCCACTAGAGGGTGACCAAGGCAGGATCCCAGGATGCCACTTGCTCCACCTCTCCCAATCATGGTGAAGCTGTGGAGCAACGAGATGAAATGTCCCCAGAGAGCAATGGGAGTGCCACCAGCACTTTGCCATCATGGCAAAGCAGCAGTTTTTGACACCACCAGCAGCTGTGGCAGCTTCCACAGCTGAATCGCAGAGAAAGCCAGACACCTGCAGCTGCTGGCCAGGCACCAAACGGGTCTGGTTCTCACTTTGAAGGGCAAGTGAGCCCAGTAAAGGGAGCAGAGGAGGCAGTCACGCCACGACCTTTCCAATCCGCCTCCTGATTCAGGAGACTCAAATTGCCACTTGATTAGGCTGGTCCTGAAAACTGATGCATAGGAACTTGGGTGCATTAATCCATGGTATGGATATGCAAACATCAAGACTCTCAAGGGTGGACATCCAGCTCAACAGCAGCATCCTCCTCAGCAGGGAGATGTAGATAAGATGGGGACTCCGCTGGTTAAGGGATGCCTCTGCCAATGAAATGAGTTTTAATGAGGAACCTAAAGGATAAAGAGGATTGATGTTTTTAAAAAGTGACAGATTGCTTAGGGCAAAGGGAGAAGCAGGGCACAAAGCACAGAGAATCAAAAAGGGACTGTTAACGCAGGAACTTATATGAAAAGCAGAAACTGAGAAGGAAAACAAGGGGAAAGCAGAATGGGCTACATTTATGGAAGGTCTGGGGAATCCATCTCTTCTGTGTCTCACAATCAGAGGTTCCTAAAACAATTCACACAGTGAGGCAGGTCTTTCAGTCTTGCTGGAAATGGACTCTCCCCTGACATCTGACTTTGAGTTTGAGAGAGTAACATAGTCTCTAGAATGAGCAGCTGAAGGAGGAGAAAGTTCCAATGGTAAGAATGGCTCTCGGTTCTCTTTCTTCCTCCATCATGTAGGTAGAGTCCAACCCTCTTGATATGGTTCTACTTTTGTGATATACAAGACCAACTCTTTTCTACCCAAACCTATTTTGTATTATTCCTCCCATTGGTAATTTACTCAACATTTTATTTTAATGCTGTGCATGGAGCAGTGGCGGAACATCTGTGTAAATGTGTTTTCTCATTCAAACAAATAAACTGTCAGGAAATTCAGTATTTAACATGTTCTTTCCCCCTCTCCCTCCTAATACAAGTTATATGTCTGAAAATGCAAACCCTTGGGCTTCAGCCACTTTTCTTCTGCAAGACTAATACAACACGCCCATTTCCTGGGAGGATAGATAAAATGCCTTTGTGTATCTTACATCCAGATAGTGCTTTTGCAGATATAAAGCACGTAATATTTTAGAGAGAACCATAAATGCTACTGTCTCCTGAAACAGAAAAGTGAGATAACGGAGTATTAAGAAGAAGCTCCCTAAACCCTCCTGGAGTATTTCAAAGGGAAGACTCAAGCAAGGCGGGCCCAGGCATTTTGCTGCTTAAGGCAAAGGGGAAGATGGCACCCTCCCACCGAGTCACCTACAGAAGCTGCTGGAATGGCAGCTGACAATTGTTTCAGCACTGGCAGCGCTGGCTTATTCCAAGCACGGTTTTCAACTGCACACAAATCTAGTTAGCCCTCTCCCACCCCCAGGGACCGAGCACCTCCCACTGTGTTCCTGCAAAACAACAAAGAGATGAACGTGTATATTCCCAACTGCACAAAAACTTAGGTTGCACTGCATTTAAAAAACGACTGCTACTACAAGACAAAATGTGTCTAGCTGCATATTAGGACCAGATGGTATCCTTTTCCCACCCACCTACACAATGTCAAGAGAGCAGATTTGCTTAGGAGGCTATAAAACCTGCAAGTTCAACTTAGCCCAGGCATAGAAAACCTGACAAGAGGCATTTAACCTCTATGTGGACATGGCAATGGGCGGCATAGAAATGTTCTAATAATGATGATGATGATGATGATGATGATGTCCTTTTGACTGCTTTTGTTTGTTTGTTTTATTTAAAACTTTTCTATACCATCCCATCACAGACATCTCAGGATGGTTTACAACACATTAATATAATACAATAAAAATAAGAGCAACAGTTGCAGTTCAAGAAATGAGGAGAGAAGTAAATGAGGCAAAGGCAGGTTTGACTGATACTGCAAAGCCACGCTAGGCTTAAAATTGTCTGAAGGCCCCAGCTGGGCTCCACTGATGACTGGGCACAGTGGGGAAGCAATCTACTGGCCAGGAATTGACGATCAAACGAGGGCATTCATGGGGCGATGTGAAGAGTACGGATGTTGGGAAGACCGCCAAACCAAAGAAACACTATTACAGTATGTCATTCCAGAGTGTCCTTGAGCAACGGGAGGTATGGATTGGGCAGACCAGGGATGCATCATCACTGTATATTACTTTCAGAATTTTGGAGAGAGAGACTACTTATAAGACACCTCTGCCGGAATACTCACATATGAGATAAAAGCACACTTTGCACAATACAGGATTCCAGTCACTGTGTAGTCAGATAATGAGCCTCAGTTCATTGCTGCAAAATTCCAGAAATTCAGCAAGGTCTGGGATTTTGGGCACAGCACTTTATCACCTGGCCATGTTCAAAGTAATGGAATGGTAGAATGCATGGTAGAAACAGCTAAGAAACTCTTGCAAAAAGCAAAATGGACAGGGGAGAGCCCTATTTACACTTTATCCTAACATACCAGCCAAGACTTAACTCAACTTTAGCACAAAGGTTAAAAGCAGGTGGGGGGGGGGAGAGTGGAGAGAGAGACTCATAGCTACAACTCCCAAGCTAATTCCAGTCATGTTTAAAGTGCAGTTTGTCAAGCTGTTACAGGTGGCCCAGGGAACCCACTCAGCTAGACTATACTGACTCATCTTACCTTGCACCCAAAGGCAGAACCCTCCTTTTGTCATTCAGCAGCAGGCCTCTGCTTAAGCAAAAAGCCAAGGTCACCTGATGCTGCCATTGCAATGCAGATGCCCTGGCTGCACTTAGCCAGTCTTTTGCAATACTAAACTGTCCAGCTGCCTGAACAACAGGAATCTCCTAGCATCCATCAGTCAGCCGAGACAGAACAAGGTATTCCCCTGAAATGCCCCCCAGGCAATCAGGAAGGGACCAGAGCAGACATACTCTGCCAGAGCCAGTGTGGTGTAGTGGTTAAGAGCATGGGACTGGGACTCAGGCGATCCGGGTTCGAGTCCCCGCTCGGCCATGGAGCCAACTGGGTGACTTTGGGCCAGTCACAGTCTCTCAGCCCAACCTACCTCACAGGGTTGTTGTTGTGGGGATAAGATGGAGGAGGAGAGATAATGTAAGCTGCCTTGAGCCCTTTATAGGAAAAAGGTTGGATATAAATCGAAAAATAAATAAAATGGCGGGGCAAGGCTAGGATGCTAGGAGTAAGTGACTCAAGAAGTGAGGTCGCTTCAGGCAGGTGCAGGAGGTTACCAGTGCAGGCAACCACGTGTGATTTTTTTTCCCCCCAAGAAGATGGGAGAAGGTCTGATATAGGCACCAAAAGAACTTTGCCATGGGCATAGCAGTCTTCAGTGAGCCAGCTGGATGGCTTTGCACAAGGCGATACTGTATTTGCTTCTTTGCCACCAGTTTCCTGCTTTGAACTGCTTATTGCTTGTGCACAGAAACTGCTTTGCCTCTTTGAACTGGGGCTCATTCTCTGACTGCGCACTGACTGGAAGGTGCGCTCAGAAACGGACCACTCTTTTCCCCCTTCTGTACTTTTCCTGAGTCCTTAATGAATCTTTTACCGTGATTTCCCCAAAACCATGATTGTATGCTTTGGACAGAAAGGGGGAGGCTCACAAGTGGCACGCTGCATTTTGGAGCCAAATTAAACTGTCCCAACCCCTAGCAGAGTGCAAAGCGCAAAGCGCAGAGCACAACCTGCAACCCAGCGGCGCTTCCTCAGGACACAGGTGCGTTGCAAAGGAGCCCACACAAAGAACCCCAGTGGGATCCTTAGTCAGTCATCCCCAAGGAACCAAAAGCTGTTTGGGCCGGGAGGGACAGGGTTTGCTTTGCTCTTGGTGGTGGCAGCCAGAATGAAGAGGCGCTGCCACACCAGGCCTTGTGCCTTCAGGTGGAGCTGCCTGCAGGCCCCAAGCAAGGAGCTCTTTCTGCATTACGATTCCGAGAAAGCCTGGGCTGACATTATTGTTAGCATGATTAAGAAGGAAAAATACATTATCTTCTTGCTCTCTTTTAGAAGATTTGAGTGTAAGGATTGTGAATTGTGAAAGGATCTTCACTAATGCATAATTAATACACAATGATCTAATTTGACAGTTTTGACTCTCCCCGCCCCTTGCCTGCCCTGACTGAGTCAAAATTTACATTTTTATTAGAAAAGTACAGGCACTGTTCAGGAAAAAGCAGCTGCAGATCTGTAGCTGATTTTTGTTTGTTCATTTGTTTGAGAGCTGATTCTACCAGACAGGCCCACTTCCAATTCCTTTTAAAGGCAGGCAGAATTGCTGTCGGATGGGTCAGTAGGCGAAGGACTTCTACATCCTTGCAGAGCTTTTCTGATTCATAGGATATTACATGATGAATGAGAGGCAGGAGCACATTTGAATGGGCCCATAGTCATAAACCTTGACAAAAAATAAAGCGCTCTTATAGCTTTCTGTGAGCAATGAAGATAGTTCGTGACAGTTGTTTTAGAAACACTGTGTAAATAAGATGGTTATTTCAAAACTGAGAATCAGGTGTTTCCTGCCTGTGGGTATTAGGCAAAACTTATTTATCTAGTAGCTTTATAAGATGCTTTCATCATATTCCCTATGGCAATTTACAAAAGGAAGCGGAGAAATGTAGAGCACCTATTTTCTCAGTGACATTTCATCAGAGGCCATTCCCTGGCTGCTCAGCTCATGCCAGAGATTCAGCAGGTACTTTTTTAAAAGGGCACAATAGCACTGCAGCTGTGGAATATCTCCCCAGAGCAACTCACCTTGACCCTACTCTGAACTCTTTTTTCAGGGCCAGGTGAAGACTTCTCTATGTTTCCAGACATTTTAGGGTATTGCTGGAGAGGTATGAATTCTATGGTTTTACCTTTTCAAAATCTGTAATAATTTTGTCTCTGCTATGCATCATACTTGTTTTTATTTTTTATTTTTGTTTATGTGTGCTGCCCAGAAAACCCTTGTTATGGGGAGACATGGCAGTACAATTGATTGACTGACTGAATCATATGCCCATTTTTATTACTACTTATATTACATAGAGTCTGCCTGTCAAACATAAAATATGGACATAGTTATAGAACCTAATGAATCTCCACTTTCATTTGATGAAAATACAGGTGTCTGGGCCTCATGATTGTGGTGAAAAACTCTAAGAGTCTAACAAAGGCCTAGAAATCAGGCAGAGTTTGTGGAATTTTGAGATGTCATCAAACAAGGTGTCTCATATCCTCTCACTGTTTGCCTTTCCTTTGTCTCCTTCCAGAATATGTTTAATTTTCCATTCCCTGACTTTCCATTTTTTTCTTCCTTTCACTCAAAAATACAATCATAACAATAATTCTGGGGCTCAGAGTTTGCCGCTAGAAGAACTGAACCCTCTATTTTAAATTTTGTTTAGAGGTTGGTTGTTTTGGAACTTTGTTATAACAGAAATGTAAACATAGATGCCTAAAAACAGACAAACAAACCAAACCCAAAAAGCTGGGCTAAATCTCATCAATTAAGAGCTTGTGCCTGGTTTCCAGTAGCAATAGGCAGGTTCAAATGTCACTGCAAGCAACCCTATGTAGTTAGCTGTTTTTCACCATGATCTACCTAACAAATGACCAAGTGGTTGCTTTATCAGCATGGTTTCCATCTTCCCAGCTCAAACCTCTTGACACTTCTGCAATTTAAACCCAATGCACACCACTGCTTGTTGACAGACCTGAGGTGGGTTGTCAGCAACATATGAGTTGAGGGGATGCTCCCTTTTTTTATGTCCTAAGGCAGGGTGTCCAACTTTTTGCACCCTGAAGGCCACATGAGGACTTTGACATGGAGCCCGGAGGCCACACAATGAATTTCTGCAGAGAGCACAGACAGTTCCTTCTCTGACCTCAGCCCAAGCACAATGACTGCTCCTCTGGGGTGGCCCATCCCTTTCTTCCCTGTTTCTCCTGCCTGGACATCCTCCCATGTGACCCCCCCCCGCCCCCAGCCACTCCTTCCTTCTTGGAATTGGCACACTGAGCATCTTGTACCTGAGCTGATTAACTTTCCCAGCACATCCCGCCTACTCCTGCTGACAAGAGCAAAGGCACTCAGCTCCGGAGCACCTTTGCACTCATCAGCTGGGGCAGCACAAGGCATGCCTGGGCATCCCTGAAGAGAGCAGGAGTCCCAGCAGCCTCACAAGAGCTTGCTGCAATCATGCCCATGCCCCCACCGGGATCTGGACTGGAGAGGGGTGGACTGGGAGGTGTCAAGCCGCAAGAGGGCTGCAAGGCCTTGGGGGGCCCACATGTCGGACCATCCCTTCTATGTAGACCTCCCCTTCTATAGGTTGCCCATATGGTCTCTGTTTGAAGAACTGACTTTAAGGACAAAGCAGAAATGATTTTGCCTGAAAACAGAAGGCAGGACACTTCAGGGAGTAGTGACTGTGAGAATCACAATGGACAGATGGGAGTGGATAGCACTGCCAGTCCCAAGGCACAGTTTCAGGCAACGCAACATACTGTTCTGCCGCTGGAACACAAGAACAGGTGGACATATGGAGGAAAGCTTTGGAAGCCTGAGGAGGATGGGAGCAGAGAGCAGCCTGTACGAGCAAGGCAGGTGGTTGACTCATCTGTTGCTGGGCAGAGTGGGAAAGTAGAAGCTGGATGGCAGGAGCGGCTCCTGCAGTTACTTCTCTTTCCTGAGGTAGCTGCATTCCCAGGTTGTAGAAACCATGATCCTGTTTAGACAGTACCAAAAAACAAGGCAAGGCATTGTGGTGTGTAGAAACCTTAGAATAAACTTGTGTACCTTATGGTTTCTAAAGACCAGAAATACCATGCTAAAAGACCATGACTAGGGTCAGACAATATGACAAGCCACGGTAAACATCACTTTGGCTTGTCCTGTCCTGTGAACTCAGTGAAAGTCTGGCAACGAAGCAACACAGTTTCTTGTCAGGCCATTCTGAGAGGGGAAGGAGCTGGCCTAGACTCTTGTATCAAAGTGTTTGTTTGTTTGTTTAAAGACAGGTTTTATTAACACTGTTTTGTGTTTCCTGCAGATGGCAAGCCACAGTCTGGGCATTGCCCCTTCAAACTGCTTCACAATTAAAAAAAAGAATCACCTCTACTTAAAAATAAATAAATAAATGGAAAAGATTGGACTGAATTCCTTCTCTCAGATATGACCAGGAGCATTACTCACTGAGCTTTATTAATATTCCTCTGTTTAAAAAAATTGCAAAATTGAACTTTTTCTCCAAAGTTAAGTAGTTGCACGAACAATTAGTGAGAACTGTTCATCAGTTTTCTCCGGATGTACAGATTTCACAAGCTTTCTCGTGTTCTACTGTACGAGAACAGTGGATGGCTAAAAAAAATGGCTAAAAATCCTTTCCTCAAAGATACAAGCCTTCTCCAAGGCAATTGTGATCGTTTGTGACTCCCACCTCCTTCATAGCAATGCATCTCTCTCCTTCGCTCTCTCCCTCACACACACATACATTCATATCCACAATGAAATCTCTGCTTCTTGATTTAATTTTAAGAGCAGGTCACAGCAACCTCTGGGTATTTTTCTATTTGACTTTCTGTGATGAGTCATCAGTTTTTCAAGCACAGCAAAAGAATAAGGCTATCCAACTGGCCTCCCTCGAAAATAATCTGTCATAAAAGGAAAGTTACTTGTCTGATGACTGCATCAGACAAGTCACTGCCAGATAAACAAAATGATGATGCTCTTTTCAGACTTTGATTCTGTAGCATTTCTTTGGAAGATAGTTGAAAAAATGACAGTTTCAGTACTGTGTCCACTGATACTACACTCAAAATTTTGGGCAAAGGAAACATTAAAGAACTCATTTAAAAATGAAAAGGAATGATGATAAAATAAAAACAAAGTGTTCCTGCAGTCAATATAATCTATGTTAAGACCTGCACTAATAGAAGTTGTACTATTCAAAAATACTGGGTATTTTCCTCACACATCCTAATGTGAACACTCAAGCTGGATAAATGGTTACATAATTAGAGTACAGGAAACAAGCATGGTGAAGCCGAATTAGGGAGAAATGAAGACTTTAGCAAATGAAGCCAAGAAGACAAGGGCTTCCTTCTCATCTTTTCTCTAGGACCACCTCTTCTTCCATTAAATTTTTGCCTTAAAATCTTACTGCTTGTCACTCACTGAAGCAGCTCTGAGCAGCTCAGCCGTTTTTGCCTCACATTTACGGTCTTCTTCCTGCAAATAGCCACATTAGTAGTACCAGCCAATCAAGGATCACTAATTGAACAGGAAGATGTCACAGCTCTGCATAACTGATTGGATTTGGCACCTGACGGCATCACCAGTAAAAAACTTCAAATCCTATTGAGAGTAAGGGCAATATTTCCTGATGAATACTTCAAGAAATTGGAGAATACTTTTGAACCATTTCAGAACACTGAACAAAAATTTGTTGAAAGGGAGGAACAGAAAGGATTTGATAGTGCTATAAATGTTAATGAGATGTTTCCCTTACAGCTCAGTCCTAGCTGAAATGAACCCTAAATCTGAATCCTTTCTTTCCATGATATCCTCCTTCCCCATGCCTTGTGCCCCTCCCTCTGTTGCAATATATTGCAAATGCCACGGAGCAGCTGCATCTCTAGTTTGCTCCTGTGACTCTATACCTTACTCTGTACATTGACAGCGTTATTACTAATACCTGGGCTTTCCATCTGCAGCGCTTGTGGGCTTTTTGTAACAGATTTGCTTTTCTTTATCTTTTCTCAGATGGAAAATGGTGCAATAGTAGGTGAAATGTTCAAGCAAAAAGGCAGCTGACTGCCTTGTCTTCATAGGATAATTCAAAGTATTGCATTGTGAGATGAGGCCTTGAAATCCTCCCGTTGCACAGCAGCTGCAAAGCCAACATTCTTTCAAGACCAACACATTTTTCTAACCAGTGGAAGTATTGCGTCTGTGCTGCATTTGTTGTCACTAAGAGTCATTTGGATGTGGCATGAATGGCTCAAAAGGATGCGTTGCAGGTGCAATTTGGATCAGGACCATGGTTACCAAGTGCTGCCGCTCTGTTCCTTGGGCCCCAGCTGTGGTTTTGGTCTAATCGTCTTTGCCTAAATACACTGAGAAAATAGAGCACCAATGCAAATATTAAGTGCAACAACATTAATCCACTGGTTAAAGCCTCCAAAACCACTGGAATCCTGATTCCTGGATGGTTACTTCCCGTTTTAAAAGCCATTTGCACAATTGATAATTGCATGAATGAGATTGTGCCTATTCACTCATGTCCATCTGTCAAGGATTGTGCGCATCTTTGTGTGCCTGTTCTCTGACAGCTAGCATGGAAGGAACTGTGACCACTGTCTCTCTGAGGTTGGGAATGTAGCCAAGGAGGAAGAGGAGGAGGCTGCAAGGCAGCATTCCAGCGGGCAGGGAGGGGGGAAAACAGCAGCAGCTACAAGAGGATACAAGATGGCTTGGCCTCCTCCAGCCTCCCCTCTAAGAAAAAGCAGCAAATACAGTGGACACGGGGGACAAAGTTCTCTTGCACCACCCTGTTGTCCTGCATGTTTCAGGGCATAGATAGCTTGCAAGCTTCCTTGCTCAGGGGCATCAAAGCGGGAAGGGCAGAATGGATAGGACTGGGCCCTAAGGATGGCTTTTGCATATGTGGTGGCATTGTGTGAAAGCAGAACAAACAGCAACCCTGAATGATGGAAATTGGCCCTTTCTCCATAGTTATGCTGGTTCAAGTTTATTATGCACAGCAAGGCTATAAATCGTCACACTGCCAGGCTGCAGTTTTAATTGCTGCTAGGTCACTCTTTGTTAAGCACTGGAATACAGTGTCTGAGCTAGTAAAAATAAATGACTAAATAAGATTAAATTAATTAAACTAATTGCTTATCAGAGGACCACTGTGGACTGTCATGCCTTCTGCCACATGGAGCACAGTTATTTACTATATGTTAAAGTTCCCTTAGACCCAATAAATTATTCTGCTGACTGTTTTATGCTTTGATAAAGTCTTGCTTGATATCATATGGTTTTTAACTTGATGACTGCACAGTAATGTACTTTTGTAAAAAGACAAAAATAAGAAAGCACTCCACATTTATTTCCATGCATATTATACATGGAATTGTATAATATTTATTTATGTGTTTCCTTAAATGCATTTTTTAAAGATTAGTAGAATAATCTTATACATGTTTACCTGGAATAAATCTTAGAGAGATAGCATTATTGGAAGGGGCTCAACTGGTTCTTTTCTAGCATTAGGAGAAAATATTTAATGAGCGGAGCAATAAATTCAGAAAGGAACGAAAATGAACACAATGGCACCCAATTGCTTGGGTATCAGGGATTTTGCTGGTGGAGCTGAAGAGAAAGATTCCACCCCGCAGCCACACGGACACCATTGCACGTACAGGAGCCGGCTGGGCGAGCAGCAGCGTCTTTCCTTGGACCGGTGATGGAATGGCCTCCTCCAGCTCGCCAGAGGGCTCACCCAAGAGCGGCAGGCCAGGCTGCCTGGCAGGCACAGCATCCTCTCCTGCCACCAGCCCCAGTGGAAGGGAGCACCAGGGAGCCCGGTGCAGCCTGGGGGGGGGGGTCTCCCTCTGCTTGAGCCACACAGCAGGATGTGCTCTACCTCCAGCTGGGTTTTGGCGGAGCACTGCTGGACCAGGTAATACTGGGGAGCAATGCACCTCCAAAGGGGCTGCTTGCCTTCCCAGCTACCTTGAGAGGTTTAGAAACTTCCACGGGGGGCTCACATACACTGACAGCAAGCCACACCCTAGCCTTGTGTGCACACAGCACAGTGAAAAACAAAAGGTGGGCTTATTCAGAAGGAAGTATAGGCCAGGTACAAACTCATCATTTCGAATCTCAGTTTGAGAAGAGGGAATAAAACTCGGGTTCGTGGGAAAGATCAAGCATCCAGACCATCTAGGCTTTATTGTATTAACCCAAGGTTTCCCACGGTAGACTCTCACGATAATGCATGCATTACCGGGCAGGCAGAGGTGAACTCTGCTGCAAAGCTTCAACACATTGCAGGGTATTTTATAGGTGCACAGGTACAGGGCACTTGATGACAGAATGCAGAGATTACAATAAGATTCTGAGGTCATCACATACAGAACAGATAAAGGAATGTCAGTCAATCACACAGTAACAATGAGATTACAATATTTCTAATTGCCTGTATTGACACTTTAGTTCAGTAGCTTGAACCCATCTCCAGGTCTGCTTAGACATGTAAATTCAAGCTACTGAGAAACTATACATGAGCTCAAGACTCTTATCTAGACTCTAAACATTCTGAATTGACCAGGGCACATGGAGCCTCTGGGCTAGGAAGATACTTCCTTGAATTCCAACAATAATTATTTAATCATTGTGAAGGTATACAATGAAAATTTGGACTAAATGGCCTGCGTACTGTAGCTTACAGCTAAAGGTGAGAGAAAGGAGCGGGGAATGCCATTTTAAACAGTGACAGCTTGGTTTTGAGAAGGAAGACAGGATTTGATCCCACAATGCAAACACACACAGAAGTAATGCTTTTCAGACAGGATTTATCCAAATTTTCCCAACAATACATAGACACCAAGAGAAAAAGAGATGGTGTCCAAGGCAATTACCTGTCTGTCAGGTGTCCTTCACAGTAACTTCTCGACAGCAGTCCATTTTGAAGGCAGGAGAGATGCAAGTACTCCAAGTTCCAGGCTGGTTTCCAGGATTGTGTCCAGAGCATGTCTGCTCCTCTTTGCTCTGTCTCTGGTTCTTCTTTTCTCTGCACTTGCTTCTATGGGAACAGGGGGATTTCTCTTGTTCTTCAGATTTATGCTGATTACTGGATGGGTGCTTGATTGCTCTTGATGACCCTTGCCATTGCTTCATCTGCCTGGTTTTTGTGGGTAAAAGGAGTGTTCTTTGTCTGTGTTTGCTGGCTGCTATTGATGGGATGCTTTCCAGGTGTCCGGTGTTGCATCCCTCACTTCCTGGGGACTTATTGTGCTTGCTTAGAACAATGGTATCTATTCCTTGCAGGGCTGTTTAAGGGAAAACGCTTCAGGTTCTGCATGGCCTTGCCTCCACAAGAATTCCGGCATCCATCATGGATTCACACTGGCTAGCCCAGCTCATTTGGTCTCTCTTCCTGAACTCAGACTTACCCAACATACCTCTTGGCTTGCAAGCATATTCTTACGGCACCAATCTTGATATTAATTGTATGCACATGCTACAGCACTTCATTGATCCGGTTCATTTTGACAAATGCCTGGTGGCTCTTATATCAGTGGGGCAGTGTATTGACTCTGGGTTTTAGTCTGACACAAGCATGTGCTGAACCCCATTCCCAGAACAGACCATGGGTTCTTTTAAGTTTAAACTGAAGCCTAGAGTGGATATGCCACTCCACTGACATTATAGCCACCCATCAATGCAACAGAGGAGTCCTGGTTTACAGCACTATATTTCATTTGTAGAGATATTTTGCTGCTCTGCCTACTTTATTTGCAGTGCCTTGTCTTTGAGCTGTATCATTTTTAATTCTGCAAGCCACTTAAAAGGATATATACACACACATACTAGAATTCCACCCAGGGCATATTTTCCCCTAAAATGTTGCTACTGCTATAGTAAAAAAGAAAATACTTTGTTTAGAAGCTGAAGAAGGTATTAAAGGAATGGGCAATCTACTCTTTGGCTTTCTCAAAACCCTACATGCCTTACACATATTTAATCTCTTTTCCTTATCAAAGAAAAGGAAACACAGGAAGGGTTCAGACAACACAAGAATGCACAGTCAAGAGCTGAGAGTGATTTTGTGTTGAACTGTGGTTGCTGCTGATGATACTAAAACTGGAGCAATGGCCACAACTGAGGAGCAGTACTCCAAATCCAAAAGGATCTGGCCAGACTATGGAAGTGGGCAGGAGACAAAAGGATGGTGTTCAATGTGGATAAATGCAAGGTCCTGCACTTGGGGCATAGGAATGGGTGTCATAAGTACAGGTTAGGGGACAAGTGGCTGGAGAGCAGCACTTGTGAAAGGGACCGCGGGGTGCTGATTGACTGCAGGCTGAACATGAGCCAGCAGAATGATGCGGCGGTCAAGAGGGCAAACGCCACCCTTGGTTGCATAGCCAGAAGTGTGGCTTCTAGATCGAGAGAGGTATTACTACCACTCTCTACGACTCTGGTGCGCCCACAACTGGAGTATTGTGTTCAGTTTTGGGCCCCTCATTACCGAAAGGATATAGCCAGGTTGGAGTCAGTGCAGTGTAGGGCCACAAGGTTGGTGGCCGGCTTGCAGGGGATGGGGTATGAGGCAAGACTGAGGGAACTGGGTCTCTTCAGCCTGGAGAAGAGGAGACTCAGAGGGGATTTGTTGGTGAGATACAGGTATGTGAGGGGATGTCATAGGGAGGTGTGTAGAGACCTGTTCTCCCCTGCAGAGGAAGGCAGGAAGCGCTCCAATGGAGCAAAGCTCAGGGAACCACAGTTCAATTTGGATGCCAGGAAGCACTTCCTGACAGTTAGGACCCTGAGGGTATGGAAGGGGCTCCCACAGGAGGTGGTTGAGGCCCCATCGGTGAGGGTCTTCAAAGATAGGCTGGACATGCACATGGTGGGCATGTTGTGAGTGGAGCTGGATGGACCCAGGGGTCAGACTAGATGGCCCGGGAGACCCCTTCTGACTCGCTATGTTTCTATGTTACATGTTTTGATCACATCATTCCTCACCATTGACCATGCTGTCTAGGACGGATGGGAACTGTAAGCCAGAATAACTAAAGGGACACAGGTTGCTAAACCCTTGTGTTTTAAAAAATGTGATCATCTGAGGGGTTTTTTTTTTTGAAGCCCTATTTTGACTGATAAGCTTAAAGAAAGACTGTAACAGGTAAGTATGGTTCCTGACTCCTAGCAGAGCACAGCAGAGCAGAGCAAGCTGCCCCAGCTGGTCTAGTGCCTCTGGGATACAGAGTGAGTGAACAGGGAGAGCAAGTGAGAGTTTGGTGGCAGAGTTCAGTGGGGAAGTCCCTAATGGTTTTTTCCCCTTCTTTTCTCTTCTTTCGGTCTCCTTAGTTCCCCCCCCCACCCCACACACACACACACACACACACTTGTTTTCCTCCTTGTAATAAACTCCCATTTACAGGAGAATGCAGCAGTTGTCACAAGACAGAATCACAAGGATAACACAAACAGTGGATGAAGAAGACGACTCCACAGTGGTGGCGACCTGCAACAACTGCAAGATTTCTTTACTTGCCTGAGGGCAACCTGATCTACACACGCAACAAAAGCAAGCTAGTAGCCCTGTTAGAAGAAAAGGTGTGAGCTCTGGAGCTGCAAATATCCACCCTCAAGGTAATAAAAGAAGATGAAGAGTTTTTGACAGAATGGTGAAACTGCAACAGCTAAGAGTAGTACAAAAGCTAGGAGTGCATCAACAAGCTGAGGCAGAAGAAGAGAACCCTGAGGGAAGGGAAAATGAAGAAATTTGTTGGAACAGGGCGACAATTAGATGCAGAAAAACTAGCAGACACTCTGTACCGGTTGAAGCAGTGGAAGTCTCAAACTGCTTTAAGTTACTTGACAATGAAACAAGTGAGAACCTGCTGTGAAGGCACTACACAACACACTGAGTAACTTTGAAGAAGAGAGAAAAGACCAATCAAGAAGGGGAAAAGATACCAAAGTCTGCAACAGCAATAACAGAAGAGTGAAGGTTCTGGAAGATTCCCTGTTGCACAAGATGGAAAAACCTAGAGAATTGCCAAGTATGTTGTCTCCCTGGAACCAAAATTAATGATATAACCAATAAGCTCATGCAACCTGCTAACAAATACCCCCTCCTTCTCATCCACATAGGAGCTAATGACACTGCCAAGAGAAACTTTGATGAAATAACATTAGACTTCAGTGCTGTAGGGAGGAAAATCAAAAACAATGGACCCTGGATATTCTTCTCCTCAATCCGACCAGTACATGGAAGAGGAACTGACAGGGAAAGGAAAATCCTTCAGGTGAATGACTGGCTACGATGGAGGTGCCATAAAGAGAGATTTGGATTCTGGGTCCACAAGCTAAGCTTCCTGGAAGATGGACTACTGGCAAATGATGGTTTGAACCTCACAAAGAATGGGAAGCAGATGCTTGGCCACTACATGAAAAGGTTCATCAAGAGGACTTTAAGCTGAAACATACAGGAGAGGGCACCATAGCATACTATCACCTGATAAGGGCATACATTTTTATTTATAGTTTTATTGTTTTTAATTGCACGTTGTGATCCATCCCGAGATGCCAAGGCATGTGGTGATGGCATATAAATAAATAAATAAAATACATTTCAGCAGAGGAAAAAAACCTTGAGTAGGGCCTACCATCAGTCTCCCAAAAAATGTAGGAAGAAAACCATAGCACAGCAAGAATGAACTTCAACGATTATATACCAATGCCTGGAGTATGGGAAACAAACAATACAAGCTTTTGCTCAAAGTACATGAGAGCAGTTATGATCTTATAGGAATAACTGAAACTTGGTGGGAGAACTCACATCACTAGAACTCTCCAGTTGATGGGATACAACTTGTTCAAGAAAAATAGAAAGGACAAAAAGGGAGATGGAGTCACACTATATGAAAGACACACATATATCTGTACATAAATACAAGAAGAGGAACTTAGTAGTCCCATTGAAAGCATCTGGCTTAATTTAAAGAGAACCAAAAAATAAGAGAAATGCAGTTTCTCTTGGCATCTATTACTGGCCACATAGTCAGAAAGAGGACAAGGATGCTACCTCTGAAAAGCAACTTTCCAGTGTTCCAAGAAATAGGTAGTCTTCATCAGGGATTTCATATGCTGGGAGACAATTTCTGCCAAAAATGGCTCCTCCAAGATAATCCTGACATTTGTTGAAAGAAACTTTCTCCAGCAGAAGGTAGAGGAAGGTATGAGAGGAACATCTATGCTTGATTTAATACTAACAGGGATGACCTCGAGAACAAAATAGCAGCCATGGGAATCCTGGGGGAAAGTGACCATGTGATACTTGAATTCTCAATTATAAAGGAGACAAAGGTTAACTTCAGCCAAACACAAACCTGGACTTCAAAAAAGCCAACTTTAATGAACTCAGAACAATGATAAGCAAGGTGCCATGGCAACTCACTCTTAAGGAAAAAGGAGCCTAAGAAATCTTTAAAAAAGAAAAAGGAAAAAAAAAAGATTCTCCAAGTACAACTATGAACAATTTCAACAAGAAAAATGTGTAGATGGCAACAGAGGAAGCCCATGTGGATCCACAAAAAGTTGAGTGACAACCTGAACAGGGAAAAATGTACAGGGGGCGGAAGCAGGGCTAGACCACAAGGGAAGAATATAAACAAATATCAAGGAACTGCAGGATGGCATCAGGAAGGTTAAAACAGGAAATGAACTGAGACTAGAAAGCGATGCTACGTAAGAACAACAAGAAAGCCTTCTTCAGTTATATCCAGAACAAAAGACATGTGAAAATGAAGGGTGTCCAGCTACTTAAAGTGGATGGCAAAGTGATAAGGGACGACAAGGAAAAGGTGGAGGTGCTCGATTCTAACTTCATCTCAGTCTTCTCCCACAAGAAAATCTACTGCAAAGAGGAAGCACAAGCTGCAAGTGAGAGATGGTAGCCCAAGATTGACAGACAAATGGTCAAGGAATAGCTCAATAGAATAAACATGCTCAAATCTCCAGGCCCAATGAACTCCATCTGAGAGTCATAAAAAAGCTAGCAGAGGAACTCTCAGAGCCACTGTCTCTTATATTCAATAAATCCTGGAAAACGGGAGAAGTGCCAGACAACTGGAGAAAGACTAATGTTGTCCCCATCTTCAAATCAGGGGAAAATGGTGAACCTGGGACCTACAAAAAAGTTAGTCTGACATCAATCCCTGGAAAAAATCTGGAACAAATTATTTTAATAAATCATATTTCAAGCACATAAAATGCAGTGATTAATGAAAGCCAGCATGAATTTATCAAAAATAAATCCTGTCAGACTAATTCAATTTCTTTTTTTTTAATTATTGGGTAGCCTCCCAAAAGAACAGAGGGAACACTGTGGACATAATCTACCTTGAAAGCAAAGCTTTCAACATAGTGCCCCATGACATCCTGATAAGCAAATTAGTGTGGATAAGATAGAAAAACTATTAGGTGGATGCAAAGTTGACTGCTAAATCGGACACAAAGAGTGCTAATCAAGGGCACCTTCTCAAACTGGAGGAAGGTAAATAGTGGGGTGCTGCAGGGTTCAGTCCTGGGCCCAGTGCTCTTCAACATCTTTATTAATGCTTTAGATGAGGAAGTACAAGGAACAATAATCAGATTTGCAGGCAGTACAAAACTGGGTGGAATAGCAAACACCCTAGAAGACAAAATGAAGATTATTGTTGTTGTTAGTCGCGAAGTTGTGTCCGACCCATTGCGACCCCATGAACAACATTCCTTCAGGCCTCCCTGTCGTCCACCATCCCCCGGAGTCCACTCAAGCTCACACCAACTGCTTCAGTGACTCCATCTAGCCACCTCATCCTCTGCCGTCCCCTTCTTCTTTTGCCATCTATTGTTCCCAGCATTAGACTCTTCTCCAGGGAGTCCTTCCTTCTCATTAGGTGGCCAAATACTTTGGCCACC